>NC_058082.1:536031049-536340748 GCF_014858855.1 Bufo gargarizans | reverse complement strand
CCAACTTAACCCTCACCTACTGTGTTCTTCTCCCATACCATGTAGATTGTAAGCCCTCACGGGCAGGGCCCTCTCTCCTTCTGTACCAGTTTGCAACTCATCTTGTTTATGATTAGTACAATTGTCTGTATTATGTATGTGCACCCCTTATCATATGTACAGCGCTATGGAATGAATGGCGCTTTAATAATAAATAAAAATAATAATAATAATGAAATTGTAGACTAATGCCTCATGTACAGTGTTTAGCATAGAGGTAGGTATACGATATATTGCGCTGAGAAGCGATGTTAATTATGCTGAGAAGCAGTTAGATAAAAGCATAGTATTGAGGATGTGCGATCCAGCTCTTTTTCTTACATTTTACATTGTTGTGAACTTGACATTGCTTCCTTCTCATTGTCCCACAAGCAAGAAGCAGAGAGAAATCAGGTGCTGAGATGGAAAAAAATGCAGAATATTCGATATAACGAATATATAGCACTATATTCAAAATATTCACAAATTCTCGAAGTGGCGATATTCGCAATAAAAATTCGCTATTCGAATATTCGTGCTCAACACTAGAGATGAGGAAATCCCCATTGGATGCTTCTACTTAAATGCCCTACTTTCATTATATAATATCACTGTAGCATGAACTTTTCATGTTTTCCATACATTTCACGCAAAAAAAAAAATATCCCAAGTTTTTTGTGTGTACTGTATGTCTCACACTATCCCATGCTCAATAACTTCCTCTTGGGCAATCTTCAGATCTAATAAAAACTCTCTTTTTCCACTCCTGTCACTAGCCTTATGGCATCCAGTTTCATCCATACAATATTTAGCTTGACAAACCCTTTGACAAACCTTGTTTTTTTATTTTTATTTTATTTCCTATATTTTTTCTATATCAGACCTCAAACCAACAATTTCAGATACAATCTCAGTCATCTTCAACCTTTTCATCACCGCACATTTCTCTTCACCCAATTCAAATCATCAAACATTCAATCTTACAAATATCAATAGAGACACATTTTATTGTAACTCAACCCCCAAAACAACTCCACTTTACAAAATTTTCACCCAATTTGTATACCTACTCCCTTTTCAATTGCTCAATCCTGGTTCCTCTCAAAAAATTATATTTTTTATTTTATTTCCCTAGTTGCAAAAGGGAACGTAATTGCACAAAACAATAAGACTGACAGTATCACAGCTATAATTATAACTAGAGATGAGCGAAACAAAGTTAACAAAATGGAATTTGATCCGAATTTCAGGAAAAATTTGATTCGCACCAAAACTGAATTTCCTCACGCTTCATGGCAACGAATCACATTTTTTCCTAAAATGGCTGCTGCACTTTAGTGTTGATCACGAATATTCAAATCACAAATATTAATCGCAAATATCTGCACTTTGAGAATTCACAATTATTTAGAATATAGTGATATATATTCGTAATTTCTAGATGATTTTTTTCATCAGTCACCTCCCTTCTTGCTTGTGGGCCAATGAGAAGGCTGCAATGTCTTTGTCTGAGCTTAGCAACATCCCTAGCAACCAATAGGAAAGTTGCCTACCCCTTACTATATAAGAACCTCCCCAGCAGCCATTTTCTCCAGTTTTGTAAAGTTCTGAGAGGGAGCACAGTGTCATTGCTGTGCTCTGTGCTTTCCACACTACATTAGATAGATAGTTAGATAGCTTATATATATAATACAGATAGTTAGTGGGAGATAGTCAGTGTAGGTTATATCCTGATATAGTGTAGCTGTTGCAGTGCAGTATGTTAGGTAGTGTGATAGGTTCTGCTGTCCATACACACATGCAGACCTGCTAAAATGTGAAGTTTCACGTATTATGCCAAAATATTCACATTGTGAATTGTGCCGATTAGCGCAATTGCGAATATATTGGAGCACTCTAACTGCATATGAAGCCATTTTTAATGTTCTGCCGTGCAAACCATTTTCTCAAGTCTCAGGGAACTTCTAGCAGCTTGGAAAATGTAGCAAAAGTGACACACGCCTGTATTTTGCGTGCATTACTTGAATATTACATTGCTGATTTTTCACAATCAAGAAAATCATCTTGAATTTGCGTATTTGCAAATATATGACGAATATTCACCTAAATATTTGTGAAATATTGCAAATTTGAATATAGCCCCTGCCGCTCATCACTACTGCACATGTGAGGACATGGAGCAAGGAACTCTGGGAAGGCGGGATCACCCATAATGCCATGCATGCAGCCAATCAGCAGACAGCACTGTGATGTCACAGCCCTATAAATAGCCTCAGTCGTCTTGGATTAAGCCATTTTCAAGTGTACTTAGTGCAGGGAGAGAGACGACAGCAGTAGAGATGGCCTTGCGGTTCGCCAGGTGGTCGATTCACGGCAAACTTTGCTCATTCGCGATACGCCAAACGAGTGAACATATGGCGATGTCCGCTGGTGACAAATTATTTTACATTGTGGGGAACTTTGACCCATGACACATCCATCAGGTGGTACAGGACAGCCAAATGAGACTTTTCAGCACATGGACAGATCCCCTACCTTATAAATAAACCTGATATGGCCTACATTTTACATTCAGTCTTTTGCCAGTGTAGGGAGATGTTGCTGTGTGGAGCAATGATAGACTGTTAGGGACACCAAATGCTAGCTAATAGGGCCACAAAAGTCCTTTTATGGACGGGTATAGGTATGCTATCGATAGGTGTGACTTACTGAGGGGTGTTATATACTTATAATATACTTTCTAACATACAAAGTATATTATAGTGCATTTGTATTGTGCTGCAGTTCTGTGTGGTTCTGCTGTGATACCACAGCTACACAGAGTGCCGAACGCTATTGGAACAAATAATTTCTACTGGTGTGGTATACCAGTTGCCCCACAAAAAAAGTGGGGGAAAAAGGGGGCTACAGTAAAATTGTTATTCAGTGACCTTGAGCCACATAATCACAATTAATTTTATGTCAGGTAAATGCCTAATTTTTAAGTCCCATACTCCTGTGGCCTAAAATAACATTTTTCTAGCCTCCAACAGGGCACATTTCAGAGAGAAAGTCCCTTTAAGACACATACAAATGTCCCCTGATTAAGATAAATATTTTTAGTTGGAATTTTTGTCATTTATCCCCCTCTAGTATGTCACTGTCCATGTTGTGGGACTATTTGTACACTTCTACTAAGAATTTGGTGGCTGCAAATATGAGCTGAAGGTTTTTCAGGTTCGCCTGCCATTAAAGTGAATAGGGCCCACCTCGAACTTGCGGTTCATGAACATTTGATCACGTTCGCGAACCGTCCTGGCCAGTGTTCGTCCATCACTAGTCAGCAGGCGCTAGAGACAGTGCTAGGAAAAACTTAATTGCGGTAAAAAAAGATTATTCAAGGTGTAGGGAAAGGATAGGGAGGAATCATTCCACAGCATGTTAAACAGGGTTCGGTAGGGGAGGTCACAGCCTGTGTAATAGGAACAATCCACTGACGGGATCCAATTTGACATTATATAGCTCTGTAATTCCAGCAAACCGTTCTTGTTATTGGGGTGCAAGTGCAGTTTGATACAGCCATTAACAGGGTTTATTACAAGGAAATATTTATATATCTTTTTTGCCCTTGTGCAGTGCATTTATATGTTCTAAAGCATTTTTTGGCTTGAATTAGTGGGGAAAAAAAGGGCTTATTAGCCGTTGTATGGTGAAGTGCGAAAATTACAGCCTTTTTGTCCTGTATTAGTGGCAAAAGTTATGTTCTAAAACCCTTTTTGTTGTGTATTAGTGGCAAAAGTAAAATATATTATCTAGTGTTGATCAAGCACCAAAGTGCTTGTGTGCGCGAGTAGAATTTGCGTTGCTCCAGTGTTCTACCGAGCACCCGAGCACAATGGAAGTTAATGGGAGAACCCCAGGCACCTCCTGCTCTGAAGAAGGGAGGGTGTCAGAACTCTAGTTCAGCTTAGGAGTCCCTGCTCTGACTCCATATATAGCTATGTCCATATATGGAGTCAGTGCTTGGGGACACCCCAGTGTATTTAAATCTAATTTAGCCTGTATTTCAGAAAAGTTTCTGCCGAGATTCAAACTCACAACCTTCTGTATTAGAGGCAAGGCACTTAACCACTCAGCTATAATAGCTGCATAGCCAGTAACAAAAAAAATTAAAAATAAATATCTATATAAGAATTATACTGTACTGTACTTCTACTGAAAACTATACAGTAGGTCTCATATAATATTTTTTTTTTTTTAGCAATTATTGATGCAGTGTAGCGGTTAAAGTTCTGAGCTATGATGCTGAATCTATGAGTTCAAATCCCATCACAAACTTTTTCAAAAATAGAGGTTAAATTACATAAATTTATATATTTAATATTTTTTTTAGTAATTGTAAAAAATGTATGGCACCAAAAAAATGTGTAATTACTAAAAATAAAATTGTATATATACGAACTCCGCAATGTGCCGAGCATAGCGATGCTCGAGCTGAACTGGTGTTCGGCCGAGCATACTCGCTCAACACTAATATTAGCCGTTAATTAGTGGTAAAAGTAAAATATATTTGCCGTTCAGTGGTAAAGTTATATGTCCTAAAGCCCTTTGTGTCATGTAATAGTTAGTGTTAAGCACAAATATTCGAATCACAAATTTTAATAGTGAATGTCGCCAGTTCGAGAATTTGCAAATATTTTGAATATAGAGCTATATATTCGTATTAGCGAATAGTGTTGAATATTCTAATCACAAATTCAGAGTGAATATATTACATTGCAGATTTTCGCAATCAAGTAAACAATGACTGGAGATCACGAACTCTAATTTGCCAATTTATGGCGAATAGTTGGCCACAAATTTGCGAAATATCGCAAATTCGTATTTTGCCTATGCCCCTCCTCACTAGTAATAGTGGCAAAATAAAAATTGATTTGCTGTTCAGTGGTGCAGTTATATGTTCTAAAGCAGGGATCAGCAACCTCCGGCACTCCAGCTGTTGTGAAACTACGACTCCCAGCATGCTTCATTCACTTCTCTGGGAGTTCTGAGAACAGCCATGGAGGTGTGCATGCTGGGAGTTGTAGTTTCAACACAGCTGGAGTGCCGAAGGTTGCTGATCCCTGTTCTAAAGCCTTTTGTGACATGTATAAGTGGAAAAAAATAAGGGTCTATTTGCCGTTCATCAGTGCAGTTATATGTTCTAAAGCCATTTTTGTTGTGTATTAGTTGCAAAAGTAATATATGTGCAGTGCAGCGGTACAGTTATATGTTCTAAAAACCTTTTTGTTGTGTATTAGTGGTGGGGGAAAAAAGGGGCTTATTAGCCGTTGTGTAGTGAACTGAGAAAATGACAGACTTCTTTGGAGTGTTTTAATTTCCTTTTTATTTATTTATTTGATCTAACAGTATGTCAGACAGAGAAGTGCCAGGCCCTGCACAGTGGAGTGGCAGAGGCCTAAATGTTTCTGGCGCAGTAACAGGTCACAGGCAGCAGAGTAAGGGGGGGGTAGCAGCTGGAGTCGCAGCGAGAGGCCTGAGAAGGCGGATGCTCCAGAGACAGGATCAATTTTTTGGAGGTTATTGTTCTGACGGATCATAGGAAGGGCAAAATAATCAGTGATGTCAACACAAACTTACTACTGACACCCTCTCGACTCTGTCGGGCGGCTCTACTTGTATAAGCATTTAATAGAACAGGTTCTGTAGAAACCTATGTGGAATTAGCTGACGATGGTGTAAAAGGAGTGCGCTTCTTATTGGCGCTAACATTGAGTTCACACTTGAGTTATTTGGTCAGTTTTTGCCCCATGACTGCCCAAATAATTAAAGTGTGCAGTGATTCTAAGAGTGATCCCGTGATTTACCGCAAATAAATTCGGATCCAACCAAATTTTCTTTAAAAAAATTTTGGGGAGCGCCAAATCGAATTTTTGAAAGATTCGCTCATCTCTAATTAAACATTTGTACCAGACATAGTCAAATTACGCATCCTCCAAAAAGTTAGTTTACACTTAATCTTCTTCCCACATTCATCCAATTTTTCAATTCCTTTCAAACGCTCATTAAATTTCAAGTCAAGCACTTTAATGGCATTTGTCTCACAGTTAGGGCTTGTTCACACGACCGTGTGGTGCACGTGCTGTGGACCTCAAATTGCGGTCTGCAATGCACGGGCACTGTCCGTGAGGCAGCTGCATGGGGAACGCAGACCCATTCACTTGAATGGGTCCACGATCCATCCGTTCTGCAAAAAGATAGAGCAAGTTCTATCTTTTTGCGGTGCGGAGGCATAGAACGGAACCCCAGAAAGCACTCCGTAGTGCTTCTATAGTGTTCTGTTCCGAGCTTCCGTTCCGCACCATTCCGCATCTCCGAATTTGCGGACCCATTGAAGTGAATAGGTCTGCATCCATGATGCGGAATACACACAGAACGGTGCCCGTGTATTGCGGAGTTGCAAATGCGGTCTGCAATATGGCAACGGAAAGTACAGCTCACTGAGCGAACACAAACTTTTTTTGTATTCCGTATACGGGCCGCTTTTTGGTGGAAATGAGGGAAGACAGTACACAGGGTGATAGCCAGACCACCCTCAGTTCATCTTCTCAGCGCAAATTGGATGATGATGAGGAGGAGGAGCAGGAGACGGTTGTCTCTGCTACAGAGGGTAGTACCCATGGAAGTTTTATTCCATCTGTTCAGTGTGGATGAGTAGAAGAGGAGGAAGAGGATGAGGAGATTGAGAGTCATCCTCCTAATAAGGAAAGCAAAGTCTTGTCTGTTGGGACTCTGGCACACATGGCTGCCTTTATGTTAGGCTGCCTTTCCCGTGACCCTCGCGTTGTATGCATTTTGGCCAACACCAATTACTGGTTGTTCACCCTTCTCGACCCCTGCTACAAAGAGAACTTCTCATCTCTCATTCCTGTGGTGGAGAGGACGAGCAAAATGTGATACCAGAAGGTCCTTGTGGAAAAATTGCTCCCAAGATTTCCAGCTGACAATGCTGGCTGCAGAGTACGTAGTTCCTTGGCCAACTGAGGAGATGAGGAGAACACACAGCGGTTCCAACAGAGGCAGGGCAACACTATCCAAGGCCTGGGACAGTTTTATGACACCCTGCCAGCCCCCTCAACCTGATGTGCAGCCTAGTGTCACAAGAAGGGAAACATTTTGGAAGATGGTGAAGGAGTACATAGCAGACCGTGTCAGCATCCTCAGTAATCTGTGCCTTACAACTACTGAGTGTCGAATCTGGACACGTGGCACGAACTGGCGCTCTACATCTTATAGGTGCTGGCCTGCCCCGCTTCCAGCATTTTGTCAGAGCGTGTATTTAGTGCTGCTGGGGGCATAATAACTGATAAGCGCATCCGCCTGTCAACTGAAAACGCTGACCAGTTGACTCTATCAAAATGAACAAGGCCTGGATTGACCCTGACTTCTCTACTCCACCAGAGAAAAGTGGCTGAACATAAAGGCACTCTAAATGTGTCTTTTATTGTGTAATGAATACACTTTATTCCCATGCACCCCTTCCACCACTAAAAAGGGTATATGGTTCAATCTCCCTTTTCTCGTCCTCCTCCATCATATCAACATGCTTTGCAATAGGCTGCCCTCACTCCTAATCTTTTAGAGGGTCAGCTCAGCAGTGGGTCCTCACCCATAATTCTTTATAGGGTCACCAGCAGGCTCTCACCTATAATGTTTTTGAGGGTCGCCAGTAGTGATGAGCGGCAGGGGCAATATTGGAATTCACGATATTTCGCAAATATTTGGTAGAATATTCGTCATATATTCGCAAATTCGCAAATGTTTTATTTTTTTCTTGATCGCGAAAAATCAGCGATGTAATATTCAAGCAATGCGCACAAAATATAGGTGTGGGTCACTATAGCTAAATTTTTCAAGCTGCTAGAAGTTTCCTGAGACTGGAGAAAATGGTTGGCACTGCAGAACATTACAATATCTTTATATGCAGATAGAGTGCTCCAATATATTTGCGATTGTGAAATCGGCACTAATGAAGCAAATATTTTGGCGCAGTACTTGAAACTTTACATTTTAACAGGTCTGACTACTTATTAGTGATTGGTGCACTAAGTATTGTTTTGAACTTGTGACATCACAGCACTATGTATGTATGTAGCATACATACATACTGTGACACAGAGAGAGGTTTTGTCTGGCAAGGCAGGATTTTCCTCCCAACATGTGCTGCTGGGCTGATTTACAGCCAGGTGAGGTCAAATACTGGACCGGATTTTAAATGCAGGTCCAAGTTTTGGCAGCACCTGCCTATCCTTAAATAGGCAGCTGGGCTCAGAAGCCATGTCTCTGTGTTGGGATCTGGAAGCCTTGTGTCTGGATGAAGGCTTGCTACCTGTTTGGTGTGAAAACAGGTTAGTGCTGCTATTAGCAAGGACTCTTTGAGGCAGAATTGGTGTGAATTAACACCAACACCGCAAGGTGACTTTTTGTTTGATTATGACTGCTTGTTTTGTCACTTGCATAAAGTGTGAATAAAACACTGAACTGTTTGATCCAAAGTACTTGTTGTTGCCTCTATACTGCATCCGCTAATCCTGTCTACCAGAGCTAAACCCCACAATTGGTGAGGATGCGGGCAGAAGCAGTGAGGCTGGCGTGAACGCCAATTTTTTGCGGGGGTTTCTGCATTTTTCAGGCATGGTTGTATGTCGTACATTAAACCAGCTTTATTACAACCAGCGCCCCATGACAAAATTGAGGCGGTTGTGAAGGCCCTCATGGAGGCTAATCTGCAGCAGCGAGAGACAAACCTGCAGCAACATAAGGCTAATAAGCAGCAGCAGGAGACTAACGAGTTGCTGCTACAACACGTGATGGATTTGCAGACCGCAGGAGCAACCCCGAACATCCTCAATGCCCGGAATATATTCGTATAATAACTTGCAAAGGTGTGCTGTTTATATGTTTATCTGCCTGTGTACCAACTTCTTTCCCAGGTTTGACCATTTACTGCCTGATCTGACCTGTGCCTGACCTTCGTTCTTATCCATAACTACTTTCCCTGACCTCAGACTGTATATCAGAAAACACAAATTCTTTCTTCCCTTACCTCAGCTTATCCCGGACTACAGTTGTTTGTTCTATCCCTTGGTGTTCCACACTGGTTTTTCTTGATTCCCGTGAGTCAGCAGTCACATGAAAAGAAATTAGCTTCTTCCGGAGGACTACTGTGAAACTTGAGTCAGGCCGTTTGCCACATGGTGGTTTTATGATATGCTGTTTTTAACTTTACTCCTGTGAGTATAATAAAAGTGTGTGAGAACCCTATTGCCACTGCAGTGCTTCATAATTTTGGGTCCCTCACCATTTTTCATAATATAGGGATCATGGAGCAGCTGTATTAGAAGGAAGGAGAAATAGATGAGATCAACTGTGGCTCGATTTAATAGTGGAGGGCCTTGTTCACATTGAGACAGTATCAATGTAGGTTACTTCATTCTGCAAGTGGGATGCTTTTTATCTATTTCCAGTGTGGTTTAAAGTTGTTGAGTTGTGTGGTCATCCTTCTTCTTCCTCCCTTGTTCTATTTCCCCACCAATTCCCACAATAAAAATGGTGCTGCGTGCCAGTTTATTAGATTCATACAAAACTAATCACAAAAGCGTTTGGGACGGATGATTTTTTGTGAAACTCGTAACAAACCCAATTTGTTACAAATCAATTTGCTTATCCTTATCCCAGACCTTAAAACAAGCAAAGTTTTCTTATTTAATGTGGAAAAATTAGAGAAAAAGCATTAGAGAGAGAAAATTAGCCTTCAGAATATTGAAACTGTGATATTTTAAGATATTTTTTTTCTGACTCCTTAATAATAAACAAGAAAGAAAAGGCACATTCGTCAAATAAATACCATTTTTAATCAGATTTAATCCTGCTTGTAAGTTATAAGTGGTGAGGTTTGCCTCTTTTTGTATTGTTCTTGTTATGTGAGACAATGGATAATTGGCTGACAAGAAAAAGCACTATTTAAAGAGTATTTTTATGCTAGAGGCTAATATGGGATTTTGAAAGGATTTGAGTTGTTGTCTGTCATGTTTTGCTGGAAGTGACAGCAAGTGTGCAGTTAAGTAATGCTTAAATTAGTTATGACAAGCTATGTGAAAGAAAATGAGTAAACAAAAGGCTTAATATTACTTTCTGTTGGCCATAGACTTGAGATTTAAGGTATTCACATGCCACACATGTTTAATAGGGACAGGTTCTCTCTTATCTCTCTTAGGCCTCTTTCAAACGGGCTCATGTTTTTTGCCCGGATAAGATGTGGGTGCGTTGCAGGAAAATGCGCGATTTTCCCCACGAGTGCAAAACATTGTAATGCGTTTTGCACACGCGTGAGAAAAATCGGCATGTTTGGTACCCAAACCCGAACGTCTTCACAGAAGTTCGGATTTGGGTTAGGTGTTCTGTAGATTGTATTATTTTCCCTTATAACATGGTTATAAGGGAAAATAATAGCATTCTGAATACAGAATGCATAGTACAATAAGGCTGTAGGTGTTAAAAAAATAAAATAAAAAATGTATCTCACCTTAATCCACTTGATCGCGCAGCCCGGCTTCTTTTCTGTCTTCTTCTTTGCTGTGCAATAGGACCTTTGATGACGTTACTGTACTCATCACATTGTCCAATCACATGGTTCATCACCATGGTGATGGACCATGTGATTGGATCATGTGATGTGACGTCACCACAGGTCCTTAGCCGGCAGCTCAACATTACAAAAGAAGACAGAGATCCGCAACTACGCAATCAAGTGGACTCGGTGAGTAAATTTTTATTTTTATTTTTAATCACTCCATCACTATTTTACTTTTCATTCTGTATTCAGAATGCTATTATTTTCCCTTAATAACCATGTTATAAGGGAAAATAATACAGATCGGGTCCCCAGCCTGATCGTCACCTAGCAACCATGCGTGAAAATATCAACATTTGTTTGCGGATGCTTGCGATTTTCACCCGGCCCCATTCACTTCTATGGGGCCTGCGTTGCGTGAAAAACGCAGAATATAGAGCATGCTGTGATTTTCACGCAACGGACAAGTGATGCATGAAAATCACCGCTCGTGTGCACAGTCCCATAGAAATGAATGGGTCAAGATTCAGTGCGGGTGCAATGCGTTCAACTCACGCATTGCACTGGCGCGGAATACTCGCCCGTGTGAAAGGGGCCTTAAGGAATAGCCAGCTCTCCAGTCCACAACAGTTGTGAGAATTAAGACATTCCTGAGATAGATGTGGGACCCAGAGGAGATGCATTTATCTGTCATTTATGGCATATACTTTGGATATGTCATAAATATCTGAGATGAGAATAACCCTTTAACCTGCTCACGACCGCCGTACGCAGGATTGCGTCTTCTCGGCGGTCGTGCTCTTCTGGGTGGACGCGCCGGTGTGTCCTCTCGCGAGACGGGAGATTTCCGGGAAAGCTGGCCCGCGCATGCGCATCGCGGGCCGGCAAAATTCAAAAGACAATTTCGTCAGCAACCTGCCAGCCAATGATCGCGGCTGGCAGGTTGCTGATTTTCAAAAAAACGAATCAGCAGCCAGATAACCCATCATATTAGTAAATATGATGTGGTTATATGGCTGCTGTGCTCCTCTGCTCCTTCTTTTGGTCGGTTGGTTCCAGCAGAGGAGCAGAGGAGTACACATCACTGTGAGTACCCACCAACACCACACTTAGCCCCCAGATCACCTCCCAGCACCCAATTAACCCTTTGATCACCCCTTCTTGCCCCTGTCAATCACTAGTGAAAAGGAAAAAAGTGATCAGTGCAAACTGTCACTTTTTTTTTCCCACTGGTATTGACCGTTAGGTTTTAGGTATAGTTTAGGCCCCTTTGGTTAGGTAGTTTAGCGATCAGTTAGCGCCCAGCCCACCGCACCGCAGTCCCTTATTCGCTAATTAGCGTATCGCTAATCAGCATTTGTACTTTTATAGTATCTGGAAGTGATCAAAACTGATCACGGTCAGATCTATAATTGTATTAGTGTCACTTTAGTTCGCCCTCCACCCAAAACGCAGTGTTTGCCCGATCAGGCCTGATCGGTCGCCCACACGTGCGTTCACCCAAGCCCGCCGCAACGCAGTGACAAAAATTATATTTTTTTTTTGATCACTGCACATTCACTTTACACGCACTGCGGCAATAAAAAAATCAGTTTTGATATTTTTTATCAACCGCAGTGGCCTCCGGTACTTCGCTAGCCTCCCCTTTGTAAGACAGGCTTGCTTTTTTTTCTTGGGTAGTCTCAGGGAATACCCCTAAATTTAGTTGCCCAAATGTCTAACAGGGGGTATTCTTCTGAAGAGGCCTACAGGTTTCTGACTCAGTCGGATGAGGAATGGGAACCCTCATCTGACGAATCTAGCGGGTCAGAATACGAACCTGTAGAAAGCAGTGGCTCTCTGACCCAAAGTTCGGACGAGGAGGCTGAGGTCCCTGATAGCACCAGGCGTACCCGGCCCCGTGTCGCTAGACCGCAGGTTGCGCAGGATCCGCTTCAACAGCAGCAGAGTGGGGCTGGTGCTGTCGGATTACGTGGTGAGGCATACACCAGCAGCCCAGCCCTTCCTGGACCTAGTACCAGCACTGCCGTACAACCTGGTGAAGTGGCGAGCACCAGAAGGGCAGTTGAAGCTGGTACGGTGGCACGAGCAGTAGTGACCCCGTCGCAGCCACCGCAAAGACGTGCCCGTGGAGCCCCTAGAATCCCTGAGGTGCTGGAAAACCCTGATTGGCAGTCCCCAACTTCAGCCGCACCTGTAGTTTTCCCTTTCACTGCCCAGTCTGGAGTTTGGGTTGAGACAGCTCAGATCGGTTCGGCCCTGGGATTTTTTGAGCTGTTCTTGACTGCGGAGCTCTTGGACTTAGTCGTGGCCGAAACAAATCGGTATGCCACACAATTTATATCCGCCAACCCGGGAAGCTCTTATGCCCAGTCTTTCCGGTGGAAACCAGTCCAAGTTTCCGAAATTAAAACTTTTCTGGGGCTCCTCCTCAACATGGGTCTAACTAAAAAGCATGAATTGCGGTCATATTGGTCCACGAACCCAATTCATCACATGCCCATGTTCTCTGCTGCTATGTCCAGGACACGATTTGAGACCATCCTGCGTTTCCTGCACTAGTGATAACAGCACCTCCCGTCCCAGAGGCCACCCTGCTTTTGACCGGCTCCACAAAATTCGGCGCCTCATACCCCTGAGCAAAACATCTGCGTAGACGAGTCCCTGATGCATTTTACCGGGCGCCTTGGCTTCAAACAACACATCCCAAGCAAGCGCGCCCGGTATGGGGTCAAATTGTATAAGCTCTGTGAAAGGGCCACAGGCTATACCCACAAATTTCGGATCTATGAGGGAAAAGATCAGAAACTGGAGCCGGTCGGTTGCCCTGACTACCTGGGGAGCAGTGGGAAGACAGTCTGGGACTTGGTGTCACCCTTATTCGGCAAGGGGTACCATCTTTATGTGGACAATTTTTACACAAGTGTGGCCCTTTTTAGGCATTTGTTTCTAGAACGGATTGGCGCCTGTGGCACCGCGCGAACTAGTCGCGCGGGCTTCCCCCAACGGCTCGTTACCACCCGTCTTGCAAGGGGGCAGAGGGCCGCACTGTGTAACGAAGAACTGCTTGCGGTGAAATGGAGACAAGCGTGACGTTTACATGCTCTCCTCCATTCACGCAGACACGACAATCCAAATTGAGCGAGCAACCCGTGTCATTGAAAAGCCCCTCTCAGTCCACGACTATAATTTGCTCATGGGAGGGGTGGACTTCAATGACCAGATGTCGGCTCCGTATTTAGTGTCCTGCATACCCAGACGCTGGTATAAGAAGGTGTCTGTATATTTAATTCAATTGGCTCTGTATAATAGTTTTGTTCTCTACAGTAAGGTTGGGAGAACACGATCCTTCCTCAAATTTCAGGAAGAGATCATCGCAAACCTCCTGTACCCAGGAGGTTCCGTAGCCCCATCCACCAGTGTAGTTAGCCGTCTACATGAGCGACATTTCCCCAGTGTCGTTCCTGGTACCTCAAACCGACCGCCACCCCGAAATTTTTTTTGTGTCTGTAGCAGGAGTGGAATAAGGCGTGACACCCGCTATTTCTGTCCTGACTGTCCTGACCACCCTGCCCTATGCTTTGGAGAGTGTTTCCGGAAGTACCACACACAGGTACACCTAGCATAGGGATCATCTCACCAGGACAGGCACACAGGGCTATTAGGGCCCATTCACATACAGCTGCTGCAAACGTCTCCTTTCACCTGGGACAAAGTGCATAACGCACTTCGCCACATCTTTGGGCGATTTGCGCTTTGCACATTGACCCATGGGGAAGGAGAGGTTTGTTCTATAAAGGTAAAAAAAAAAAAAAAACACCAGTAAGCAAAAAGGTTAATGTTTAGTTCAAAAAGTTAAAGTTTATATGTTCTGTTCCAAAGTTAATAAAATTATTGCGTTGCGGCCTGGTTTTTTCTTTTTTCTTTTTTTACCTTCCAGGTGGACCAACCGATCGACTAGCTGCAGCACTGATGTGCATTCTGACAGAAGCATTGCGCTGCTGTCAGATTACACGCAAGTCGGTGTATGCGGCGCTGCAAGACGAGATTTCTACTCTGCAGTAACAGATACGTTTGCCAAGGCATACGAGCTAAGGAGGAGGCGGCGTTCCTATGCTTTGGCAAACACTTTGTATGTAAAAAAATAAATAAATCCCGGCAATGATTTATTCCTCCACATCGATTGATGTGAATGGAGAAATCTGGTTTGCCAGGGCATACGAGCTAAGTGGGTATGGATGTTGGGCGGAGCTCCTATGTCCTGGCAGACGCCTTTCCCCTCCTTTTTTTTTTTTGGGCAGAGATTTTTTCATCCACATTGATCGATGCGAATGAAGAAATCTGTGCCGTTCATTTTTTTTCTTTCAGCCCAGAGGCTGAACGGAAAAAAAAAATCTCATTACCTGTATTCTCAATATAAGGAGAATAGCAGAAACTCCTAATGCTGGCCATACATGTAATGATTGCGGAGACCCTCAAATGCCAGGGCAGTACAAACACCCCACAACTGACCCCATTTTGGAAAGAAGACACCCCAAGGTATTCGCTGAGGGGCATATTGAGTCCATGAAAGATTTAAATTTTTGTCCTAAGTTAGCAGAAAGTGAGACTTTGTGAGAAAAAACAAAAAAAAAATCAATTTCCGCTAACTTATGCCAAAAAAATACATTTCTATGAACTCGCCATGCCCCTCATTGAATACCTTGGGGTGTCTTCTTTCCAAAGTGGGGTCACATGTGGGGTATTTATACTGCCCTGGCTTTTTAGGGGCCCTAAAGCGTGAGAAGAAGTCTGGGATCCAAATGTCTAAAAATGCCCTCCTAAAAGGATTTTGGGCACTTTTGCAGCCTAGATGTGCAAAAGTGTCACACATCTGGTATTGCCGTACTCAAGAGAAGCTGGGGAATGTGTTTTGGGGTGTCATTTTACATATACCCATGCTGGGTGAGATAAATATCTTGGTCAAATGCCAACTTTGTATAAAAAAATGAAAAAAGTTGTCTTTTGCCAAGATATTTCTCTCACCCAGCATGGGTATATGTAAAATGACACCCCAAAACACATTCCCCAACTTCTCCTGAGTACAGATGTGTGACACTTTTTTGCAGCCAAGGTGGGCAAAGGGGCACACATTCCAAAGTGCACCTTTCGGATTTCACAGGCCATTTTTTACACATTTTGATTGCAAAGTACTTCTCACACATTTGGGCCCCTAAATTGCCAGGGCAGTATAACTACGCCACAAGTGACCCCATTTTGGAAAGAAGACACCCCAAGGTATTCCATCCCAAAAAGTTGGGACACTAAACACATTGTGAATAAAAACTAAATGCAATGATGTGGAGATGGCAAATGTCAATATTTTATTTGTAATAGAACGTAGATGACAGATCAAACGTTTAATCCGAGTAAATGTATCATTTTAAAGGAAAAATACATTGATTCAAATTTTCACGGTGTCAACAAATCCCCCAAAAATTGGGACAAGTAGCAATAAGAGGCTGGAAAAAGTAAATTTGAGCATAACGAAGAGCTGGAAGACCAATTAACACTAATTAGGTAAATTGGAAACATGATTGGGTATAAAAAGAGCTTCTCAGAGTGGCAGTGTCTCTCAGAAGCCAAGATGGGTAGAGGATCACCAATTCCCACAATGTTGCTCAGAAAGATAGTGGAGCAATATCAGAAAGGTGTTACCCAGTGAAAAATTGCAAAGACTTTGCATCTATCATCATCAACTGTGCATAAGATCATCCGAAGATTCAGAGAATCTGAAACAATCTCTGTGCGTAAGGGTCAAGGCCGTAAAACCATACTGGATGTCCGTGATCTCCGGGCCCGTAAACGACACTACACCACAAACAGGAATGCTACTGTAAAGGAAATCACAGAATGGGGTCAGGAATACTTCCAGAAACCATTGTCAGTGAACACAATCCACCGTGCCATCCGCTGTTGCCAGCTGAAACTCTACAGTGCAAATAAGAAGCCATTTCTAAGCAAGATCCACAAGCTCAGGCGTTTTCACTGGGCCAGCGATCATTTAAAATGTAGTGTGGCAAAATGGAAGACTGTTCTGTGGTCAGACGAGTCACTATTTGAAGTTCTTTTGGGAAATCTGGGACGCCATGTCATCCGGACCAAAGAGGACAAGGACAACCCAAGTTGTTATCAATGCTCAGTTCAGAAGCCTGCATCTCTGATGGTATGGGGTTGCATGAGTGTGTGTGGCATGGGCAGCTTGCATGTCTGGAAAGTATCACGATCGGCGTGACTATCACATACGTGACACAGAGGGAGGGAAAGAGGAAGGCCCTGCCCAAGTGAGAGAGAAGGTGGTGACCCCTGACTCACCTTGCGGCTGGCACCTGGCTGCCCTGACGTCCCTAGACGGGTTCCTCACCCGTACGCCGATCACGTGCCTAAAATCCTGGCTTTCCCTAAGATGAGCCCTTGATAGTGAACAGGGCGGTGGGAACACTAGTCCGCACCACTAGCTCTAAAGGAAAACACCAAGGGGAGGACAGACAATACAGACTAAACATATAATCCCAGGTGGGCGACAACAGGAGACAACAAAAAGCCCAACAGGGATCCGGAGGGTAGCACTCTGGAACAACAACCAGGATTCACAGCTCCAGTGGGTCAGTATAGAAGTCCAGGCAGGAAGCTCTATAACTGGCAACTAGAGAAGTGTGAGAGGAGAATATAAGGAGGTTGGGAGTGGCAGACAAGAAACAGCTGAGGAGGAGAAGCTACGGATCCCTGAGTGAGACAAAAAGGATTGCAAGGCAAACACAGAAAACAATCACTAAGAAACAACGTGATCTTTAGACATAGAGCGCGCAGCCACCCGTTGCGACTTCCTGACCCCGGGTATAACGGAGTCAGACGTGGCTCTTGACACCCTCGTGACAGTACCCCCCCTTTCACGAGGGGCCTCCGGACACTCAGGACCAGGTCTCTCAGGATGAGAGGCATGGAAAGCCTGAATTAACCTGTTGGCGTTTACCTCTGACGCTGGAACCCACATTCTTTCCTCGGGACCGTAACCCCTCCAATGCACCAGATACTGAAGAGAGCGGCGGACCCGACGAGAATCAACAATTCTGGATATTTGAAACTCCAGATTACCATCCACAATAACAGGAGGAGGTGGCAGCGGTGATGGTTCTAGAGGTGGAACATACTTCTTGAGTAACGACTTATGGAAGACGTTATGGATCTTAAAAGTCTGAGGTAGCTCCAGGCGAAAAGCCACAGGGTTAATGACGGCTACTATTTTATAAGGACCAATGAACCTAGGGCCCAGTTTCCAAGAGGGAACCTTCAACTTAAAATTCCTAGTAGACAACCACACATAGTCATTCACTCCTAGGTCCGGACCTGGCGACCGTTTCTTATCGGCCATGCATTTATATTTACCACTCATATTTTTCAAGTTAGCTTGCACCTTCTGCCATACCGATGAAAGAGATGAAGAAAACCGTTCCTCTTCGGGAACCCCAGAAGACCCCCCCCTCTTTGAAAGTACAAAATAGGGGATGAAAACCGTATGCACCAAGAAATGGTGACTTGCCAGTGGATTCCTGACAGCGATTATTTATGGCAAACTCGGCTAACGGTAAATATGATGACCACACCTCTTGGTTTTCAGACACAAAACACCTTAAATATGTTTCTAGGTTTTGGTTGGTACGCTCAGTCTGTCCATTCGACTGAGGATGGAAAGCTGAGGAAAAGGACAAGTGTACCCCCAAACGGGAACAAAAAGCTTTCCAAAACTTAGAAATAAACTGGGTTCCCCGATCCGAAACCACATCGGAAGGGACCCCGTGAAGCTTCACGATTTCACTGATAAACACCTGAGCAAGAGTCTTAGCATTAGGAAGTGCGGGTAGCGCAATAAAGTGTACCATTTTGCTAAACCTGTCTACTACTACCAAGATAACTGTTTTACCCGCAGACAACGGTAAGTCATTGATGAAATCCATTGACAGATGTGTCCATGGCCTATTGGGGATGAAAAGTGGCAATAAAGACCCTGCTGGACGTGTATGAGAGACTTTCGCGCGTGCACAAGTAGAACAAGTAGACACGAAATCCATTACATCCTGATGCAACCTTGGCCACCAGAAACGACGAGACAATAGCTCCAAGGTTGCTTTACTACCCGGGTGCCCAGCAAGTGCCGAATTATGATGTTCCTTTAATAATTCAAGACGCAGGTTTAACGGTACAAACAATTTCTCTGAGGGGCAAGAGGCCGGGGCGTCCCCCTGGGCCTCTAACACCTTTCCCTCTAGAACAGAGTGTACAGCAGAGACAACCACTCCTCTTTGTAAAATAGGTACTGGATCACTAACATTACCCCCTCCAGGGAAACTACGAGATAATGCGTCTGCCTTGGTATTTTTTGCCCCAGGACGATAGGTGATTACAAAGTTAAATCTGGTAAAGAATAGCGACCACCTAGCTTGTCTAGGGGTGAGACGCTTAGCCGATTCTAGGTACAGAAGGTTTTTGTGATCCGTAATCACCGTGACGGGGTGGATTGCTCCCTCTAAGAAGTGACGCCACTCTTCAAACGCCAGTTTAATCGCCAACAGTTCCCTATTTCCAATATCATAGTTCTTTTCTGCTGTAGATAACTTTTTGGAAAAGAAAGCGCAAGGACGCCATTTGCCAGGAGACGGACCCTGAGACAATACAGCCCCCCTCTGACGCATCTACTTCAACAATAAAAGGCTGGGAGACATCAGGTTGAATTAGAACAGGTGCCGAGGTAAATCTCTCTTTTAGAGAGGAAAATGCAATTTTAGCGGCGTCAGACCATTTAGAAAAATCAGTCCCCTTCCTAGTCATGTCAGTAAGGGGTTTAACGATCACTGAATAATTTTTAATGAACTTTCTATAGAAATTTGCGAAACCCAAAAACCGTTGTAGAGCTTTAAGGTTCTCAGGAAGATCCCAATCTAAAATTGCCTGGACCTTCCTAGGATCCATACGGAAACCTGAAGCAGATAATAGATATCCCAGGAACTGTATTTCCTGAACGGCGAAGACACATTTTTCAATTTTCGCATATAATTTATTCGTCCGTAGGACCTGCAGTACTTGCCTGACATGTACTTCATGTTTTTTCAGATCAGCCGAATAAATTAAGATATCATCTAGGTATATGACTACAAACCTGCCGATGAGATGACTAAAAATATCATTAACGAAATGTTGGAAGACAGCAGGGGCATTGGTCAGACCGAAAGGCATGACTAAATTTTCATAATGCCCCTCAGGGGTGTTAAAAGCTGTCTTCCACTCATCCCCTTCCTTGATACGAATCAGATTGTAGGCCCCCCTAAGATCAAGTTTGGAGAACCACCTAGCACCCGCAATCTGATTTAAAAGGTCAGGAATGAGAGGAAGAGGGTATGGGTCTCGGATGGTTATCCGGTTTAGCTCACGGAAATCTAGGCAAGGATGCAGGCCCCCATCTTTCTTTTTAACAAAGAAAAACCCTGCAGCCACGGGTGAAGAAGAGGGTCTGATGTGTCCCTTAGCCAGACTCTCGGAGATATAATCTTTCATGGCTTGTCTCTCGGGACCCGAAAGATTATACAACCTGGACTTGGGTAATTTTGCACCGGGAATCAGGTTAACCGGGCAATCATAAAGACGATGAGGTGGTAGCTTCTGACAACCCTTTTCAGAAAAAACGTCCTCAAAGTCCGAAATAAAAGTAGGTAGGGAAGCTATGGAGGCGATTAAGCAATTGTTATTTAAGCAATTCTCTCTGCAATGCTCACTCCACTCCAATATCTCCCTGGCCTGCCAATCCACCACTGGATTGTGCGCTACCAACCAGGGAAGACCCAATACCACAGGAGAGGGAAGGCCCTCCAGAACGTAACATGAAAGACACTCATTATGGTGGTCCCCTACCCGAAGGTGTAAGTTATGGACAATGTGAGTGAGGTTTCTCTGAGACAGAGGAGCAGAATCAATAGCGAATATGGGAATAGGACTCTGCAGTGTACAGAGAGACAAACCCATAGTGCGGGCAAAATGGGCATCTATCAAATTTACCCCTGCTCCACTGTCTAGAAAAAAAGAAATAGACTCCGTCTTAACACCAAAAACAATAACCGCTGGCAACACAAATTGAGATGTTCGTATGGAGGAAACGTATACCCCCCGGCTGACATCCTCCGCACAGCCTGGGGTTAGTAGTTTTCCGACGGTCTTTTGTTTTTGAGAAAGGAGGGACAGACATTAATGAAATGACCCCTCCCCCCACAGAAAAAACAAGCCCCCCACCTACGGCGAACCTCAGGAGGACGGACCTGACGAGAAGTTCCTCCTAGCTGCATAGGCTCATCTAAGTCAGTACAGACTAACTGCTGCTTGGGAGAGGTTACCAATTGCTCAGAAATTTTCGATCTCTCCCTAAGACGTCTATCTAGTCTGATAGAGAGGGACATAACAGCATCAAGGGAAAGGGGGGTCTCATACAGCGCCAGCGCATCCTTAACCCTTTCAGATAACCCAGAGCAGAACTGACTCCTGAGAGCCGGGTCGTTCCACTGAGTATCCGTAGCCCACCTACGGAACTCTGAGCAATATTCCTCTGCTGGCCGATCTCCCTGTAGGAGTCTCTGTAACTTCGACTCAGCCAGGGCGACTCGGTCAGGGTCATCATATATGAGACCCAAAGCCCCAAAAAATCCCTCCACTGACCGGAGAGCCTGGGAACCAGGGGGTAACGAGAACGCACAGGATTGCGGGTCCCCCTGAAGCAGGGAAATAACAATCCCCACCCGCTGTTCTTCATTACCTGAGGAGTAAGGGCGCAGCTTAAAATATAATTTGCAGGCCTCACAGAACGTCACAAATTTGTCCCTTCCCCCAGAAAATCTGTCAGGAAGAACAACCTTGGGTTCTGTAACAACCTGGTTACCCATAGCAACCGCTGGGCTTGCGGTCTGCTGCATTTGCTGCTGTTGTTGGAGGACAGACGCCTTCAATCCTGCTACCTCCAAAGACAGGCCTTGAAGCAGTTTTGCCAAAGCAGCAATAGGATCCATATTGGATTCTAAGTAGAGAGAAAAAAAAATATATTTTTTTTTTCCCCAAAAAATAAGGGCCAGTTATGATATCACGATCGGCGTGACTATCACATATGTGACACAGAGGGAGGGAAAGAGGAAGGCCCTGCCCAAGTGAGAGGGAAGGTGGTGACCCCTGACTCACCTTGCGGCTGGCACCCATCTGCCCTGACGTCCCTAGACGGGTTCCTCACCCGTACGCCGATCACGTGCCTAAAACCCTGGCTTTCCCTAAGATGAGCCCTAGATAGTGAACAGGGCGGTGGGAACACTAGTCCGCACCACTAGCTCTAAAGGAAAACACCAAGGGGAGGACAGACAATACAGACTAAACATATAATCCCAGGTGGGCGACAACAGGAGACAACAAAAAGCCCAACAGGGATCCGGAGGGTAGCACTCTGGAACAACAACCAGGATTCACAGCTCCAGTGGGTCAGTATAGAAGTCCAGGCAGGAAGCTCTATAACTGGCAACTAGAGAAGTGTGAGAGGAGAATATAAGGAGGTTGGGAGTGGCAGACAAGAAACAGCTGAGGAGGAGAAGCTACGGATCCCTGAGTGAGACAAAAAGGATTGCAAGGCAAACACAGAAAACAATCACTAAGAAACAACGTGATCTTTAGACATAGAGCGCGCAGCCACCCGCTGCGACTTCCTGACCCCGGGTATAACGGAGTCAGACGTGGCTCTTGACACCCTCGTGACAGAAAGGCACCATCAATGCAGAAAAATATATTCAGGTTCTAGAACAACATATGCTCCCATCCAGACGTCATCTCTTTCAGGGAAGACCCTGCATTTTTCAACAAGATAATGCCAGACCACATTCTGCATTAATCACAACATCATGGCTGAGTAGGAGAAGGATCCGGGTACTGAAATGGCCAGTCTGCAGTCCAGATCTTTCACCTATAGAGAACATTTGGCGCATCATAAAGAGGAAGATGCAACAAACAAGGCCCAAGACGATTGAACAGTTAGAGGCCTGTATTAGACAAGAATGGGAGAGCATTCCTATTTCTAAACTTGAGAAACTGGTCTCCTCAGTCCCCAGACGTCTGTTGAGTGTTATAAGAAGAAGGGGAGATGCCACACAGTGGTGAAAATGGCCTTGTCCCAACTTTTTGGGGATTTGTTGACACCATGAAATTCTGATTCAACATATTTTTCCCTTTAAAATGGTACATTTTCTCAGTTTAAACCTTTGTTCCGTGATTTTTGTTCCATTCTGAATAAAATATTAGAAGTTGGCACCTCCACATCATTGCATTCTGTTTTTATTCACGATTTGTACAGTGTCCCAACTTTTTGGGAATCCGGTTTGTACTACATACAGTATTATTTAAAGCTACACCAGGTAACTACCGACTTTCTCTTTCTTTGCTCCTTTACAATAGGTTACCTACACTTTTCTTTCCCATTGGACAGCAAACATATACCTATAGTACTTCTCCTAACCAGGAATACTGTAATCTACGTGTAAGGCATGGAGACCCCCAAAATGTTATTGGTACTGTTTTCAGTTGTATACTCTATTTATTTGATAGCAGTCTTTGTGTGGATTGTGCTGCTGTGTTTTATCTTATTACCAATCCAATTCAAGTACCAGTTGCAGCTGTTAAAGAGCTTTAAGAGTAGACATGGTGGAAATTACTTCTGTAAAATCTGCCATGGTCTTTCATTCTGAATTCCATGGAGTGGCACCTAGACATCTGTGCATGTACCTGATATTTCTGGCCACAACCAACCTTTTCTATAAACACTTCTATGGTCTAAGTTATCTACTCTCCAGCAAACCACATCTTCCTGACTATCTTCCTTGCTTTCTTTATACAAGGTAGTTTTTTTTCTTCCCCGTGTCACATCAGTTAACTCTCTCTTTACCTACTTTCAGGGAACAAGGAATCAAGTTGAAAATTAATAAAGGTTATTTTTTACCCATCGGACACTATGCATTCCTATACCAGCACTAGATATGGTGTATTCTTCAATGTTCTATTTGCTATGTGGCTATATATGAGCCTTCCTCTAGAGGCAAAGTCTGTAGAAAAGCACAGACAATGTAACAAATAAGTGGCCACCAAAGACTATAGCTTATTCACCATGTCTGATTAATGAAAAGGAATATAGGAATATAGCACATACCTTTAGGGACTACAAGCTATGTGTCCCTACAGATTACTGGTAATGTTTCATTTGACTAAGGGTAGATGTGTAATATATTACACCATGCCACTTAAATATTATCACATTATCAATTAGGTAGCAAATCCTCAGTATACATATGATTACTTAAAGAGCCTATTGCACATAGCAGACTTCATTACTGTACCTTTACTGTCAAGGGAATCCAATTCTCAACAAGTCTCCCTCTGTGGCTTGCAAATAAGCAATTATATAATGAAACGAGAATTAAGCATGGAAGCAACTAGCATAATGAATATACTGTAGTAATATTTACAAAATATATATACTCATAGGTCCATGTCCTCAAAGGGGTTGTGCCATAAACTAATTTTCACTCTAAAAGTTCATTTTCATCAATTACTCTAGCTCCCATACCTCATTTTCAGATTTCTCTTACCGACCATGCTTAAATCGTACTTCCAGGTTTGTCATGTCTGTCCCATCATGCTTTAGGGCAGTGAGATGTGTCCTGACATCAGCAGGACATGTGGCACCAATCACACCAGTTATTCTTACCAATGACGCTTGTGAGTCCTACATTACAAGGCTCCAATGCAGGATGTAACAACAACAGTGGCGTAGCTATAGGGGTCGCAGCGGTCGCAACTGCGACCGGGCCCCTGAGTCAGGGGGGCCCACGGGGCCCCCCAGGAGATAAGGAGTGAAGCCTTGGCCCGGGTAGTTTATAACACTTGCGCGCTGCAGGCGGCGCCGACGGCTAAGTTCAGACTTCAGAGGGGCGGAGGCTCAGCCAGAGGAGGGAGGTCCCGCTCCCACGGCAGTACTGGCCGGACGTGGGGGAGAAGATGCGACTCACAAGTGAGGGAGGTGATATTGTACTTCATTATTATGACATTATTCGTTACATTTAGTTTCTCACTTACAGTAAATTCCCCTCCACATTGCCGAAGATTGCCCCATGCCAGCTTGCTAGCCATATGGTTTACAGTTGCTCCATATCAGCACACAGCCCCTATAGCGTGGTGAGCGTCATGTCTGAGTTATTCGACATTCCGACAGATAGGATGCAATAGCCTGACAATAATGGAGCACCGCAACCTGGTCTGATGTGAAGGGTCAGCGGTGGATCCCTGTGATGTATGGGAGCTCTGTAGGCTTCAGCTTTGTCTCAGTCTTCTTTGATAACAGCTGAAAAGACCAGGGGGGTCTGCAAAAGGCAGCATATTGTTAGGAGAAGTGGTTATCTATATATGTAGTTATTTGCATATTAATCTGCATCATGTCAAAGCAATCTTTTTTGTGAAGCTTGCTTTAAGTTTTTCTTTCCTGTTTTCCCTCTTGGTTTTAGTTTTTTGGGCAAACTGTGTGTCATCTCTAAAGGCTCTAATCAGCAGATAAAACAGATTTTTTTTTTCTTTTCCCTTTCTTTAGTAATCCGACTTTGCCTGGCTACCTAATATCTGAAACTAACCAGGCTTGAGAGGAAACTTATTTTCCCAATTTTTGTGGATTCTTTGATGTTGTATGCCCTTATTAGAGATACATCAGACAATTTTAGCCTCTCTGCATAGGGTGAAGTATTACTCCCAGCATCCTCTTGTATTATAATGACCTAATATGTAGAATGGCTCTTGCTATCTGCGGGGTCATGCCATTAATAACCTGCAGGTCTGCACTGCTCAATTGTGGTGGTGATCTGTTAATGGGTTTACATCCCTACAGATCCCTGACACAATACAGGTTGATGTGTCCTACAGGTCAGGCGTAACAAAATGTTCACAGCCTTTCAATGTGGCTCACCCACTGTATTTTTAATGGTAACATCATATTTGGGTATTTTTTTCTAATATAATAGAGAGGAGTGAATTGATTTATTATGTCTGATTTTCATGGCAATTGTGGTCATTTCCATTAAAGGGGTTATCCAAGACCTATAATGCCTCCCCCATATGCGTGGGCCCCTCACACAGATTGTACTTGCCTCGCTCAGCGGCACTCACATTGCTCCTGATGTCCGCACGGCCACTGATGCATCTCCCTGTAGGTGGAAACATCTGGCGTTCGTGTGTGTGTGTCAGCCAATGGCAGGCCATGATGGGAACGGGCCTCCCAGGGGCATAGCTATAGGGGGTGCAGAGGTAGCAGTCCCTCCTGGGCCCAGGAGCCTGAGGGGGCCCAAAGACCCTTGTACCACATAAGAAGACACCTGTTTATAGAAAGTGCATGTTGGTCAAGTTACACCTCTTGCTGGAGGGAAGGGGTTAGGTCAAGAATTTGGCATGGGGGTGTGCAGTTTCAATGTTTGCCTCTGGCCACAAAGCACTGAGGGACGGGGGTCCAAGTTGAACTCTTGCACCAGGGCCCATGAGTCTTTAGCTACGCCCCTGAACAACAACAACTGAATATCAAAACAGATTTACCACAGGGTGCATCAGTAGACTAATAACTTTAGAATAAAGCAGTTTTGATAAATTGTGGTATTTGGGGAAAGTGATATAATAGTGATACCTGTTGGAAACATTATTAGTATACCCAAATTAAAGAGAAAAAAGGTCATATAATGTGTGGCTACAATGAAGTGGAGAAAGTATCATGTACTTAACATATAAATTACATTTATTAATATACCCCCAAAAAATCTAATAACTTGTCTGGGAATTATGAGTAAATACAGTATCTCACAAAAGTGAGTACACCCCTCACATTTTTGTAAATATTTTATTATACCTTTTCATGGGACAACACGGAAGTTATGCCACTTTGATACAATGTAAAGTAGTCAGTGTACAGCTTGTATAACAGTGCAAATAACAGTCAAAATAACTCAACCCACAGCCATTAATGTCTAAATGTGTGTTAAATTTCATACTGGTCACTGGGGATCAGGTGTGTTAAACTTTTCATACTGGTCACTGAAAGTTCAACATGGCACCTCATGGCAAAAAGCTCTCTGAGAATCGAAGAAAGAATTGTTGCTCTACATAAAGATGGTCTAGGCTAAAAGAAGATTGTCACACTCTGAAACTGAGCTGCAGCATTGTGGCTAAGACCATACAGAGGTTTAATAAGACAAGTTCCACTCATAATTTGCCTAACCATGGTCAACCAAAGAAGTTTAAGTACACGTGCTCAACGTCATATCCACAGGTTGTCTTTTCAAAATAGACATATGAGTGCTGCCAGCATTGCTGGAGAGGAAAAAGGGGTGGCGCTGCGGGGCATCAGCCTGTCAGTGCTCAGACAAAATGCTGCACACTGCATCGAATTGGTCAGCATGGCTGTTGTCCCAGAAGGAAGCCCTTTCTAAAGATGATGCATAACAAAGCCCGCAAACAGTTTGCTGAAGACAAGCAGACTAAGGGCATGGTTTACTGGAACCATGTCCTATGATCTGATGAGACCAAGAGACACTTATTTGGTTCTGATGGTGTCAAGCGTGTGTGGCGGCATCCAGGTGAGGGGTGCAAAGACAAGTGTGTCTTGTCTACAGTCAAGCATGGTGGTGGGAGTGTCATGGTTTGGGGCTCCATGAGTTCTGCCAGCTAGTGATGGTCGAACATCGTCCGGGAATGTTCACATATGTGATCACGCGATCAAATGTTCCCGAACCGCAAGTTCGCAGTGTGCCCCATTCACATACAAACCTGAAGAAACCTTCAGGTCATATTTGCAGCCACCAAATACTTACAAGAAGTGCAAAAATAGTCCCACAACATGGACAGTGACATACCAGAGGCGGATCAATGGCAAAAATTCCCACAAAAAATATGTATTTTAATCAAGGTAATTTTTATGAGTCTTAAATTGAAACTCTCAAAAATGTGCCATGCTGGTGTTTAGCAAATGTTTATTTTAGGCCACAGGAGTACAGGCCCCAAACATTAGACATTCACTAGACAAAAAACATCAAGTGATTATGTGGCTAGAGGTATATAGAGTTGCAAGAAAAAGTATGTGTATTCTTTGGAATGATATGGATTTCTGCACAAATTGGTCATTAAATGTGATCTGATCTTCATCTAAGTCACAACAATAGACAATCACAGTCTGCTTAAACTAATAACACACAAAGAATTAAATGTTACCATGTTTTTACTGAACCCACCATGTAAACATTCACAGTGCAGGTGGAAAACGTCTCTTGGTGAGTGTTGGGATTACTGCGACTTATGCTTTGACAGCAGAGGCGGCAGATGGCAACACAATTGTAAGAAGCTGACACTTAAAAAAGCTCATACTGCCGATCCATGTGCCGGCATCCTGGGAGCACCAGATGTGACCGTGCATGATGAATGACTCGCTCCAGATACATTTGCAATCTGCTTTTTGCCTCCTGTGCACTGCGAGTTCTGCCTGCTTCTCCTCCCTATCTGCTGCTCTGTCTCTCCCTCTGAACTCCCCTCCTCTTCCTCTCTTGTGGGCAACTACATGACATCCATTGAAACATCACCTTCACCTCCACTGACATTAGAGATCTCGGAGTAGGCAGAAACAGCGGGGACCATCCTCCTTGGGCTGATCTGGGTAGCAGTCGTTGCTACCTCCTCTTTCTCATCCGATGCCAAGAATGGCTGCGCATCAATAAAGTCAGAAAATTGATGTCTGACTCGAGTGGAGGGGCTATGGTGGTGGTGGTGTCTTTGGGGGTGCACACAGCAGAGAGTGAGGAGGATGCTGATACAGAGGATGAGGAGGGTGCAGAAGCGGAAGGCTGAGTGAGTCACTCAACCAACTCTGGTGCATCCTTTGACATAATCACAAGCACCTTATCCAACTTTCCACTTAGGCTCGGGCCCGGTGCACCTGCCCGACCCCTACCACCCCTGCGGAATGGTCTGCCTCTTCCACTGCCTGTCATTTTCAAAATGACCCTGTGACAAAGTCCCTATAGAAGAGCAGTATTTGTGGAAGCAGGCAATATATTTTTCTTGTAGTAATGAAATGCGCCCCCTATACGCTTTCAACAGAAATAACTGCAGAAGTGACCTGAGAATATATATTTCTTGTTGGACTCAAATAGGCCACTATACGCTTTTAACATAAATAACTGCAGAAGTGAACTGAACATGTATTTTTCTTGTTGGACTGAAATAAGCCACTATACGCTTTCAACGGAAATAACTGCAGCAGTGCAGTGCGTATATATTTTTCTTGTAGTACTGAAATGCATCCTTATACGCTTTCAACAGAAATAACTTCAGAAGTGAACTGAGAATATATTTTTCTTTGTTTACTGAAATAAGTCCCTATACACTTTCAACAGAAATAGCTGCAAAAATGAAAATGTATGTTTCTTCTTGGACTGAAATAGGCCACTATACGCTTTCACCAGCCGCGCGTATGTATTTTTATTGTTTTAATGAAATAAGCCCCTATTTTCTTTCACCAGAAATAAATTCAACCGTGCAGTGCGTTAAAATGTTTTATGTATTACTGAAATACCTTCCTATGCTCTTTCACAAGAAATTACTGCAAATGATTTTAGCATAAATAACAACAAAAGTGACCTGAGTATATATTTTATTGTATTGTATTGAAATAGGCCACTAAATGATATCAGCGCAGTTATATATAAGCGTATATATTTATCTTTTTCCACAGATAAAAGGCACTAAAGGCTTTTCAACATAGCACTTGCACCCTAATAACTAATTGCTGGAATAACAGAGAGGTATTATGAGACTATCTGGATCCCCATGTAATGTTTCCCTGTACTTGTAAATCAATTGTTTTCACAATGAGAAAATTCCGATGATTCTCCCTAGCATCTGCACATGTCTCTCCCTGACTGTTAAATGATTCATCTCACTTATCCTTTCCCTTTACTAGTAAATTGTGTCTTTCCTTTTTAAAAAAAAAAAAACTGTTTGTCTTTTACTCTCCCTAGCACCTGCATACACGTTTGTCCCTAAACAATGTACGATGGTGAATGGTAGCATCTAATATGGCCTCCATATTTATAGGGCTGTAACATTACCAGGCTGGCTGGCTGCTTATTGGTTACATGCATTGCATTATGGGTCATCCCGCCCTCCTTGACCCATGGCCTCACATGTGTAGCCGCCATTTTAGATGCCATTTTAGCTGCCCGCCATTGTAGGAAATAATGCAATTCATTACCATGAAGCATTAGGAAATTCGCATTCATTCAAAACAATTTTTTTTCTGAAATTCGGAACGAATTCAACTTTGTCAGCTTCGATACGCTCATCTCTAAACACAACAGTTGCAATTAGTTGTTCCAATAGCGTGTGTACCTCTGTATAGCTGTGGTATCTCAGCAGAACCTCACACAAATGCTGCACAATACAAATGCACTATATAGAAATTATATTATAGGTATATCACACCTCTGCCTCAATCATTTTTTGGGGGGGCAACTGGTATATCACACCAGTTGAAATTAGTTGTTCCAGTAGTGTTTGTCCCTCTGTATAACTGCGGTATCTCAGCAGAACCGCACACAAATGCTGCACATGCACTACATATAAATTATATTATAGGTATATCACACCCCTGCCTCAATCAGTTTTTTTGAGGGGGCAACTGGTATATCACACCAGTAGAAATTATTTGTTCCAATGTTGTTTGTCACTGTAGCTGAGGAAGTGCAGGAAAACCGCAAACAAATGCTGCACTACCCAAATGCACTATATAGAAAGTATATACAGCGCCTTGCAAAAGTATTCACCTCGCTTGACCTTTTTCGTATTTTGTTAGATTACAGCCTTAAGTTCAATGTTTTGTTAATCAGAATTTTATGTGATGGGTCAAAACACAATAGTCTAAGTTGGTGAAGTGAAATGGGAAAATGATATAAATAAAAGTATTGTTTAGAAATAGAAAACAGAACATTGGCACGTTTGTTAGGAAGCCCATAAAATGCTCTGGTGCAACCAATTACCTTCAGAAGTCACATAATTAGTGAAATAATGTCCATCTGTGTGCAATCTAAGTGTCACATGATCTGTCATTACATATACACACCTTTTTTGAAAGGCCCCAAAGGCTGCAACACCTAAGCAAGAGGCATCACTAACCAAACACGGCCATGAAGACCAAGGAACTCTCTCAACAAGTAAGGGACAATGTTGTTGAGAAGTACAAGCCAGGGTTAGGTTATAAAAAAAAAAATATCTAAATCTTTAATGATCCCCGGGAGCACCATCAAATCTATCATAACCAAATGGGAAGAACATGGCACAACAGCAAACCTGCCAAGAGACAGCCAACCACAAAAAGTCATGGACCAGGCAAGGAGGGCATTAATCAGAGAGGCAGCAAAGAGACCTAAGGTAACCCTGGAGGAGCTGCAGAGTTCCACAGCAGAGACTGGAGTATCTGTAAATAGGATGACAATAAGCCGTTACTATCAGCTAAAAACAAAAAGGCACATTGTGAGTTTGTGAAAAGGCATGTGGGAGACTCCCAAAATGTATGGAGGAAGGTGCTCTGGTCTGATGAGACAAAAATTGAACTTTTCGTCCATAAAAGAAAACGGTATGTCTGGCGCAAACCCAACACATCACATCACCCAAAGAGCCCCAGGGGATGTTTTTCAGCAGCTTGGACTGGGAAACTGGTCAGAGTTAAGGGAAAGATGGAAGGTGCTAAATAAAGGGCTATTCCTGAGCAAAACCTGTACCCAGGCTATGAGCTGTGCGCTGCGATTGGCCAGCGCTGCAGCAAGGGACAACCCTAATACAAAAACTCCGCCCAGTACAACAGAGGGAGCTGCAGACACCGGAGCCTATACCGGGCGAACGGAGCGTCGCCCAGACATACTAGTAAGTGCAGGGGGACCCCTGGGCACCGGTCTGCCCACTGATATAGTTAGTTTTTAGTTTTTAAACTAGTGAAAGATCCTCTTTAATTTACATTCCCCATATGTCTACTTCATGTTTAGCCCCGATCCTGTAGGTTATAGAAACACCCTATATGTGGTCGTAAACTACTGTACGGGCACACAGCAGGGAGCAGAAGGAAAGGAACACCATATGGTTTCTGGAAGGCAGACTTTGCTGGACTGGTTTATTTACACCATTTCCCATTTGAAGCCTCCCTGATGCAACCCCTAGAGTAGAAACTCCAAAAAAGTGACCCCATTTTGGAAACTACAGGCTAAGGTGGTAGTTTTGTTGGGACTATTTTTAGGGTACATATGATTTTTGGTTGCTCTATATTAAATTTTTTTAAGGCAAGGTTACAAAAAATTTAAATTCAGAAATTTTATCTCATTTGCCAATAACGCTTGTGGAACAGCTAAAGGGTTAACAAAGTTTGTAAAATCAGTTTTGAATACCTTGAGGGGTGTAGTTTCTTAGATGGGGTCACTTTTATGGAGTTTCTACTCAAGGGTGCATCAGGGGGGCTTCAAATGGGACATGGTTTAAAAAAAAAACAGTCCAGCAAAATCTGCCTTCCAAAAACCATATGGCGCTCCTTTCCTTGTGCACCCTGCCGTTTTGGCCATACAGCAGTTCCAAAAACTACAGAATCAGGGCAGAGTTTTGTTTGACTGTTAACCCTTGCTTTATTAATGGAAAAAATTGAAAATTTAGAAAAAAATAGCTGTTTTGGCACCGTTTTATTTTTTTGGACTGTGTTCATTTGAGGGTTTAGGTCATGTGTTATTTTATAGAGCAGATTCTTATGGATGCGGCAATACCTAATATGTCAACTTTTTAAAATTTATTTAGGTTTTACACTATAATATCCTTTATGATTGGAGGGATAGGAGGGGGGGCCAGGCTGGGGGAGAACGGCCGGAGGTTAGAGGTTCGCTGACTAGTTTTTTTTTCTCTTCTTTTGTGAGAGATGTCCACTAGAATTGTAGCTTGGAACGTCAGAGGACTTGGGGAAAGAGTTAAAAGGCAAGCGATTATGGACGCATTAAAAAGATATCTTCCAGCAATTATCTGTATAGTAGAAACTCACCTAACTAGGGAAACCTTGTCCCGCCTGACAACGGGATGGCAGTCCCAATCGTATCATTCTACCTTTAGTGGCTCTTCCAGGGGTATTTCGGTTCTTATTCATAACTCCATAGATTTCACCCTTATAAAATCTCATATAGATGCCCAGGGCAGATTTATTTTCTTGCATGGCAAGCTTAATGGTGATAGTTATATTCTAGCCTTTTTCTATATACCTCCGCCATTTTCAATGTACCCACTGCTTCAGTTAATGTGCTTTTCTGAAAAGAGACCAGAATGCCGCTTAATCCTGATAGGGGATTTTAATGCGGTCATTGATCCTAATAAAGACAGATTTTCACTTGATGTGGAAAAGGGGAGGTATCCTTGTAACTCCCCGCTGCCTCAATTCTGCTCTGAGGCGGGAGTGGTGGATATATGGGAACATCTTGGTGGAGGAAAGAGAGTATACTCCTGTGTCAGTAGGGGGGGCAGAGCAATGTCTAGGATCGATCTAGCATTTACTAATGAGAGCAATCTGAGTAATATCTGCAAGATGCGATACGGAGTAAGAACAGTTTCGGACCATTCACCCCTACTGGTTGAGGTTCGCAGCGGGAAGAATAAGGATACTAGGGGGCTAGGATTTAAGCTAAATCCATATTGGCTCACTATTCTGGACAATCTGCAGACGATTAAACTACTGATATCCTCCTTTTGGGAGGTTAACCTTCCCTCTGCTAATATCAACATAGTATGGGATGCCTTGAAAGCATATTTAAGGGGGGTCTTTATAAGTGAGATTGCCGCAGTAAAGAGAACATTTAGAAAGAAAGAGGAAGAACTGGGTAAGATCGCTGCACTCACAGCTGAGCGATACGCTAGCCATCCCACTGAGCATAGTAGGCAGGAGATGCAGGAAGGCTGGTTGCTCCTTGGAGAGATATGTAGCAGAGAGAGCAGATCATAGGGTATTCTTCAAGGGGCTCAGTTGTTTCATCGAGTCTGGACGTCCGGGCAAGCTTCTAGCTAGAATAATTTCGCAACAAGATAAGAAAAAACAATCTATCATCTCAATTCGTAATGTAGAGGGCGAAACCATAACAGATCCAGAGGGAATTGGGAATATTTTTCTACAATGTTTTGCTCAGATATATAGATCTTCCCCTGGACTGTCGTCTGAACTGGTGATGCGGTTCCTCGAGAAAATTCCACTTTCTACGTTAAATGAAACTCAAAAAGAATATCTGGAGGAGGAGCTCTCTCTTGCTGAGTTGCAGGAGGCCCTTGGGTCCGTCTCGGGGAACTCATCGCCAGGAACAGACGGCCTTCCATATGAGGTCTATCGCAAGCATAGTGAGGTGATCCTCCTCCAGCTGCTGGAGGTTTTCTCCCAAGCAGCACAGGGAGGGAGATTACCACACTCTATGATGGAGGCCCTTATTGTTCTAATTCTAAAAAAGGATAAAGATCCGGCCGAATTGAGCTCCTATAGACCAATCTCCCTATTAAATACAGACGCTAAGTTACTATCAAAAGTCCTTGCTAGGAGGCTCTCGCACGTTATCCCTACGATTATTCATCCGGATCAAAACGGCTTTATGCCAAACAGGGGCACCCATCACAATTTGCATAGGCTATTTATGAATATTCAATCCCCGGGGCGCGGCGCCCGCTCCATCCTATCGTTGGATGCTACTAAAGCCTTCGACAGGGTGGAGTGGATTTTTCTTTGGGAGGTAATAAAAAAATGGGCTTTGGCCCAAAATTTATGGCAATGGTCCGGCTACTCTATAACTCCCCAGTCGCCAGGATTAGGATCAATGATTTGATGACAGAGAGCTTTATTCTGGGAAGAGGCACCCGCCAAGGCTGTCCCCTTTCTCCCCTTTTATTTAATATTTATATCGAACCCTTAGCGGCCATGATACGACATGATCCGGAGGTGGCCGGTTTTGGCATAATGGGGAAGCATGACCGTGTGTCCCTCTACGCAGATGACATTCTGGTTTTTATTCATCAAACAAATACCACCCTCCCTCGCATAATGGATCTGGTCGGTCACTTTTCCGACATATCCGGACTTGAGATCAATTGGGAGAAGACAGTACTTCTCCCGATAGACGAGCTGCGAGGCGAATTAAATAATCAGATAACGATCTCTGATTCAATAAAGTACCTGGGGATAATAATTTCCGCCAAACCTCAGGAATATCTACAGCTTAACCTGTTCCCCTTGCTGATGAAGTTGAGAGCAAAAATTAAGATATGGCAGAAAATTCTGCAAGCAAAAGGGGATAGAATTTCATTAATAAAAATGGTAGTGCTGCCCCAGGTTCTTTATGTCCTGCGCAACTCGCCTATATGGATTACAGACAAGCATTTCAGATTGATAGAGCGGATGCTTAATGACTCACTATGGGGGAGGAAGCGTGTGAGACTGAAGGCACTTTATTTTTCCATGCCCTATAGGCGGGGAGGTCTTAATCTCCCATATTTTAGGGGTTATTTTGTTGCCTCCCAACTCTGCCTTTTTAGTGACTGGGAAAATAGTCCTTTCTGCAGTAAAGTGGTGAAGGAGGCAGGTTTTTCTGATTTCTTCACTGTACTGGAATCCGATTACCTATTAAATATACTGAGCGGGTACACACTTTTCTGCAGAATGGCTATAAAGACCTGGTCGGTTATAAGGGCTTGGTGCGCAGTTAGGGCATCGCTTATCTGCACCCCATTATGGCACAATCCGAAACTTCTTAATCTAAACAACTTAAGTTGCAGTCAGTACTGGAGGACTAAAAATGTGCAGTACTTACATCAAGTAGTCAGCGGTGGACAAATTCTGCCCCTTATGGAACTAAGGGCAAAATTAGGTGAGGTGGCCTGGTTCGCATATTTTCAATTGAGGTCAGCACTCTTTAGCACTTTGAACAGTCACCTTTTTACTATAGACACTCCTTTATTTTTACAGGATTTAATTTGTAAGAAAACTGCCACGAGAATTAAACTATCTTACTGTTATAGACACTTAATGGATAATTTTTTTCGGGATGTCCTTTCTCCAGGACAGAGAGCCTGGTCTTCTCTTCTTTCAGAGGAGGGTCCCCCAAACTGGGAGAATATAGGGGAAAGCTTAAAATTGGTTTCACACAATTCTAATCACATTGTTGTTCAATTTAATATTCTGCACAAAATTTATGCGACACCTATATGGCTATACAGAAGAGGACTCCGGACCTCCTCTGACTGCCCCCGCTGCGGCGATCCCGGGGCAGATCATCTACATCTGTTCTGGGACTGCCCAATGGTGAGTAGATACTGGAGCCTGGTCCAAAAAAATCTGACGCGTAAACTTAAAATTGTTGTTCCTCTGTCTCCTAGGATATGGGTCCTGGGAGATTTATCTGAGGTCAATCATCAACCCATAAAATGTCACTTGTTGATCAAGGTGATGTTCTTGGCGAGGCTTCTGATTTCTAGATCCTGGTTTTGCTCTTCTGCCCCAGATTGTAAGAACTGGCTGGGTTTGGTGGAGAAAGTGAAAAGCTATGAGAGGATCCTGTACAAACAAAGAGGATCCTACTCAAAGTGGAATAGTCTATGAAAAGATTGGGACACGGCTAATTAATTAGGATCCCCTTCTTTTTTTTTTTTTTTCCCCCTGCAGGGTGGGAGGGGGGGTGGCGGGTTGGTGGGAAGAGATGGGGAAAATGCTATCTGTCCGGCTTTTCAGCATTTATTTCATAGTTGTAGAATGTGAAGGTTCAAATGAAATTATTGTTAACCACGTTCACAGATTAGAATTGGCGGACTTATGGATTTTATAATGTTAATTATGTAATATGTATTTAAGTTTTTGTATCACAATAAATAAAATTTAATAAAAAAAAAAAAAAAAAAAAGGATATTATAGTGTAAATAAATACATTTTTAAAAGTTGACATATTAGGTATTGCCGCATCCGTAAGAATCTGCTATATAAAAATAACACATGATCTACCGCGTTAGATGAACACAGTCCCAAAAAAACTATGTAAAAAAAGCTATTTTTTTATGCCGTTTTTTTTTTTTTGACTGTGTTAAACTTAGGGGTTATGTCATGTGCTATTTTTAAAGTTCAAGTTCTTACGGACACGGCAATACCTAATATGTATACTTTTTTTATTTATTTTAGTTTTACAAAATAATATTATTTTTGAAAAACATTTTTAATATTGTTTTAGTGTCTCCAAAGTCTGAGAGCCATTTTTTATTTTTTTTATGAACGATTGACTGTGGCCAAATAGAATTAAAATTGGGGAAGGGCATTATAAATTTTGTACTCCATGGAAGTGTGGTACTCCCTGAAGCAACTGTCAATGCAGAGGCCCCAGATGATCGGGGCATGTGTCACACCGTCCCTTCTTTCCAGTATGGGGGACCACACCTGGAAAGTGTAGGCCAGGGACGATCAGGGTGCCTCCAGTTCCCGAGGTACTCCAGCCTGCTCTTTCCCGGTCAGCAAAGATCAGGGCCTTGAGGACTGCCTCATAGAACTGTAGGAATTTACCTGTGTTGCCAGCACTCCGGGACAGCACAAAACAGTTGTACAAGGCAACCTGTACCAAGAAGACTACAACTTTTTTGTACCATGCCCGTGTTTTGCGCATGGCATTATATGGCTTGAGGACTTGATCAGAGAGATCAACTCCTCCCATATACCGATTGTAGTCCACAATACAATCAGGCTTGAGGACCGTTGCTGCTGTACAGGTACAGGGGAGATGCTGTTACCGTGGATTGCGGACAGTACAAGGACATCCCTCTTGTCTTTATATCTGACCAGCAACAGGTTTGCACTGTTAAGGGCATGGGTCTCACCCCTGAAGATAGGTACTTGGAGGGGGTGGGTAGGGAGGCCACATTGATTTTTCCACACGGTCCCGCAAGCGGACGTGGATCTGGCGGCGAGGGACTGAAACAAGGGGATACTAGCATAAAAGTTGTCCACGTACAGGTGGTAACCCTTATCTAGCAGTGGGTGCATAAGGTCCCACATGAGTTTCCCGCTAACACCCAGAGTGGGGGGACATTCTGGGGGTTAAATACGGGAATCTCGCCCCTCGTACACACAAAATTTGTAAGTGTACCCCAGACGGTCATAGGCAGGATCACCTTGGGGGGGGGGGACATGCTGCATTATCGGAATAATGCAGACATTTCCGAATGGCCTCAAACCGGGGACGTGTCATAACCATACTGTACAGAGGGGTCTGGTGTAGGACTTCCCCACTCCAGTATTGCCTGACACTGGGTTTTTGCACTAGACCCATATGCAACTCGAGGCCCTAAAATGTCCTCATCCCGGCTGCACTGACCGGGGTCCAGCCACCGGGTCTAGCCAAAAATGGGCCCGGGTTTTGAGCAGCGAACTGTTGGGCGTACAGATTTGTCTGCTCCACCATCAGATTCACCAGTGGGTTACTGAAAAAAAAAAACTAAAAAAGTCAATTTCAGTAAACCCCACTGTGGGAATCTGGATTCCAGGATTACCAGCAAAATTGCAAGTGGTAGGGGGGGGTCTGGGGTCTGAAAGATGGAACAAAGAATATTTAGATAAAAGTTATTTTTCTTTTTTTTTTCTAACTAACTTTTCCCTTCTACCCCTGCCTAATGGTGTCTCTCCCTTACTGACCCTAACCTACCTGGATGGCGATGGGTGCAGGAGGGTGATGGATGCCGACTAGGGGGACTCAGGAGCTGGTGCTGGACGGTGCTGCAGGGTGCTCGTGCAGAACAGGAAGAGGAGGGGAGAGAGGAGCGTAGGAAGTTTGAATCTTGCGCCTCTCTCCCCTGCACCAATCAGCACCCTGGACAGCAGCATTCAGCACCAGGGCCAGCACCACCTCTTCAAATCTTCGTACTGCGATTTGTGGTGTATAATCACGCCACCGATCGCAGTCTTTTTCTGGTTCATCGGGTCACCGGAGACCCGAATGGACAGAAACGCAGAAAACCGCAGGTCTGAACTGACCTGCGGTTTTCTGCGATCGCCGATACGGGGTTCAAATGACCCCCCCCTGGCGTTGTTACAGGATGCCGGCTGAATGATTTCAGCTGGCATACCGTTCCGATTAACCCCCGCGGCACCGGAATCGCGATTTAAAGTTAGGACGTATCGGTACGCCCTGAGTCCTTAAGGACTCAGGAAATAGGGCATACCGGTACACCCTACGTCCTTAAGGGTTTAAAGGGGTGAATATTTCTGCACATTGACATTTTCAGTTATTTTGTCCTATTTGTTGTTTGCTTCACAATAAAAAAAATGTATATAAAAAAAACTAAGTTGTGGGCATATTCTGTAAATTAAATGATGCAAATCCAAAAAAAAATCATGTTTATCCCAGGTTGTGTCCCACCAAAATACAAAAAAAGGCAAGGGGGAGAATACTTTTGCAAGGCACTGTAATTGGTAGAGATGTAGCAGGGTTAGCACTCAAGCACTAAAATGTCTTAACTCATTGTGTTATCTTGAGACAAAAGTGAATGAAAAGCAATTAAAGGTGTTTGCTTGTATATAACACCCCTGCTAGTTGTTTTTTTTTGTTTTGTTTTTTGGGGGGGGGGGGGGCAACTGGCATTTCACACCAGTGGAAATTATTTGTTCCAATAGCGTTTGTCACTCTGTGTAGCTGTGGTAATGTAGCAAAACCGCAAACAAATGCTGCACTACCTAAATGCACTACAAACCGGATTACCAAAAAGTTGGGACACTAAACAAATTGTGAATAAAAACTGAATGCAATGATGTGGAGATGGCAAATGTCAATATTTTATTTGTAATAGAACGTAGATGACAGATCAAACGTTTAATCCGAGTAAATGTATCATTTTAAAGGAAAAATACGTTGATTCAAATTTTCATGGTGTCAACAAATCCCTAAAAAGTTGGGACAAGTAGCAATAAGAGGCTGGAAAAAGTAAATTTAAGCATAACAAAGAGCTGGAAGACCAATTAACACTAATTAGGTCAATTGGCAACATGATTGGGTATAAAAAGAGCTTCTCAGAGTGGCAGTGTCTCTCAGAAGCCAAGATGGGTAGAGGATCACCAATTCCCACAATGTTGGGCAGAAAGATAGTGGAGCAATATCAGAAAGGCGTTACCCAGTGAAAAATTGCAAAGACTTTGCATCTATCATCATCAACTGTGCATAACATCATCCGAAGATTCAGAGAATCTGGAACAATCTCTGTGCGTAAGGGTCAAGGCCGTAAAACCATACTGGATGCCCGTGATCTCCGGGCCCTTAAACGACACTGCACCACAAACAGGAATGCTACTGTAAAGGAAATCACAGAATGGGCTCAGGAATACTTCCAGAAACCATTGTCAGTGAACACAATCCACCGTGCCATCCGCCGTGTCCAGCTGAAACTCTACAGTGCAAAGAAGAAGCCATTTCTAAGCAAGATCCACAAGCTCAGGCGTTTTCACTGGGCCAGCGATCATTTAAAATGGAGTGTGGCAAAATGGAAGACTGTTCTGTGGTCAGACGAGTCACAATTCAAAGTTATTTTTGGAAATCTGGGACGCCATGTCATCCGGACCAAAGAGGACAAGGACAACCCAAGTTGTTATCAACGCTCAGTTCAGAAGCCTGCATCTCTGATGGTATGGGGTTGTATGAGTGCATGTGGCATGGGCAGCTTGCATGTCTGGAAAGGCACCATCAATGCAGAAAAATGTATTCAGTTTCTAGAACAAAATATGCTCCCATCCATACGTCATCTCTTTCAGGGAAGACCCTGCATTTTTCAACAAGATAATGCCAGACCACATTCTGCATCAATCACAACATCATGGCTGCGTAGGAGAAGGATCCGGGTACTGAAATGGCCAGTCTGCAGTCCAGATCTTTCACCTATAGAGAACATTTGGTGCATCATAAAGAGGAAGGTGCAACAAAGAAGGCCCAAGACGATTGAACAGTTAGAGGCCTGTATTAGACAAGAATGGGAGAGCATTCCTATTTCTAAACTTGAGAAACTGGTCTCCTCGGTCCCCAGATGTCTGTTGAGTGTTGTAAGAAGAAGGGGAGATGCCACACAGTGGTGAAAATGGCCTTGTCCCAACTTTTTGGGGATTTGTTGACACCATGAAATTCTGATTCGACATATTTTTCCCTTTAAATGGTACATTTTCTCAGTTTAAACTTTTGTTCCGTGATTTATGTTCTATTCTGAATAAAATATTAGAAGTTGGCACCTCCACATCATTGCATTAAGTTTTTATTCACAATTTGTATAGTGTCCCAACTTTTTGGGAATCCGGTTTGTTTATAGAAAGTATATAATTGGTATGTAACACCCCTGATTCAATCAGTTTTTTCGGGGGGGGGGGGGGGCAACTGGTATACCACACCAGTAGAAATCATTTGTTCCTATGTCGTTTGTCACTATCTGTAGCTGAAGTAACGCAGCAAAACCGCAAACAAATGCTGCACTACCTAAATGCACTATATAGAAAGTATCTAATTGGTATATAACACCCCTGCTTCAATCAGTTTTTTGGGGGGGTAACTGGTATATCACACCAGTAGAAATTATTTGTTCCAATGTTGTTTGTCACTATCTGTAGCTGAAGTAACGCTGCAAAACCGCAAACAAATGCTGCACTACCCAAATGCACTATATAGAAAGTATATAATTTGTATATAACACCCCCGCTTCAATACATTTTTTACATCCAATGGCGTTTGTCACTATCTGTCACTGCAGTATTGCAGCAGAACCGCACACAGCTGCTGCACAATACAAATGCACTATAATACACTTTGTATGTTAGAAAGTATATTATAAGTATATTACACCCCTCAGTATGTCACACCTATCTATAGCACACCAATACCAGTCCTTAAAAGGACTTTTGTGTCCCTATTAGCTAGCATTTAGTGTCCCTAATTTCAGAATATTTATGCTGTCTCCGATTGACAGTCTATATTATTTATGTGAAAATTTTTTAATTTGTAATGAAGGAGATTCTAATCTAATATCATAAATACCAAGCTAAAACAAGCTCGTAATCTGCGTTGAATTCAAGACAAAACCCCATTATAGACAATATATATATATATATATATATATATATATATATATATAATTTATTAATACAATTTTAAGTGCAAAATAATATATAATAAAATTGGTGACAATTGAAATTCAATCAATGATATGCAAAATATTAAGAAAGTAAAAAGTAAAGTAAAAATCGAGTATATATATATACACACAATTATGCCTTATTATAATACCCCTCTATTATATTTTAAATCAATTTGATACTTGATTTCTCTCAGCTGACAAATTTCAGATTAAACCCAAATCTGATTTATCTTTTATCTATACAGATATATATACATAATCAACCATAACGGTCTAGAACTGAATTCAGTTCCTTGGAGATTATACCGTGTTTTCACCAGAATATTTTCAATCTCCCTGTATTGGATTAATTTTCAGGATGATGTTGCAGGTACACCCCAATCTTATTCCAAAACAGATACTATACACAAGGTATGGTTAATTAAATATATATATATATATATACACAGTACAGACCAAAAAAAGTTTGGGCACACCTTCTCATTCAAAGAGTTTTCTTTATTTTCATGACTATGAAAAACTATGAATTAACATATGTGGAATTATATACATAATAAAAAACTGTGAAACAACTGAAAATATGTCATATTCTAGGTTCTTCAAAGTTTGCTTTGATTACTGCTTTGCACACTCTTGGCATTCTCTTGGTGAGCTTCAAGAGGTAGTCACCTGAAATGGTCTTCCAACAGTCTTGAAGGAGTTCCCAGAGATGCTTAGCACTTGTTGGCCCTTTTGCCTTCACTCTGCGGTCTAGCTCACCCCAAACCATCTCGATTGGGTTCAGGTCTGGTGACTGTTTAGGCCAGGTCATCTGGCGCAGCACCCCATCACTCTCCTTCATGGTCAAATAGCCCTTACACAGCCTGGAGGTGTGTTTGGGGTCATTGTCCTGTTGAAAAAGAAATGATGGTCCAACTAAGCGCAAACCGGATGGAATAGCATGCCGCTGCAAGATGCTTTCGTAGCCATGCTGGTTCAGTTTGCCTTCAATTTTGAATAAATCCCCAACAGTGTCACCAGCAAAGCACCCGCACACCATCACACCTCCTCCTCCATGCTTCACGGTGGGAACAAGGCATGTTGAGTCCATCCGTTCACCTTTTCAGCGTTGCACAAAGACACGGTGGTTGGAACCAAAGATCTCAAATTTGGACTCATCAGACCAAAGAACAGATTTCCACTGGTCTAATGTCCATTCCTTGTGTTCTTTAGCCTAAACAAGTCTCTTCTGCTTGTTGCCTGTCCTTAGCAGTTGTTTCCTAGCAGATATTCTACCATGAAGGCCTGATTCACACAGTCTCCTCTTAACAATTGTTCTAGAGATGTGTCTGCTGCTAGAACTGTGTGTGGCATTGACCTGGTCTCTAATCTTAGCTGCTGTTAACCTGCGATTTCTGAGGCTGGTGATTCGGATGAACTTATCCTCCACAGCAGAGGTGACTCTTGGTCTTCCTTTCCTGGGGCGGTCCGCATGTGAGCCAGTTTCTTTGTAGCGCTTGATGGTTTTTGTGACTGCACTTGGGGACACTTTCAAAGTTTTCCCAATTTTTCGGACTGACTGACCTTCATTTCTTAAAGTAATGATGTCAACTACTTTTTCTTTACTTAGCTACTTTTTTCTTGCCATAATACAAATTCTAACAGTCTATTCAGTAGGACTATCAGCTGTGTATCCACCTGACTTCTCCACAATGCAACTGATGGTCCCAACCCCATTTATAAGGCAAGAAGTCCCACTTATTAAAAAACCTGACAGGACACACCTGTGAAGTGAAAACCATTTCAGGTGACTACCTCTTGAAGCTCATCAAGAGAATGCCAAGAGTGTGCAAAGCAGTAATCAAAGCAAAATGTGGCTACTTTGAAGAACCTAGAATATGACATATTTTCAGTTGTTTCACACTTTTTTGTTATGTATATAATTCCACATGTGTTAATTCATAGTTTTGATGCCTTCAGTGTGAACCTACAATTTTCATAGTCATGAAAATAAAGAAAACTCTTTGAATAAGAAGGTGTGTCCAAACTTGTGGTCTGTACTGTATATTATATTAATTAATTATCCTATAAAAGATAGGTAAGGTTATACTATACCAAAATGTCAGATAGCAGATACCAGTTTTAATGGTTCTAAGATGTCTGAGTCCAATAACTGAAAAGGTGGTCAGGGCTGGATCTGATGGATTAAGATGTTTCTTTCAAGATGATCTGATAATGGTTTGCTTGCTGATCTGATCTGAAGATGAAGGTTCTCTGATGATGGGTCTTCTCCCTTTTGATGTTTTTTGTCTGTCAGCCCATGCCATCTTTCTAGCCTATCTTAGAAAGGGCTTGGTCAAGTTTTATAATTAACTAGTGACCTCATTTTAAAACTAATAGAACCTCCCCTAGGAATAATACACTCTAAACCTTAATGTTACCCTAACACTAGATGGCACTAGCACTCTATACAAAAGTCGAGGCACTTATCTCTCTCTTCTGTATATCCTCTTATTCTTTTACTTGAGATAAACTTTAACTAATGTTTTAGACAAAACCTTGAGGATATCTTAAATTTACAATGACTTTGTATTTAGGCAAACATCTAGTTTATCCCTTAATCTTCTAACCAGACCTAATTAAATCAAGATACACATTACCATACTCAGGTCATCGTTCTGGGGTAAAGACAGTTTTTTTTTTTTTTTTTTTTATGATCACCTGTGTCCACATTTCTCCATTCAATAAATCCTTAAGGAAAGAGATCATTAACTTGTGCTAGTTCCAGTCATGTATTTTGAAATGACATAGGAATAGTTACTATAATTCTAACTTTAAAATTGAATATATCTATAAGGACCACACTCTTATATGTAAAGCACACATATTTAAATTGATGATATAAAAATCAAAATCCACTCATACATTGATTGATATAAAAATCCCAAAGAAAATTAGAGTCTCTTTCTATTCACTGAGAATCATCAAAACTCAGCACATTTCTACTACATTGTCTTATCTAGGTAAATACTTTTCATTAGACATTGGGAAACCTCCTTCTCACAAAAACAGACTTTGGTAAATACTCTGGTACAGATTGTTAGTTCATCTTAGGTTAGTAATCCTGAGTTCAAAGGGCTTTGACCTCATCCTGCCCTTTCAAAATAAGACAAAATGATCATTCTTAAGGTTCATGTCCATGCATCTATATAGGCCTTATACTATAGACTCTTTTTATACTCAATAGTTCTGACACTAACAGTCTGTCTCTGCTTCACACAGCAACCTCTCCCTACACTGGCAAAACACTGAATGTAAAATGGCAGCCAGATCGGGTTTTATTTATAAAGTAGAGGGTATGTCCATGTGCTGAAACGTCTCAATTGGCTGTCCTGTACCACCTGATGCATGTGTCATGGGTCAAAGTTCTTTACAATGCAAAAGAATATGGTGCCGGCGGACATCGCCATATGTTCGCCTGTTCGGCGAACCGCAAACAAGCAAAGTTAGCAGCGAAACGACTGCCAGGCGAACCGCAAGGCCATCTCTACTGCCAGCTGTGGGGAGCAACAGTTCATAGAGGGAACCATGAATGCCAACATATACTGTGGCATACTGAACAAGAGCATGATCCCTTTTCTTCAGAAACTGGGCTGCAGGGCAGTATTCCAACATTATAACTGCCTAAAACACACCTTCAATATGACCACTGCCTCGCTAAATAAACTGAGGGTTAAGTTGCTGGAGTGGCCAAGATCTGTGGCACATCCTCAAATTGAGGGTGGAGGAGTGCATGGTCTCTGACATCCACCAGCTTCGTGATGTCATCCTGGACGAGTGGAAAAATATTCCAGTGGCAACCTGTGAAGCTCTAGTGAACTCGATGCCCAAGAGAGTTAAGGCAGTGCTGGAAAATAATGGTGGCAACACAAAACGTTGAGACTTTGGGCACAATTATGTCATTTTCTCTTAATAGTGTACTCACTTTTGTTGCAAGCGGTTTAGATATTAATGGCTGCGTGTTGAGTTATTTTGAGGGAACACCAAATGTACACTGTTATACAAACTGTACACTGACTACTTTGCATTGTATCAAAGTATCATATCTTTAGTGTTGTCCCATGAAAAAATATAATAAAATATTTAGAGAGATACTGTAGGTGGCCTCTAATCACTTAGCCAGAGTGGAAAGAAGTGAAGAGGGTCTTGCTCTGAAAGACCCCATCAAATCTTTACAAAACACAGACAGCCCATTCATTTGTTATGCAAAGGCATTTTTTGCAATTCTTTTTCTGTTGAAACCCTTTTTTTTTTCAGTTGAAAACCTTTTTTTCAGTTGAAAAAGTGTATCTTTATTCATTTAATAAACTTTTTTAAATCATTTACTAGTCCTACAAGGGGACTTTAACCGGTGATCTTCTGATCGCTTCTATGATTCACTGTACTGCTTATGCAGTACAAAGTATTATACTGTCAGCTCTATACCGAAAGTCACCACCAGGGTGTGCATACAATGAGGCCTTCATTATGCCCAAGGCTGCCATAGTAAGACATCTCATTTGCCGGCTGCCAAAGGAAGACAGTGGGGGTTCCCTCCCTCTAAACCACTTAGAAACCTTGGTTACTGTTTACTATGGATCTGGATCTGTGCTCCGGCCAGTCCAGCCTGTTAGATAAAGAGCCTAGGTCTTATGTGAGAGCCAAGCCCTTGCTCTCCTCTGCACGGGAGACCTGTGCAGTACTTGTTATAGGCAGCTGTACAAACACAGTGACCTAGAATAAAGCTCAGTAAGGATTGCTGTAAAGAACCTGTATCAGCAGCATTGAGGGGTTAAATTCATTAAACAATAGGTAAACAATACATGCAGACATACATTTGGGACAAGGCCATTTTAATCTATAATTTTCCATGCATAAAATACATTATTAAAATATATGAGATGATTAGATGTTATAATGCCATTCCATTAGTATGCTGATTATTCCCATCCTATGATCACGATAATATTAAAATGGATATTATTCAGGCAAAATACCTTCACAGAACTGCTGACATCTTAAGAGACATCTCGTTGTTAACCCAAGGGAAAATAGAGCTTGATGTTATCTGCTGAGGCAGGTATTGACCTTTCATTGATTGTAATAAGACAGACTCTTCATTGATGTAAACTGTATCACCACATATGACCTGCAGATCAAAAATTAACTGATAAAAGGTCATAACAGAGAGAGTCGAAAAGAGGAATACTAAATATTAAGCACTGCTCATCATTAATACTCGGAGAGCGGACACCAAGTGTAGAAAGCTATAGTAACTAATGTAGAAAAGAGTTAAATAAATGGTTTAATTTTGTATTCTCAGAGAACCTGCATTTAAAAGGGAAATTCCTATGTTGTAATATTATTACACATACCCATACATTGTGATTGGAGCACAATTTCTGGGACACCCGCAGATCACACCCCTGTACAGAAAACTGCAACACAACCCCATCCAAAGTACAAATTCCATGACAAAAAATTGTGAGGGATCATTCATGTCCCCCTCCAATGATCAGGACAAGGTAAAAGTAACAATGACATCTTAATAATTAAGATTTGTTGGAGTAATAAATATTTCAAGGTTTGTCCAACCTATTCTTCCGATACATAAAAAAATATACTGTCATCAAACTTAATTTTAAGAAGACCATAATTTACATATTAAGACCCTAAAACTCTATTTAAGTGGAAGTGGTTGTGTTGCATTTCACTGTAGGCTTCACAAGGATTACTGATTGATAAGCATAACCATATCTACATGTATTTTTACCTACATGTTATTTTTGCATTTTAGGAATGCTTTAGTGAGGAAATGCAGCTCACCTAATCTGGGTTAGTAGATGCGAGGACTACTGTATGTTGGACAACTACCAAATATCAGATGATGCCGAAACGTGCTGAGTCCACATAGTGCAGGCAAGCCCAACCTGCGGCCCTCCAGCTGTTATAAAACTACAACTCCCACAATGCCCTGCTGTAGGCTGATAGCTGTAGGCTGTTTGGGCATGCTGGGAGTTGTAGTTTTGCAACAGCTGGAGGGACGCAGGTTGAGCATGCCTGACATAGTGCAATTAAGACAGGTCACCATTAGTCACCATTGATACAAAATCTATAACATTGATCAGAGATTCTTCACTGCTTATGTAGTTGGCACAATTACAACACATATTAGTGCTTACATCGACCACTGTGAACTCTGCCAACTCAGTGGCTAGATGTCCTCTGCAAACACATATTGCCGATCTATACTAGAGATAGACTTCAGAACCTCCCCCTCCATTTTTAGTAAATAATTGTTTATTCCAATGAAAATAAATGATATATTCCCTTTTCCTTACTGTAAGGGTATGTTCACATGAAGGATTTTGAAAATTCTTGAGCTCCCCCTTGTGGTGTGAAGATTATTTTCAAGTTAAGATATCAAACTTTAAAGGTGTGATGAGACCACATATACATATACATCTTTAGTTTTGCATGGTATAACATTTTTGACAGATTTAACCATGGGTACATAAGTACACCGTGTACCATGGATATACCATCAAATATTTATGTTTAATGTAACATTTTAGTCCTTTCATAAAGGATATTTTTGGACCTTGAGTGACGTATGTGTCTCACCACTCTAGGATGTGATGGGCATAGATGTAACAGGAATGTCTTTCACCGTTCATAATATCAAACTTACCAGTTGCAAGTTTCTTACCAAAGGTAACAGATGCATATTGGGCAATTGGTGTATAATTACAATCTTTCAATGAATACTCAGTCTTATAGGTAATAGGTGTATCAGTAGAATTGTTTAATAATTGACCGCATACTCCTTTCCTTGGCTTGTGGTGCAAACAACTTCTCTGGGTGTCAACACTTTGGTTGGAGTCTCCTCAAGGTGATAGCGGTAAACCTGGCTAAGCTGCAACTGGCACAACAATATCTTATTCACTTAGAATGGTCTCCTACAATGTAGATGTTCTCACACCGACACTCCCAGGTTGTGGTATCTCCATCCTCTCAACAACCATTTACACGTTATACTGCCTTATCCCTCAGCATGTTCTTCCTCGGGATAACAATATTGTTCATCATTTCTCAGATAGGTGGCACACTGGTGTTTGTCAAAGGCCTGTTTGGTACCAGTACCCAAACCAAAACTGTTATCTGGATAAAGGTTGTTAGTGAATATCTTATACATCTATGTTCCTGTCTGAACTCCTCTGTGGTGCCCATCTGTGTCTCTGTCCCATCTAGACCCCTTGGTAGTAATGGCCAATACCACTCACTACTATGACAAGCTAGACAAAATAATCTTTCAGCTCCCACCAGTATTGTGTGGCTCTCCAACATGCAACGTCTCTGCAAAGGTTCTGCTTGCACTACTATTTGTTCCCAGTGGGAATGCTCTAGCTGAATTGGGGATACTGCTGGTGTTGACCACGCCCCCCCCCCCCCCCCCCCCACTGCTCCCTCAACTATCTCTTTGCTGCTTTATGGCAGTTAACCCATTTACTGCTACAAACATTTTATATTAAATAATGCTATACATTTTACTCATGGTGTTTTCTAAAGTAACCAGCTCATCAGTAACCAGTGTGGACCATATGTAAGACCCCTAGGACACAATATTTGATGCTTCTCTTGTGTCAGAATGCTGTCACAGGGTACCTGTGACACTTTTACTTCCCACAATAGCGGAATGCTTCTAAACACCCTGCATAACGGAAACGGGACGGATCCGTTATGCAGGCCATAGACTTCTATTATGATGGAATGAATAACGGAACGCCTCTAAAGGCATTCCTTTATGCATTCCATCATAGAATTGCGTTATGGTCCGTGGTAACATAATCCATAACGCAATTCTGCTTTTACCACTAAACAAAGCGTGAACAAATTTCAAAATATTAAATTCTCTCATTGTAGATGTGGAGCATGAATGGGATAAACATTTGTAATTACACTGTAGCACCACTACAATGTAGATGGTGTAGAGGTATATATTAAAGAGGATGGCAGCACTTGGACTAGCACCACAACCCCTTCAAACATCTCATCTGCTTGGGTGCCGAAAATCGGACCTTTCTGCAATTGATGACTTATGCAGAGGATAGGTCATCAATTTCATGAAACCGTTCATTAAAGAGAAGTTCATTAAAAAGAAAATCAGTAGTTTTCAGCAGTGTTGCTTTCTATTTGAAATGGTTATTTTGTCCTATTGTGCGGTTGTAGGAGGATCCAACTCTTAATAAATGTGTTGCATTTTCTGCTGTCTGTGCATCAGAAACTGAAATCTACTCCAGCCAGGAGATGGAGTATATTTCTGATGAATGTGTGTCACTTTTCTGGCACACATGTTGTTAAATAAGTCAGCCCATTGAGCTTCCACTCATGTCCCACCTCATCCTCGTCGTACCCCACTGATTTTTTTGAAAAGCAGTGATGCTGTCAGAAAAAGTTAAAACGTCACAAACACATCTTTGACACTCCTTAAAACTGGCTTGGGCCTCTTGCACACTATTTTTTTCTAAGGACCGTATATGGAGCCATTCATTTGAATGGGTCCGCAAAAAATACGGAAGGTACTCCGTGTGCATTCCGTTTCCGTATTTCCGTTCCGCAAATAAATAGAACATGTATTATTATTGTCTGCATTACCAACAAGGATAGTACTGTTTTATTAGCGGCAAGCTGTTCCATTCCGCAAAATACGGAAAACTCATCCGTATTTTTTGCAAATCCGTTTTTGTGGACCGCAAAATACATTCAATCGTGTGTAAAAGGCCTTAGGGAGATAGAACATCTGCATTGGAGGCTCCGTTTTAGGATTTTATCGCAGATTCCATTAAGAAAACTGGCCAAAAAAGTCCCGCATGTAGGACTTTTTGTCCGGTAAAAAAAAATGGATTCTGAACAGTTGACTATAATTTTCCTCTATCGAGTATGTTCAGCTCTGTTCACGTCAGTTATACGCGCGACAGAATAATGTCAAAAAAAAATAGCAGTGACGTGAATCTGGCCTTAGAGCTTTCCATGCTCTTCTTGACGTCCCCTCTCTGCCAGGTGATGTGCCTAATTCATGATGAGGCACATGCCTCATCATACATTAGGCACATCCTCCTGCAGTCTGTGCACCAAACAGAAATCTACGGCAGCCATACATTTCTGGCTTCATATGTGGCAGAAAACTGGCATAAATGAAGATGAATTTGTCGGGATGGCTGACCACGCCCCTTCTTGCCCTTGCCTTACCCCCTTTAGGGAAAGTGACATAAAATTCTAAAGATTTTTTGTTAATTTAATTTAACATTTTAATTTTAAAAAAGTCTACCTAAAAAATATTTTTTTTCTTTTTTGTGGGATATATGGGGCTTTCAACTTTTCCCAATATGCAGTGGATATGATTTTATTTTGTCATATGTAATGATAAATGGAAAACAACAGGAAAAAAAAACACCTGTTAGTAATATCTTTTTCTAAAGCAGTTGTCTCAATATATATTTACTCCAAAAATATAGCTCTACATGAACACAGCCTACATTTTAGATTCTTGCTAGTGTTTTCTCTTCAGGACTTTCGCAAACAAGTAAGTTACATTTTCCTGTGTTGATACAGCACATGGTTGGTCTTTCTTGACATCCTGAACCAGCTGATGGTATTGTGCAGAAGAGCAGGTGGTGCCATCAAACAGAGCATACAAAACAGTCTATTAATTTAACCCCTTCAAGACCAAGCCAGTTTTCACCATAAGGACAAAGCCACATTTTGCAAATCTGACATGTTTCACTTTATGTGGTAATAACTCTGGAACACGTTTACTTATATAATCGATTCTGAGAATGTTTTTGCGTGAATTATTGTATTTCATGTCAGTGGCAAATTTGAGTCAATATGTTTCACATTTATTTAATTTGCATGTCTCTGCTTTTAAAGCAAATTGTGATTCCTCATAAAATAGTTGTTACTTTTTTTAGGACCACTTCCGTTATGAAGTAACTTTGCGGTGGCTTACACAGTGACTTGCAAAACTATTCAAACCCCTTCGTATTTTGGTGCCTCACAACCTGGAATTAAGATGGATTGTTTGAGGATTTGCATCATTTAACCACTTCAGCCCCGCTAGCTGAAACCCCCTTCATGACCAGAGCACTTTTTACACTTCGGCACTACACTCCTTTCACCGTTTATCACTCGGTCATGCAACTTACCACCCAAATGAATTTTACCTCCTTTTCTTCTCACTAATAGAGCTTTCATTTGGTGGTATTTTATTGCTGCTGACATTTTAACTTTTTTTGTTATTAATCAAAATGTAACGATTTTTTTGCAAAAAAATGACATTTTTCACTTTCAGCTGTAAAATTTTGCAAAAAAAACGACATCCATATATAAATTTTTCGCCAAATTTATTGTTCTACATGTCTTTGATAAAAAAAAAAATGTTTGGGCAAAAAAAAAAATGGTTTGGGTAAAAGTTATAGCGTTTACACACTATGGTACAAAAATGTGAATTTCCGCTTTTTGAAACGGCTCTGATTTTCTGAGCAACTGTCATGATTCCTGAGGATCTACAATGCCCAAACAGTAGAAAAACCCCACAAATGACCCCATTTCGGAAAGTAGACACCCTAAGGTATTCGCTGATGGGCATAGTGAGTTCATAGAACTTTTTATTTTTTGTCACAAGTTAGCGGAAAATTATGATGATTTTTTCTTTTTTTTTTTTCTTACAAAGTTCCATATTCCACTAACTTGCGACAAAAAATAAAAAATTCTAGGAACTCGCTGTGCCCCTCACAGAATACCTTGGGGTGTCTTCTTTCCAAAATGGGGTCACTTGTGGCGTAGTTATACTGCCCTGGCAATTTAGGGGCCCTAATGTGTGAGAAGAACTTTGCAATCAAAATGTGTAAAAAATGACCGGTGAAATCCGAAAGGTGCACTTTGGAATATGTGCCCCTTTGCCCACCTTGGCAGCAAAAAAGTGTCACACATCTGGTATCGCCGTACTCAGGAGAAGTTGGGGAATGTGTTTTGGGGTGTCATTTTACATATACCCATGCTGGGTGAGAGAAATATCTTGGCAAAAGACAACTTTGCCCATTTTTTTATACAAAGTTGGCATTTGACCAATATATTTTTCTCACCCAGCATGGGTATATGTAAAATGACACCCCAAAACACATTCCCCAACTTCTCCTGAGTACGGCGATACCAGATGTGTGACACTTTTTTGCAGCCAAGGTGGGCAAAGGGGCACATATTCCAAAGTGCACCTTTCGGATTTCGCAGGCCATTTTTTACACATTTTGATTGCAAGGTACTTCTTACACATTTGGGCCCCTAAATTGCCAGGGCAGTATAACTACGCCACAAGTGACCCCATTTTGGAAAGAAGACACCCCAAGGTATTCCGTGAGGGGCACGGCGAGTTCCTAGAATTTTTTATTTTTTGTCGCAAGTTAGTGGAATATGAGACTTTGTAAGGAAAAAAGAAAAAAAAAGAAAAATCATAATTTTCCGCTAACTTGTGACAAAAAATAAAAAATTCTAGGAACTCGCCATGCCCCTCACGGAATACCTTGGGGTGTCTCCTTTCCAAAATGGGGTCACTTGTGGGGTAGTTATACTGTCCTGGCAATTTAGGGGCCCAAATGTGTAAGAAGTACTTTGCAATCAAAATCTGTAAAAAATAGCCTGTGAAATCCGAAAGGTGCTCTTTGGAATATGTGCCCCTTTGCCCACCTTGGCTGCAAAAAAGTGTCACACATCTGGTATCGCCGTACTCAGGAGAAGTTGGGGAATGTGTTTTGGGGTGTCATTTTACATATACCCATGCTGGGTGAGAGAAATATCTTGGCAAAAGACAACTTTGCCCATTTTTTTATACAAAGTTGGCATTTGACCAAGATATTTTTCTCACCCAGCATAGGTATATGTAAAATGACACCCCAAAACACATTCCCCAACTTCTTCTGAGTACGGCGATACCAGATGTGTGACACTTTTTTGCAGTCAAGGTGGGCAAAGGGGCACATATTCCAAAGTGCACCTTTCGGATTTCGCAGGCCATTTTTTACACATTTTGATTGCAAGGTACTTCTTACACATTTGGGCCCCTAAATTGCCAGGGCAGTATAACTACGCCACAAGTGACCCCATTTTGGAAAGAAGACACCCCAAGGTATTCCGTGAGGGGCACGGCGAGTTCCTAGAATTTTTTATTTTTTGTCGCAAGTTAGTGGAATATGAGACTTTGTAAGGAAAAAAGAAAAAAAAAGAAAAATCATCATTTTCCGCTAACTTGTGACAAAAAATAAAAAATTCTAGGAACTCGCCATGCCCTTCACGGAATACCTTGGGGTGTCTTCTTTCCAAAATGGGGTCACTTGTGGGGTAGTTATACTGCCCTGGCAATTTAGGGGCCCAAATGTGTAAGAAGTACTTTGCAATCAAAATCTGTAAAAAATAGCCTGTGAAATCCGAAAGGTGCACTTTGGAATATGTGCCCCTTTGCCCACCTTGGCTGCAAAAAAGTGTCACACATCTGGTATCGCCGTACTCAGGAGAAGTTGGGGAATGTGTTTTGGGGTGTCATTTTACATATACCCATGCTGGGTGAGAGAAATATCTTGGCAAAGGACAACTTTTCCCATTTTTTTATACAAAGTTGGCATTTGACCAAGATATTTTTCTCACCCAGCATGGGTATATGTAAAATGACACCCCAAAACACATTGCCCAACTTCTCCTGAGTACGGCGATACCAGATGTGTGACACTTTTTTGCAGACTAGATGCGCAAAGGTGCCCAAATTCCTTTTAGGAGGGCATTTTTAGACATTTGGATCCCAGACTTCTTCTCACACTTTCGGGCCCCTAAAAAGCCAGGGCAGTATAAATACCCCACATGTGACCCCACTTTGGAAAGAAGACACCCCAAGGTATTCAATGAGGGGCCTGGCGAGTTCCTAGAAATTTTTATTTTTTTGCATAAGTTAGCGGAAATAGATTTTTTTTGTTTTTTTCTCACAAAGTCTCACTTTCCGCTAACTTAGGACAAAAATTTCAATCTTTCATGGACTCAATATGCCCCTCACGGAATACCTTGGGGTGTCTTCTTTCCAAAATGGGGTCACATGTGGGGTATTTATACTGCCCTGGCTTTTTAGGGGCCCTAAAGCGTGAGAAGAAGTCTGGAATATAAATGTCTAAAAATGTTTACGCATTTGGATTCCGTGAGGGGTATGGTGAGTTCATGTGAGATTTTATTTTTTGACACAAGTTAGTGGCATATGAGACTTTGTAAGAAAAAACAAAAACAAAAACAAACAAAAAATTTCCGCTAACTTGGGACAAAAAAATGTCTGAATGGAGCCTTACAGGGGGAGTGATCAATGACAGGGGGGTGATCAATGACAGGGGGGTGATCAATGACAGGGGGGTGATCAATGACAGGGGGGGTGATCACCCATATAGACTCCCTGATCACCCCCCTGTCACTGATCACCCCCTGGTAAGGCTCCATTCAGACGTCCGTATGATTTTTACGGATCCATGGATACATGGATATGATCCGCAAATCACATGCGGACGTCTGAATGGAGCCTTACAGGGGGGTTTATCAATGACAGGGGGTGATCAGGGTGATCACCCCCCTGTCACTGATCACCCCCCCTGTAAGGCTCCATTCAGACGTCCGTATGATTTTTACGGATCCATGGATACATGGATCGGATCCGCAAAACACATGCGGACGTCTGAATGGAGCCTTACAGGGGGGGGTGATCAATGACAGAGGGGTGATCACCCATATAGACTCCCTGATCACCCCCCTGTAAGGCTCCATTCAGACGTCCGTATGATTTTTTACGGATACATGAATCGGATCCGCAAAACACATGCGGACGTCTGAATGGAGCCTTACAGGGGGGTGATCAATGACAGGGGGGTGATCAGGGAGTCTATATGGGGTGATCAACCCCCTGTCATTGATCACCCCCCTGTAAGGCTCCATTCAGACGTCCGCATGGGTTTTGCGGATCCGATCCATGTATCAGTGGATCCGTAAAAACCATGCGGACGTCTGAATGGAACCTTACAGGGGGGTGATCAATGACAGAGGGGTGATCAATGCAGGGGGTGATCAGGGAATCTATATGGGTGATCACCCGCCTGTCATTGATCACCCCCCTGTAAGGCTCCATTCAGACGTCCGTATGTGTTTTGCGGATCCGATCCATGTATCAGTGGATCCGTAAAAATCATGCCGATGTCTGTATGGAGCCTTACAGGGGGGTGATCAATGACAGAGGGGTGATCAATGACAGGGAAGTGATCAGGAAGTCTATATGCGTGATCACCCACTTGTCATTGATCACCCCCCTGTAAGGCTCCATTCAGACGTCCGTATGCGTTTTGCGGATCCGATCCATGTATCCGTGGATCCGTAAAAATCATACGGACGTCTGAATGGAGCCTTACAGGGGGGTGATCAATGACAGAGGGGTGATCAATGACAGGGAAGTGATCAGGAAGTCTATATGCGTGATCACCCACTTGTCATTGATCACCCCCCTGTAAGGCTCCATTCAGACGTCCGTATGCGTTTTGCGGATCCGATCCATGTATCCGTGGATCCGTAAAAATCACACGGACGTCTGAACGGAGCCTGACAGGGGGGTGATCAATGACAGGGGGGTGATCAATGACAGGGGGGTGATCAGGGAGTTTATATGGGGTGATCATGGGTGATCAGGGGTTTATAAGGGGTTAATAAGTGACCGGGGGGGGTGTAGTGTAGTGTGGTGTTTGGTGCGACTGTACTGAGCTACCTGAGTCCTCTGGTGGTCGATCCTAACAAAAGGGACCACCAGAGGACCAGGTAGCAGGTATATTAGACGCTGTTATCAAAACAGCGTCTAATATACCTGTTAGGGGTTAAAAAAATCTGATCTCCAGCCTGCCAGCGAACGATCGCCGCTGGCATGCTGGAGATCCACTCGCTTACCTTCCGTTCCTGTGAGCGCGCGCGCCTGTGTGCGCGCGTTCACAGGAAATCTCACGTCTCGCGAGATGACGCATATATGCGTGACTGTGCGCAGGGCTGCCACCTCCGGAACGCACATGTGCGTTAGGCGGTCCGGAGGTGGTTAATTTACAGAATATGCCCACAACTTTAAAGATGTTTTGTTATTTTTTATTTTATTTTTTATTGTGAAGCAAACAATAAATAGGACAAAAAAACTGAAAAAGTCAATGTGCATAACTATTCACCCCCCTAAAGCCAATACTTTGTAAAGCCTCCTTTGCGACAATCATAGCTCAAAGTCGCTTTGGATAAGTCTCTATGAGCTTGCCACATCTTACCACTGGGATTTATGCTCATTCCTCCTTGCAAAACTGCCCGTCTCCTTCAAGTTGGCTGGTTTGCGCTTGTGAACAGCAATCTTTAAGTCTGACCACAGATTTTCTATTGGATTGAGATCTGGGCTTTGACTAGGCCATTCCAACACATTTACATGTTTCCCCTTAAACCACTCAAGTGTTGCTTTAGCAGTGTGTTTGGGGTCATTGTCCTGCTAGAAAGTGAACCTCCGTCCTAGCCTTAAATGATGCACAGTGGTACAGGTTTTGCTTAACATCCCTGTATTTAACACCTTCTATCTTTCTCTCAATTCTGACCGGTTTCTCAGTCCCAGCTGCTGAAAAACATCCCCACAGCATGATGCTGCCACCACCATGTTTCACTGTGGGGATGGTATTCTTTGGGTCATGTGATGTGTTGGGTTTGTGCCAGACATAGCGTTTTAATTGATGGCCAAAAAGTTCAATTTTAGTCTCATCAGACCAGAGCACCTTCCTCCATACATTTTGGGAGTCTCCCACATACCTTTTCACAAACTGACAATGTGCCTTTCTGTTTTTTGCTGAAAGTAATGGCTTTCTTCTGGCCACTCTGCCATAAAGCCCAACTCTATGGAGCATACAGTTTATTGTTGTCCTATGTACAGATACCCCAGTCTCTACTGTGGAACTCTGCAGCTCTTCCAGCATTACTTGCCATCCTTGCCCGGTCCGTGAGTTTTGGTGGGCGGTCGTCTCTTGGCAGGTTTGCTGTTGTGCCATGTTCTTTCCATTTGGTTATGATAGATTTGATGGTGCTTCTGGGAATCATCAAAGATTTGGTTATTTTTTATATCCTAGCCATGACTTATACTTCTCAACAACATTGTCCCTTAATTATTTGGAGAGTTCCTTGGTCTTCATGGCAGTGTTTGGTTAGTGAGGCCTCTTGCTTAGGTGTTGCAGCCTCTCGGGCCTTTCAAAAAAATTGTGTATATGTAATAACAGATCATGTGACACTTAGATTGCACCCAGGTGGACATAATTTCACTAATTATGTGACTTCTGAAGGCAATTAGTTGCACCAGAGCTTTTTATGGACTTCTTAAAAAAGAGGGTGAAAACATACGCACGTGCCAATTTTCTATTTTCTATTTCTAAACAATAGTTTTATTTATATATTTTTCTAATTTCACTTCACCAACTTAGATTATTGTGTTCTGATCCATCACATAAAACTCATATTAACAAAACATTAAACGTAAGGCTAGTGATGTCCCGAACTATTCGACGGCGAACAGTTCACGGCGAACATGGCTTGCTCGCGTTCGCCGCGGCGGCCGAACATATGCAATGTTCGGTCCGCCCCCTATACATCATCATTGAGCAAACTTTGATCCTGTACCTCACAATCAGCAGACACATTCCAGCCAATCAGCTGCAGACCCTCCCACCTCCTGGACAGCATCCATTTTAGATTCATTCGGAAGCTGCATTCTTAGTGAGAGGAGGGACAGTGTAGCTGCTGCTGATTTAATAGGAAAATCGATAGCTAGGGCAGTGTTCTGTGTCCACAGACTCATCTGCTGTAAGGACAGCGTCCTGACAGCACCCCAAAAAGCCCTTTTTAGGGCTGGTACATCAGTCTTCTTTTTTTATATTTCATATATATATATATATATATATATATATATATATTGCAGTTGCCTGCCTGTGTATGAGAGGCTGCAGGCCCACAGACTGTACTGTGTGCACATCACTCATATAGGGTGTCAGAGTATCTTGCAGATAAAAAAAGTCAATTTATTATTTTATTTTTTATATAATCACAGTTGCCAGACAGTGAGAGGCTGCAGGCTCACAGACTGTACTGTGTGCACACCATTCATACAGGGTGTCACAATACCTTGCAGATAAAACTAAAGTCAATTTATTTTTTCTCTGTGATATAATCGCAGTTGCATCCCAGGGAGTGTCTGGCCCACAGCCTGTAATGTGGCCACTGGCCAGGCCACCACTCATACCATTACAGAGTGTCACAATACCTTGCAGATAAAACTAAAGTCAATTTATTTTTTCTCTGTAATAAATATAATCGCAGTTTCAAACCAGTGAGTGTCTGGCCCACACAGACTGTACTGTGGCCACTGGCCAGGCCACCACTCATACCGTTACAGGGTGTCACAATACCTTGCAGATAAAACTAAAGTCAATAAAAAAATTTCTCTGTAATAAATATAATCGCAGTTGCAAGCCAGTGAGTGTCTGGCCCACAGACTGCACTGTGGCCACTGGCCAGGCCACCACTCATACCGTTACAGGGTGTCACAATACCTTGCAGATAAAACTAAAGTCAATTTATTATTTCTCTGTAATAAATATAATCGCAGTTGCAAGCCAATGAGTGTTTGGCCCACAGACTGTTCTGTGGCCACTGGCCAGGCCACCACTCATACCGTTACAGGGTGTCACAATACCTTGCAGATAAAACTAAAGTCAATTTATTTTTTCTCTATGATATATTTGCAGTTGCAAGCCAGTGAGTGTCTAGATTCAAACAAAGGGGAGGGAGTTAGCGTTTTTTTAACCATCTCCCCGTTCGAAAAATCAATTCAATAAATGAACTTCAGATTGGGGACGTAACAGGATTAAACTGATGAGAACTACAGAAAATAACACTCATATCGTGTGTGAGAGTAAATTGCACAGCGCAGACGCAGTGACCGTGGATTCAAACAAAGGGGAGGGAGCCAGCGTTTTTTTAACCATCTCCCCATTCGAAAAATCTATTCAATTCACCTTTCGGGGACCCTTGGTGTTGTACGTGGCTGGGTGGAGGAAGAAACCTTCAATGACATCAACGGGACATGGCTAGCTTAGTATCCAACCTTGTGCAAATAGGGAGTTTGCGGTTGGGCAAATGGACTGTTTGCGGTTGTTTGCGGTGCATTAAAAGGGGAGTTTGGTCTGTCAATGTCTGTGAAGCGGGCGTAACCCTTACACTACCTGATCGATACAACATCATACCTGATCCTATACACACACTGGATGTTTTAAACCACGTTGTTCAAAAAAAGGATTAGGATTTAGGATTGTTAGGTGATTTATGCCCTTTATGGATTAAAACCCAACTCTGCGTCAACTATGTAATTTTCCATGGGAGTTTTGCCATGGATCCCCCTCCGGCATGCCACAGTCCAGGTGTTAGTCCCCTTTAAACAACTTTTCCATCACTACTGTGGCTAGAAAGAGTCCCTGTGGGTTTTAAAATTTGCCTGCCTATTGAAGTCTATGGCGGTTCGCCGGGTTCGCCCGTTCGCGAACATTTGAGGAACATCTTTACTTAAGGCCTTGTGTGCAACCCGTGGCTGTGCTGCGGCCCGCAAAATGCGGGCCACAATGCACGAACACCATCTGTGGGGCAGCCGCAGTGGATCGTGGACCCATTCACTTTAATGGGTCCGCGATGCGGCCGTTCCGCAAAAAGATAGGACATGTTCTATTTTTTTGCCGAACCGAAGCACGGGACGAAACCCCATGGAAGCACTCCATAGTGCTTCCGTAGGGTTCCGTTCTGTGCTTCAATTCCGCACCATTCCACATCTCCGGATTTGCAGACCCATTGAAGTGAATGGGTCCGCATCTGGGATTGGGAATGTACACAGAACGGTGCCCATGTATTGTGAATCCGCAAATGCAGTCCACAATACAGCAACAGGAAGCACACGTTCGTGTGCAGAAGGCCTTTGGTTGTAATGTAACAAAACACAAAAAAGTCAAGGGAGGTGAATATTTTTGCAAGGCATTGTATTAGAAACCACCCATAAATGACCCCATTTTTAAAAGCACACCCTTCACGTTATTCAAAACTGATTTTGCAAACATGGTTAATTTTTTAGGCGTTCCACAAGAATGAAAGGAAAATAGAGGTAAAATTTCAAAATGTCAATTTTTTTGGGCAGATTTTCCATTTTAATCTAGTTTTCCCTGTAACATAGCAAGGTTTAACAGCCAAAGAAAATCTATATTTATTAACCTGATTCTGCAGTTCACAGAAACACTTCATATGTGGTCGTAAACTGCTGTGGTCTGCACACATCAGGGTGCAGAGCAAAAGGAGCGCCATATGGGTTTTGGTGGGCAGATTTCACTGGGATAATTCTAAGTTGCCATGTCACATTTAGAGACCCCCTTATGCACCCCTAGAGTAGAAACTCCCAAAAAGTGACTCCATTTTGTAAACTACGGGATGAGGTGACAGTTTTATTGGTACTATTTTGGGGTACATATGATTTCTGATTGTTCAATATTAAGCTTTTGTGAGGCAAGGTAACCAAAAAATGGCTGTTTTTTTTTTTTTTCACAGAGTTCTCCTGACAGGATAGATCATGTGTCGCTTTTATTTTTTGTTTCTGTTTTACATAATAAAGCATTTTTAAAAACAAAAATAATGTTTTTGTGTCTTTATTTTTTGAAAGCTACATTTCTTAAAATTTTCTGCCGATCGTCTTGTGCAGGGCTTTTTTTTTTGCAGTAAGAGCTAACATTTTTATTGGTACCTTTTTTGGGTACATCTGTTTTTTTTGATAATTCAATATGACACTTTTTTGGGGCAAGATGACCTAAAAATGGCTATTTTGGCACAGTTTTTATTTGTATTTTTCAACAGCATTCAACTGAGGGAGTAGATCATGTGATATTTTTATAGAGCAGATTTTTATGAACGCGGTGATACCTAATATGTCAACTTTTTATGTATTTCAGTTTTACACAATAAAGGCATAGAAAAAAAATATATGTTTTAGCATCTCCATTTTCTGAAGGCCATTTTTTATTTTTTGGGTGATTGTCTTATGTAGGGGCTCATTTATTTGCAGGAAGAGATGACAGTTTGATTAGTACTATTTTAAGTTGCATATGACTTTTTGATCGCTTGGTACGCTTTTTGTGATGAAAGGTGACAAAAAAATAGCATTTTTTGCACAGTTTTTTTTTATGGTGTTCACCTTAGGGGTTAAGTCACACAATATTTTTTATAGAGCATGTCATTACGGACATGGAGGTACCTAATATGTCTACTTTTTTTACATTTATTTCAGTTTTACACTAAAAAAGGATTTTTGAAGGAAAACATTTTTTAGTGTTTCCATTTTCTGAAAGCCATATATTTTTTTTTTTTTTAGACGATTGTAGGTAGGGTCTTATTTTTGGCAGGAAGAGATGGTGGTTTGATTGGTATCATTTTGGGTTGTGTATGACTTTTTGATCACTTTGAATTTCACTTTTTGTGATGAAGGTAAAAAAAATGGCATTTTTAGAAAAAAAAAATTTAACAGCGTTTATCTGAGGGTTATATCGTGTGATAGTTTTACAGAGCAGATGCGGTGATACCTAATATGTTAACTTTTTTTATATTTATTTCAGTTTTACACAATAAAAGCATTTTTAAATAAAAATAAATTATGTTTTAGTCTCTCCATTTTCTGAAAGCCATTTTGTTTCATCTTTTGGGCGATTGTCCTAGGTAGGGTATCATTTTTTGCATGAAGAGATGATGGTTTGATTGGTACTATTTTGGGGTACATATATATTTTTGATCGCTTGTAATTACACTTTTTGCGATGAAAAAATTGCCTTTCTTGCTCATTTTTTATTTATTTTTACAGCGTTCACCTGAGGTAGATGTGCAAAATTTTTATAGAGTACATTGTTACAGACGCGGCAATACCTAATGTCTTTTTTATGGTGAGGGGGCTTTTTTATAATTTTCTATTATAAAAAACACTTTTTTCTCTTTTTTTTAACTTTTTTATATTTGTCCCACTGTGGGACTTCACCTTTTAGGGGTTTTATTCCTGTTGCAATTCAGTACTATAGATTCTGTATTGTACTGAATTGAACTATCAGCGTCTTACACATTAAGAAACTGACAGTTGCCTAGGACAGTGTTTCCCAACCAGTGTGCCTCCAGCTGTTACAAAACTACAACTCCCAGCATGCCCGCCCAACCAAATGCTGTCTGGGCATGCTGGGAGTTGTAGTTTTGCAACAGCTGGAGGCACACTGGTTGGGAAACACTGGCCTAGGAGACCCAGCCCTTAGGCTGGATCTCCTGGTCTTCCGTAGCTGCCAGGACCTGACACCTGTGTAAGGCATCAGGACTGCCATGGCAACCATCGGACCCCTCCCTCTATAAAACCCACATGTGCTGCATTCAGCGCTGACCGCGGCATGTTACAGGGTTAACCTGCCAGCATCAGCGCATACAGCGATGACAGTGGATGCAGCAGTAGCCCTGCAATCAGCAACAGCTGGGTCCGTGCTGCGGATTGGGTGGGTGCAGCTTCTGCACCCGCCCGATAACATCACGTACATGCATGTCAGGATGCGGCAAGAAGCCGCATTTCCTCACGTACATGTACGTGAAAATGCGTGAAGGGGTTAAGAGATGCGGGCAAGAATGGATTACAAATTAAACTATTTCAGTAATATGTATGTGTATGCTTTTTCAAGTGAATAGGAGCCTAGTTCCAGTACAATGATGCTGGATACTCCAGTATATACAGTATTGGACATAGCCTTCCAGAACAGCTGATCAGTGGGGTGCTGGGTGATGGGGGAACTGATACTAAAATATTGCTTACCAATAGTGTTGAATTAATTAAAGCATCCAAAGTGAAATTCAGTCCGAAGTTTAGGAAAAATTTGATTTGCCACAAATCAAATTTCTTTGTGCTTCGTAGTAATGAATTTGTTTTTCCTAAAATGGCGGCCACATGTGCTAAAAATTGAAAGTAAGAAGCCCGGGAATGCAATATGACCCATTGTTGCGAAACCAACCTCGGTGTTTTGGAGGGGGCTGTTTGAAGGCCTCTTGCCTCAGGATTATGGCCCATAGTAACTTTAAAGGAGAAGACAGACCGGCCGCACAGCTTAAATCTGTCTGTAGAATTGTATTTTATGTTATTATGCATTTGGTTAAATTGTATGTTATGTGAGGGTACCCAGATAGCTAATATTATTGTATTCGTGTATTCTGAGTGCCATTCACCTAATGATATGCACTCAGACTTGAGCTATCTGGGGATATGTTAAATGTCTGTGTTTGTTGTGGGGGTGTGCCATTGTGTGTTTAAATGGTGATGTCTGTCCTGTTGTCTCCACATGTGTATTGGCGATCTCCCCTTTGTCCTGAGAGATAATTGGATTGCCTTCAGTTGTCTCTGGGACAGAGAGGAGGAAACCATGATGCATTGTGGGGATATGTTGTATCTGTCCTGTGTCGCAGTCTCCCTTCTGGTCTTCTAGGGGGCGGGAACGATTGGTTGCTGTACTTGCATTGTGTGTGTTGTAAGGTATTGATTGGTTGGATTTCAAAACCCTGTGGGCAGTACTATGTATGTTTCTTATGAATAAAAGAGGCTGTACTTGAAGTACAGTCAGAGTACTGCTTGACCCTCAACACGGAGCCTTGTCTCGTTATTGGGGGGATTCCCTGTATGCTGTTAGAGACTGATTGCCAGGAGTGTAAGCTGATTGTATGCTTTTCCTGTTCGTCTGCCAGCAGCTATTCGCGAGGTTCTAGTTTGGAGTGCTATTTTGTATCCAGTTCGGGAGGTTGGTGTTCTGCAGTAGCTGCGCCTGTCTCTCAGAAAGGGGCATATCGCCTAAACGGATTTTAACCCCTTGTCTGCTGAAACGGTCCGTTACATTGGTTGCAAGCAGCGGGATCGTTCCTACAGCCAGAAGGACTGCTACAGGAGACACCATTTCTGTGGATTCTACAATTTAAGGGCAACGCATGTCTCAGTACAGCGACCCTAAAAGCACCAGGATGGAACCAGCAGTGGAGTACAGATACTCTGTTGAGGAATTTGACCGTATGATGTGGTTGCGGCTGAACTTCTTCGGACCCAATCCAGCTGAGAAATACGTGAAGTTCGTGAGGAGTCTAGTGTTCAAGACCCTACTATACCGGACAGAAGGTGACGGTCAGCTGCCACGTTGGGTGGACCTTCATCGGAAGTTACAGTTGCGGGACAGAGGGAGCCCAGTCTCCATTCCCCAGCGGCAGTGTGAAGTGCAGGGAGGGGAGAGCAGCGGCCTCCCTCCCCAGCGGCAGGCTGAGTTAGTTGGGCAGAGGTAGTTGTTCCTGCCCCCCAGCAGCAGCATGATTTTTTGGGAATTGGGAGCCCAGTCTCCATTCCCCAGCGGCAGGCGGAGTTACAGGGGGCAGAGACAGTCAGTCCTGTCCCCCAGTGGCAGAGTGTCCTACAGGGAATAGAGAGCCCAGTCTCCTTTCCCCAGCAGCAGGACACTGTATTGGGAGCGGAGGCGGTCGGTCGCCCTCCCCAGCGGCTGGAAGTATGTATGGGAGATGAGCTCGTTACCCCCTCTCCCCAGCGGCAGCTTAACGCACCAGGGGGAGACAGTAAGCCCCACAACTGTGTAGATGGGACCGTGGTCTCTGCACTCACAGCACAGGGGGTAGGGACAGTCGGGCCTGTCCCCCAGCAACAGGGCTGTTTAGCCAAAGAGGAGACAGTCGGTCTCCCCCTCAAACAACCAGATTTCCAGCCATCTCCGCAGGGATACCAGGAGGAGGAGGTAAGCGAGCCCTCCCCTTCCCAGCTACTTCCCAACCGAGTTCTGGGGGCAGGGGATGAGCCTGCAATACCCACTGATCCCTTCCCAGCGGAAGAGCTGGCATCAGGGCAGAGCGCAGTTGGCCTCTGCCCTCCCCTATCCTCTTGTCCAGAGACTGACTTCCCACAGGCATCCCCAGCGGAAGAGCTGGCATCTGGGCAGAGCGCAGTCGGCCTCTGCCCACCAAGTACCTACAGCTCCAAGCTGGAGAACCACAAAGCAAGGAGTAGCAGATGCCCACTCAACAGCTGGGGACATACAGAACAGAGCCAGGCCCTAAGATTCAACAGGTCCAGTATTTGGTTGTGGGTGGGCTGCCAGACTAACTCAGGTACCGACCGGCGTGAGGTCAGGTATCTGGTTAGTCTTCCCTGGGGGAGGGGGAGATGTGTGGCGAAACCAACCTCGCCACGGTGTTTTGGAGGGGGCTGTTTGAAGGCCTCTTGCCTCAGGATTATGGCCCATAGTAACTTTAAAGGAGAAGACAGACCGGCCACACAGCTTAAATCTGTCTGTAGAATTGTATTTTATGTTATTATGCGTTTGGTTAAATTGTATGTTATGTGAGGGTACCCAGATAGCTAATATTATTGTATTTGTGTATTCTGAGTGCCATTCACCTAATGATATGCACTCAGACTTGAGCTATCTGGGGATATGTTAAATGTCTGTGTTTGTTGTGGGGGTGTGCCATTGTGTGTTTAAATGGTGATGTCTGTCCTGTTGTCTCCACATGTGTATTGGCGATCTCCCCTTTGTCCTGAGAGATAATTGGATTGCCTTCAGTTGTCTCTGGGACAGAGAGGAGGAAACCATGATGCATTGTGGGGATATGTTGTATCTGTCCTGTGTCGCAGTCTCCCTTCTGGTCCTCTAGGGGGCGGGAACGATTGGTTGCTGTACTTGCATTGTGTGTGTTGTAAGGTATTGATTGGTTGGATTTCAAAACCCTGTGGGCAGTACTATGTATGTTTCTTATGAATAAAAGAGGCTGTACTTGAAGTACAGTCAGAGCACTGCTTGACCCTCAACACGGAGCCTTGTCTCGTTATTGGGGGGATTCCCTGTATGCTGTTAGAGACTGATTGCCAGGAGTGTAAGCCGATTGTATGCTTTTCCTGTTCGTCTGCCAGCAGCTATTCGCGAGGTTCCAGTTTGGAGTGCTATTTTGTATCCAGTTCGGGAGGTTGGTGTTCTGCAGTAGCTGTGCCTGTCTCTCAGAAAGGGGCAAACCTAAACGGATTTTAACCCCTTGTCTGCTGAAACGGTCCGTTACACCCATAATGCCATACAGCCAGCCAATCAGCAAATAGCCATCGCCTGTGATGTCACAGTCCTATAAAAGCCTCATCCCTCGCAATCTCTGCCAATTCATTGTGAGCTGATTATAGGGAGAGACGCGCATGCGCTAGAGACAGTGTTGCTGAAAACTAGTTTAAAAAAGAATATTGGAGAGGAAGAGTGCAAGGACAGTGCAGGGAGATTGTTTTGAAACAATAGGGAGACTACAAGTTGAGTGTATCGTTGTGTGCATGACATTCTACTGTACCCAAATTAAGAGTTAATCCATTATTTTACTCAATCACTGGGGTGTGTTAACTGGTGTAAAGAAAAAAAACTGCTTAGTTGCCCATAGCAACCAATCAGATTACAAATTTCATTTAGCATAGCTCCTTTGGAACAAGAACAGCACTTGTCCTTCAAACATGTTGGATGTGGACCGCCTGGGGTCATTGTAGGTAATGTGCTCTTTTAGCAAAAAAATTACTAATTTTTTATGGTTGGAGCTGTGATGGTATTACCAGACAAATCGCTCCACCAACTGGACCCAAATTCATCATTGCTAGCTAACACATTCAGTGAAAATTTTATTCTGCATTACTCTGACAGCAACAACAAATTGTAAACAAATTCTACGTCACTGTGGATCCCTGCATGGTATTTTGGTTTCAAAGTGTACCAGGGTTAAAACCAGATGGGCTGAACATGATGGATTGATCAAAGATGGCTGCTGGATTATTGTGATAATGGACAGGAGCCTGAAAACTAGCTGCCATATTATATGGCGACCAAACCGGGGCTGTTGCTGGCCTGAGGTAATGGCATCTGAAGAATTGAAATTTTGCAACTGTCATTACCACTGGTTGAGGACATTAATGCCAGGTGTCTGCTCTTTAAAACAGCAGACATCCGGCAGCCATGGTGCCAGCTGCACGTACCAGCGGGTGCCATTTTTAAATGCCCTGCCGCCCGTATAAATGTACTGTTTGTGATCGGGAAAGGGTTAACTTCCAAACCTTCACACTGAGAGGTTTTGGTATACATGATTAATAGAGAAAAATTTGTTAAAAACAAATCAAATTCCTTGTCAAAGTCCGGTGAATATGCTGAATTTCATTTTTCTAAATTTCGCTCATCTCTAATGACCTATATTGAGGATAGGCCATTAATAATTACATACTGTACCAGAAAACTACAGCTCTTTTTAAAATCCGTACATTGGTCTTCCCTTTCCGAGCACATAGATAAAAATTAAAAAAATGCATGTTTTTCAGAAAAGCAAGAAGGAAAGCCACAGTTCTTGAAAACAAACAGGTGATAAAAACTGACAGGCTCATAGATCAAGCATATCACAATGGAGCAGTGACCACTTTGCATAATACAGCCATACATCTTGTGCTAGTATAGTCAGAATTAGAACAGCTCAAAATTAGACAACTTTCCTGAATGCAATAATGATGCTTACACAAACAGAAATCAGAATGCTAGTAATAACATCACTTATATTTGATATTTGTACGAAAGTAGGAGGATTATTGTTTAACAGTCTATCCATCAAAAATATGATGCTCATGAGAATACTGGCTTTAATCTGTTTTAAAAGGGAACCTGTCACCATGAAAATGCAGGGTAAACTGCTAGCAACATGTTATAGGGCAGGGTGAGCTGATAATAAGGCTATGATAATGGGATACTAAAATGTTCTGTACTAGATGTGATACTTTTGAAAAAAAAAAAGTTTTTTTTTTTTTTTGCCAAGCTAGCACACAGAAGCTCTCCGATCTTTAGACAATCATAGCTCATGTCTGCTTACCACCAGATAAACAAAGACTGTATGGCTCCAGAGAACAGAGCTATAAAGCTTATGTGCACCACTGTTTAAGGATTCATCAGTTTCCATGTATATGAAGATAGTCTCCAGTACACTTACATTCACCAATGCTTCTGAATGAAGTGAAGAAGAATCCTAGAGTGTCAGCTAAAGACTTACAAAAGTCTCTGGCATATGCTAACATCCCTGTTAGCGAATCTACGATACGTAAAACACTAAACAAGAATGGATTTCATGGGAGGGTATCACCCTGTGTGATGTCCTCCCTCATTTCCTCATCTGCCACATTCAGAGCATTGTACTTAATTGTAACCAGCGATTGTTTGAGTAGACACAACAGTGGGATGGTTACGCTGATAACAACGTTATTACCACTAACCATCTGTGTGGATTCATCAAAGTTTTTAAAAACCTTACAGAGGTCTGACATCAATGCCAACTTCTCGCTTGTGACTCAAAAGGCGACAACCATGTTGCAGATGGTATTCCACAACTGCCCTCTGCTGCTCACAAAGCCTGGCCAACATGTAGAACGTAGAGTTCCAGCACGTGCTCACATCGCACAACAGATGGTGAGCTGGAAAGCTGCTGCTGCGTTGACAGACCGGCTAAAGCTGTGGACGACTTGCGGAAATGGGCACACATGCGGCGCGCCTTCACTAGTAGCTCTAGCAAATTGGGGTATGTTTTGATAAACCGCTGAACCACTAAGTTTAAGACGTGGGCTAGGCATGGGATGTGTGTCAGGTTGCCGAGCTTCAAAGCCGCCATCAAGTTACGGCCATTGTCAGACACAACCATGCCTGGTTGTAGGTTAAGTGGTGAGAGCCACAGCTTGCTCTGGTCCCTTATACCCTGCCAAAGCTCTGCGGCAGTTTGCTGTTTGTCCCCTAAGGCTACTTTCACACTGGCGTTTCTGGGTCTGCTTGTGAGATCCGTTTCAGGGCTCTCACAAGTGGCCCAAAACGGATTAGTTCAGCCCCAATGCATTCTGAATGGATTAGGATCCGTTCAGAATGCATCAATTTTGCTGCGTTTGGTCTCCGTTGCGTTTTTTAGATGGTCACTAAAACGGCCTCAGTGTCCACAAGCCTAAATGGCAATATTTTAAGGGCCAGTAATTTAGAAAGCTGGCAATTTAGTGCTATTGCCTGTGGGTGGTTGGTTGGGTATTTGTGCTTGCGTTCAAATGACTGTGTTATGGACATTTGGACACTGCGCTGGGACAGGGAAGTTGATGTTGTTGCTGATGGTTCTTGCGAAGGTCCAGGTGCAGGGTGAGAGGCATCTGGGCCTGCGTCTTCGACAGGGCATTGGACAACATGTAACACAGGGAAAGAGGAGGCAGTGGTGTGACCCGCAGACCCAGATTGTGGACCCAGGCGTTCAGCCCACTTATTAGGGTGCATGGATGCCATGTGGCGGATCATGCTGATGATGGTGAGGTTGCCAGTGTTCACACCCCGGCTCATTTTGGTACGGCACAGGTTGCAAACTATCACTCTTTTGTCGTCTGCACGTTCCTCAAAAAAGCACCATACTGCGGAACACCTACCCCTTGGCAAGGTAGATTTACGCATGGGGGTGCTCGGTGTAACGGTTGCGTGCCTGTTTTGTGTGGGCCGACTTCTCCCTTTTGCAACCCCACTGCCTTTTCCAGCCTGTTGTGGTGCTGCAGATCCCTCCCCATCTGTACTGCTGTCCTCGGTCGGCTTTTCACCTTCACATGTTGTGTCAGCGACCTCATCGTCAATCTCCTGACTTGACCTAACCACAACCTCAGTAATTGACAACTGTGTCTCATCATCATCCACCTCGTGAACGAATGATTGCCGCTCACCACCGTCATCTTGGTTGGGAATCAGGGCACAATATCTCAGGTTCCTCTACAAGCGTGCTGGGCGCGAGGGCCAAATGTAATAGTGGCACTGGAAAGAGATCCTCGTAATATCCGAGTGTGGGATCACCCACGGTGGGAGGAAGGATGATCTGAGTGAGGATTCGTTTGACCAGACTCTTGGCTACAGAGACTGGACTTGGTGGAACAAAGGGTGGTGCTTAACCGACTGGAAGCATTAACTTCAGCAATCCAACCGACCAACTGTTCACACTGGTCCGACTTGTACAGTGTTGTCGTGCACCAGCCAGCTAAGTTGCACATGAAGCTGGGTACTTTTTTCTTATTTTTTTTTGTGGTGCACTGAGAGCAGGCACAGTTTCATTGCGCCCAGTGCCACGGCCTCTGTGTGAACCATCAGCATTATGCCCACTTCCCGTCCCTTAGTGCTCGCCTTCTTCATATTTATGGATTTGTTACTGGTTGTGACGCAGTTTTTTTTACTTTCCACAAAAGACACAGTTTTCAGATGCAGTACAGTATATGACACAGAACAGCACAGATTTTGGACACTATTTTAGCCACAGAATTTTGGAATCTGCAGTACAGACACTATTTTGTTGAAAGAAAAAGGAAAAAGTCTGGTACCGTGTTAGCCAATAGTTCAGAGGATTCTTTAATTCCATCTGTGTACAGTACATTATGGTATCCTCCATTTGGTTAAAAGAAAAGGGAAAAAGTCTGGTAACGTGTTAGCCAATAGATCTATTGGCTAGACGCTATTTTATGATGTTGTTTATATTTATAACTATATTATTCCCAATATATGGCCCTAACAACCACTGGCGGTGTTCAAATGCAGAGCACTGAGATTAACGGATTAAACTACAGACAGTAAAAATGGGTTCAGTTTCTGGGAAATATATATTTTTTTGTATTCAGTTTTTCCCAAGATAAGGCCCTGAAAACGACAGACTGTGTTCAAATGCAGAGCACTGAGATTAACGGACTAAACAGCAGACAGGAAAAATGTGTTCAGATTCTGGGTAATATGTTATTTTTATTTTTTTAACTTTTTCCCAATATATGGCCCTGAAAACCACAGACGGCGTTCAAATGCAGAGCACTGAGATTAACGGATTAAACCGCAGACCGCAAAAATGTGGTCAGATTCTGGGAAATATATGTAAATATAAAAAAAAATAAAGTGCAACTCTGCACTTTAAAATTGCTGCCAACACACACAATAGTCCTTAAAAGGACTTTTGGGTCTTTGACATATCTTTAAAATTAGTAATTTGCGATCAAATTCTCCCTACCTGTCCCTTCCTAACAGCAGCTCTTCCTGACTCGAAATGAGCCGAATCAGCGTGACCGGATGCTATATATCACCCGATGACGCGTTTTGGCCAGCCAATCACTGTAATGTCAGTAGAAAACATGGCTACTGTCATTACAGTGATGAAAATACTTACATGCACGTTAATTGGCTGCTTAGAAGGCGCCAAATGTGCAGGGAGGAGATTTGAGCATGGTGCTCAAGCACATGTGGTACTCGGCCGAGTACCGCCATGTGCCGAGCATAGCGATGCTAGAGCCAAACAGGTATTTGGCCGAGCATGCTCGCTCGTCACTAGATGTCGGGCCTAGATATAGTGAAAAAATTTCAAATACAGAAAAAAAAATTCTACCATAATCTGTCCACATTTTTTCTGTCAACGGTGTAATCCGTGAATTGTGAGATCTGCGCTTAATACATTGTGTGGTTGTCAGGCCTAGATATAAGGAAAATAAAATAAAATACAGAAAACAATTTTTCTCCCATAATCTATCCACATTTTTGCTATCAACTGTGTAATCCGTTAATTGTCTGATCTGCGCTTCAATACGATGCGTGGTTGTCAGGCCTAGATATAGGGGGGGGGGGGAAATTTAATACAGAAAACAATTTTTCTCCCATAATCTATTCACATCTTTGCTATCAACTGTGTAATCTGTGAATTCTGTAATTTGTGCTTCAATACCTTGTGTGGTTGTCAGACCTTGATATAGGGAAAAATCTAAATATAAACTACATCAGAAAACAGTGTCTGTACAGTGACTAAAATAGTATCAATATTCTGTGGTGTTCTGTGATATATACAGTACGCCATCCGGAAACTTTATTTAGGGCAAATTCCAAAAATCTGGGCCTAATATACTGTCCATATTATGTGTGTTTAAGCACCACCCTCTCTTCCACCAAGTTCAGTCTCTGTAGCCAAAAGTCTTGTCAACCGAATCTTCTCTCTGATCATCCTTCCTCCCACCATGGAGAGGATTGCCAAACGAGTGATCCCGAACTTGACCCCGAACCCGAACCCCATTGAAGTCAAAGGGGACCCAAACTCCTGAGGGTTTTAAAGCACGTTCCCAATAAGTTTTTTGATATTTTTAACATATTGGAATAAAGTTTAGTTTTAATACTAGTCAGAGGAGTTGCAAAAATATGCCTTGGTCCTAGTGACCACCTAAATTTCAATTTTATGTAAAATATTGGCGTAGCAACCACCTGAGGGATTCCTTCGTTTGTTATTTTCAATTGTCTAGAGGCGCTTATCTGCCCAACCTCACATAGGAACCTTAATATAGCCGGTTAGTAGATCTATGCTGCTCTGCAGGGGGATCCCTGATCAATGTCTGTGACCCTATCAGGTGACCAATGCACACTTGAGGGATAACCATTTGGACATGGCGGAATTCCTCTCAAACAGCCAAACCTTTCTCTCTGAAGCAAACATCGTGCTTTCAAGTGATAATCTCCCACTTAATTGCCAAGATATATCTCAAGCATTCAAAGAAATTAATAAATCCAATAAGATATATTAGATCTCTTTGGGAGATTACAAGTTTGGAGACATACCTCCAACAAAAAATTGTGTATAGGGGTATGCGCAAACGGATTACTCCCAATGCAGATCAGGATGACGTAGATTTTGTCAAAGGATGGGAAGATTTACTCACGGATAACTCTCTACGTACGCACGCGCAATACAACAGGATGGCTAAAAAAAACATTAAGTACGGATGCATGCGCAGAAGAGGGACTTACGGATACAGAGCACAGGCGCAGGGCTAGTAAGCATTTACCGATCCAGGCGCTGATATAGATGAAAGAATGGTGCACTGGATATGACATCATGGGTGAGGCTTGATGCGGTGAGTAAACGGGACGCAGCATGGTGACGTCAGGACGCATGGTGATGTGACGCACATGTATAAGCCTCGCCCATTGGTGATCGTATCTGAGAGCCTACCCACACGGCCTTTGTATTGGTCAGACGTCACAGCCCAGGTATACTGAGGGTTTAAAAGCCCAGACCCCGCCCCCCACACAGTACCTGTTTAGTTTCCCCTGAAGATGCCGACAGGCTCGGCGAAACATGTAGGGACACAGGACTTTAGTTTCTAGGCAGGAGTTGTTTTAGGGCGCCTAGTCTAATTATATGGATATTGGTGGGTGGCCCTGGGAAACCCTGCTAACAGAGTAATCAAAAAGCAGAAGAGACTGCTGCATGACTTGGGGCTCAGACTGCTTGGCTGATTTGCAAGGGGGTGAGGTGAAAGACTGATAGACATCGGCTGCAGGTGCCCACTGTGGTCTTTCAGCAGGAGACTGGGTGGGAGACAATGTGAAGGGACTGGATCCGCTGTCAGCAACCCAATCTAATATCGCCTGTACTTGTTCAGGCCTCACCATTCGTAGAGCCGCATTAGGCCCGACCAAACACCGCTGCAGGTTCTGTTGCCTACTCGCACCTGAGGAAGGGTTTTCCCTTGTGCGTGTAGCTGGCACAGATCGACCATGTTCTCTCCCTGCAACAGGAGCTCCACCAGCAGCACCACGACCAGGGCCATATCCCTTATTTGACACTCTCCTCATATTTCTCAAATTTAGGATCTTGCCCTAAATGGGTGTTTAATTATTAGTAGAATATAACGACAGTATGTAAAGGGTGTATCTCACACGGCCTGACCCACAGTAGACATGAATTTAAGATTTATTTTCCCAAAATGGCTGTATTTTAAATGCCTGAATCAAACCCTTGTATTTAAAGGGTGTATCTCACATGGCCTGACCCACAGTAGGCCTGAATTAAAGATTTGTGCACCAAATAGCGGTATTTCAAATATCTGAATATAACCCAAATGTATAAAGGGTGTATCTCACAATGACATATGCAGCAAAGGCTGCCAAATAAACTTTTTTTTGCCCAAACGTGTGTTTGTTTAATAACTCAATATGGTAGCAGTATATAACCCTGGAATTTCAAACATCAAGATGCTGCAAGGCCTGAAATATTGTGTATTTTGACCCAAAAAGGGTGTTGTATTAATGAAAAAATCTAAACCCTGTATATACAGGGTGTATCTCACACGTCCTGACCCACAGTAGGCCTCAATTAAACATTTGTTTGCCCAAAATGGCTGTATTTCAAATACCTGAATCAAACCCCTGTATGTAAAGGGTATATCTCACATGGCCTGACCCAAAATAGGCCTCAATTAAAAATTTGTATGCCCAAAATGGCTGGTATCTTAAATACCTGAATCAAACACCTGTATTTAAAGGGTGTATCTCACATGGCCTGACCCACAGTAGGCCTGAATTAAAGATTTATTTGCCCAAAATGGCTGTATTTCAACTACCTGAATCAAACCCCGTATTTAAAAAAGTTGTATCTCATACGGCCTGACCCACAGTAGGCCTGAATTAAATATTTATTTGCCCAAAATGGCTGTATTTCAAATACCTGAATCAAACCCCTGTATTTAAAGGGTGTATCTCACACTGCCTTAACCACTGTACCCCTGAATTAAAGATTTTTTTGCCCGAAATGGCTGTATTTCTAATACCTGAATCAAACCCTTGTATTTAAAGGGTGCATCTCACCTGGCCTGAGCCTGAATTAAAGATTTGTGCACCAAATGGCGGTATTTCAAATATCTGAATATAACTGAAATGTATAAAAGGTGTATCTCACGATGACATATGCAGCAAAGGCTGCCAAATAAACTTTTTTTTTGCCCAAACGGGTGTTTGTTTAATAACTCAATATGGCAGCAGTATATAACCCAGGAATTTCAAACATCAAGATGCTGCAAGGCCTGAAATATTTGGTATTTTGCCCCAAAACTGTGTTTTATTAATGAAAGAATATAAACCCTGTATATACAGGGTGTATCTCACACGGCCTGACCCACAGTAGGCCTTAATTAAAGATTTGTGCACCAAATGGCGGTATTTCAAATATCTGAATCTAACCCATATTTATAAAGGGTATATCTCACAATGACATCTGCATCAAAGGCTGCCAACAATTTCTTTTTTTTTGCCCAAACGGGTGTTTGTTTATTAACTGAATTTGACAGCAGTATATAAGCCTGTATTTTCACACGTGCTGATGCTGCAAGGCCTGAAAATAGTAGTTTTTGGCCAAAAAAATGATGTTCTTAAAACCCCAGAAAATGATGGCTGTATTTCTAGCTTAAATTGCACACTGACTAATCCAGATGTTGTATATTGCCAAAAAAGTGTTTTTTTTGGTAACAGAATATGAAAGCTGTATATATTAAACTTGAATTTAACACTTGCATATCAGGAAAAATAATAATTATAATCCAGATGTTGTCAATTGCCCCAAAAAATTGTATTTTCATTGTCCCAAAAGCTCAGACGCAGTGCTGGTGCACTGAGCTTGCATAAAATGGCTGCTGCCGCCCACCTAACTGACTTATTCAAGTTATTTTTTTTCGGTCACCGGGCTCAGGGCAGGATAAAAAAATTGTGCCCTGCACCCACAAAACACAATGTATGTAGATCGCTGAGTTAGATTCAGATTTTGAGCAAAGACTCCCTCCTATTCTTTCCCTGAAATCACCAGTAGCATCCTCTCCCTACGCTAAGCACAGCAGAGTGACGTGCAGCGCTACGTGACTCCAGCTTATATAGAGGCTGGGTCACATGCTACACTGGCCAACCAGAGCCATGACATTAGTAGCTTCTAAGGTCAGACAGTTAACCACTTGTTGATTGGCTGCTCTGCAGCCTTTCAAAAAGCGCCAAGAAAGCGCCGAACACGGACCCGAACTTTTACTGAAATGTTCAGGTTCGGGTCCGGGATCCAAAAATATCTAAAGTTCGGTACGAACCCGAACTTTACAGTTCAGGTTCGCTCAGCCCTAGTCCTAACCTATGCCCCATAAAACAATGAAACACACTCACCTATCCGTTGTGCCACCGTACCCACACTGCTGCCCCATTTCCGTCTGCTTCCAGTACCAACATATGGCTCAGTGGTCACATCTGCTTGAACAACACATGCCAGTTGCTGTTCAAGCAGATTTGACTGCTGAGGACTGCTATTGGCACAGCAGTGATGTGTGATTCAAGCAGATATAAACTCTGAAGCCTGTGAATGGTCCTGCAGAGAAAATTTGTGGCCGGGAAGAAAGGCAGTGTCATGGGCACAGAGGAATTTGTGTGTTACATTTTTGGTAATTTCATAATGTGATCTTGCTAGAACAGACAGGTCTTACCAGGCAGTAATACAGTTTGCTGAAAGAGATGCTACACTAAGCAATAGTTTAAAAATGGTACTGTATTTTAAGTATATCAAATGTAGTCATTTTTATGAAGTTACAGCAGTTTACATACCATATTTAAATTTTGTCACGTAAACCCTAAACATAATATGAATCCAAACAGGTCTAGTGAAAGCAATCTGCAAACATGACTGAATGCCAGGGCTCACTGGGTGTCGTAAGCCCTATGCTTCTCAAGACTAAGGTGCGGTAGACAGAGAGTCCAGTGTGACCAAAATTCCATATATACCCAGAACAATCTTTAGAAATCTCAAATCAGAAATGTCCGTTTTTTGGCCTTAAAAAAACACGAGTTACGACAATTACACTGTTTTCTGTAACATTTGGTAAATGTATGTTTAAGGCCTCTTTCACACGAACGATATGGACTGTGTCAGGATCTGTTCAGGAAAAAACTGATGGTCTTGCACACAAATTCACTCAGTCGTGTCTGCAATTGCGTTCATTGTTTCAGTTTTTTCTGTGGGGGTGCAATCCGTTTTGGATGCTTTTTTACCCGTGTGCAAAAAAAAAAACCTTAAGAATAACAATCAAGATCTAACAACCATCAGTGAAAAACACAATGCATCCGGATAGCACCTGGATGCAATCCATTTTTCATGCACGCCCCATTCATTTCTATGGGACCAGAACTGCATGAAAAAACGCAGAATATAGATCATGCTGTGATTTTTTTTCTGAACGCGGAAATGATACGTGAAAAATGATGCTCATGCACACAGACCTATTCAAATGATTGGGTCAAAATTCAGTCCAGATGTTCACGCATCGCACCCGGGCGGAAATCTCGCTCGTGTGAAAGAGGCCTAAGGGGTAAGAGGAACAATAGAACTGGTTTATGGCTCATTTACTACAGTATGTGCGACTTTTGCAAAAGTCGCGAAATGGTCGCACCCAACACCAGGAAACCCCCACCGTCTGTTTATACACATTAGGGTGTAAATTTCAAATATATTATTGCTGTGTGCTATTTCATAAATTTGGTGAAACCACACAATGCAAAGCTAGATTTAAAGTGACATGAAAACTATGTCAAATGATAATTGTCTAATATTGACAACTTTTAGCTACTGTCAAGTGATTCTACAGTGACACAAACTGTGCATATAATAGTTTTACCAGTAACTGTATATTCTTCTAGCTTCAGAGTCTAACATGTTAAAATCCTCTTATGAAATCAAATAACCTATGCCTCCCATTGTTTTTTTTTCCTATTAATAAATACCCTTTAGCTGTACATTGCTGCCTACTTGACCGGAGAATTCAATGCAAGCAGCAGAATGTATTAGTATTGCATTCACGGTTCAAGGGGATTTTATTTCTCATTTGTTGCTGGTGTTTGGACCTAATTCCTAGTTTCATATAATAGATGTTGTCACCCTACACGCAATTTCTTTTTATTGAATGTCAGTTCATGGTACCCTTCAAGAGACATGGAAAACTAAGGCTTGTTTTATTACAGAACTGCTTCCTTTCTATTAAACATTACATACGTATATGTGGATACAAATATAACCTGCACATCGTGTCCATGCTGTACACACAGGATATACCCTCATGGATGGCATGACTCCACCATTTATATTGTTCTTGATTACAAATTGGGTAGAACTACTCCCCCTAAAGTCCCCTCCACATAGGCCTGATTGAAAGGCAATTATTATGAACAAACAATTTATTCCCAATAATTGCCTATTGTTATGAAGAGGGGAGAGAGCTGCATTTACATTTAGCAATCATATCCTTTGTATGAGGATGAGTGATCACTTCTGCAATCATTCCTCCCCATACAGATTCATTGCTTGCAGCATAACCCTGTTTAAAGGGTGATTTGCTGCTATACTGTCAAAGGGCAATTATCGATAATAAGTGTGCATTCAAATGCTCATCCCTGATAACTGGCCAGATACTCAGAGCCAAAATTAAAGGACCTTAAAGGGGTTGTGCAGGATTTTTACAATTATGTCCTATCCTCAGGATAGGTCATCAATATCTAGGGGGTTCTGACTGCGGGCACCCAGTATGTTCAGCTCATTGAAGAGATTATGGAGGTCCAGTGAGCGCTGCAGCCTCCTCACAGCTTACCAATCATGGTGCTGTTCATTTTATAGCAGCTGTGATTGGTATTGCAGCTCAGGCCCATGCACTTGTATGGAACTGAGCATCGCCTACAGCATGTGATAAATGATGGCCTGGCCTACAAAGTTCAGATATTGATGACTTAAAGTATCCTAAGGAAATCTGGGAAACCCCTTTAAGACAATCTATCGTCTTAAAAAGGTCTCTAGGAATTATGTAAAATGGCCATTAGTGTTGAGCGAATCGACACATTCGAAGTGGAATTCAAAGTTTAGGAAAAAATTAGATTTGCCGTGAAGCCGCATTTCCTCTTGCTTCGGGGTAACGAATTGGATTTTTTCTAAAAATTGAAAGTAAGAAGCCTGGAAACTTGATGACCCATAATGCCATGCAGCCATCCAATCGGGCAGATATCCATGCCCTGTGATGTCAAAACCCTTTAAAAAGCCTCATCCCACACAGTCTCCGCCATTTCACTATGAACTGAGCTTAGTGAAAGACGTAGCAAGCAGTTATGCACTAGGAACATTGTTTCAGAATTGTAGAATATTGGATAGTGAGAGTGCAGGGACAGCACAGGGACAGTGCAGGGAGATCATAAGGAGAGTTTTTAGACTCTGTAGGAAAAGCTTAGGGAGAGCATAGGGAGACTGAAGGGACAGTGCAGGTTGGGTGTAATCGCCATCTGCATCTTATTTAGCTGCTGCCATGATTCCAGTTAATCTGTCAGTTTAGATATAGAATTACTGTGCCTCAGTATTAAAGGGGGGTCTAATGTATAGCCGCATTTATCTTGAGGCTAATCCGCTAGTTTATATATAGAATTACTGTGCCTAAGTATTAAAGGGCGGTCTAATATAGAACCATCTTCATCTTGTTGAACTGCTGACAAAATCCTTGTTAATCTGTTAGTTTATATATAGAATTACTGTGCTTTAGTATTAAAGAGCAGTCTACTATATTTCTGCGTTTATCTTGTGCAACTGCTGCGAGATTCACAGTTAATCTGCTACATTACTGATACAGTAACTGTACGCTATGGCCAACAGATAGCTGCCTGGGCCCTCCAAAGGAACAGGGAGTGGCAAAAATGTTGTTGTAGAAAACACAAGTATCAGCAGAAGGGGTGGTGGTAACAGCAGCTGCAGGACCAGTCCAGAGCTGCCACTGTCATGCAGAGGTTGGACTTGTTCTTCAAGATTATGTTAAGTAACAAAAGATACATACAGCCAGGAATCAGTGGGTTCATCTGACACTGCACTTATTTGACATGGCCCAGGAACTGCCTTTGTGCCTTCACCTGTCCCGAACCTACCTCTTCTTTTTGCTGCTCATTCTGCTAACCAAGTAGGGTATTCCACCGGCTCTGCTCTGCTTTTTGCGAGGATGAGCTTTGTGAGGACAGTCAGCAGTTACAGGCTAGCACAGACTTGGAGGAGAGGACTGCTGTGGACTCCTCTAGGCAACTACTAATGATGACAGTCGGGTGGGAGCTCCTGTTGCGAGAAGTCAGGGATGTGCACAAGACACAGGTGAGGGTGACACAAGTGATGACCAAACAGGTGTAGATCATGATGTAGCAGATCACGAAGAGGGGTGCATCGTCATTATCAGGGAAAAAGGGTAGCAGTATGCCCATGAGCCAACAGGGTGGAAGCGTGCATGTAAGATAGCAGGGTGGAACCAGTGGGAGAACTGCAGCCAAGTGCAGGAGATATACATAGTCTGCTACTCATGTGACTGATGTACCTGTAAGGAACACACTAGCAGTGCACAGGTTCATAAAAGCAGCAGCAGGAAGGTATCACGCAGTGGTAGAGAGAGAATGCCATACTCAACAGTATAGTTAGTGTGGCGGTATGCAGGACATGTGGGCAGAAGGTGAGGTGCGGCCAGGGTGCTAATGTTGGCATGACTGCCCTGCATGAACTTGCAGAGCATCACCATAAAGTGACATTAGAAAACCAGGTCACTCATTTAGTCTTATAGCCTGATGCAGCAACCACAGCATCTCCCACAAGCCAACACCCCCTCTCCAGCAATCAGGGCTCTACAATGTCAGCAGCGGGAAGCTGTTGTTCCTTCCCATCGACTTCAATGTTGTCTACTGCTCCTGATGCTCCTTCTTCTCCTACTCCTCGTCACGTGTTTTGACAGCAATTGATCACCAAAGCTATTGCAGAAAGAAGCTGAACGTGCAGCTGGCCAATTTGCTATATACTTTCCTTTTCATGTAGATGACCCTGCACATTTCAGAGAATTGATGGCTTGTGCATACCCAAGGTGGAGAGTCCCATGCCGACATTACTTTTCCAAAAAAGCTGTACCAGTCCTGCACACATATATTGAGCAGAAGGTGGGCTAGTCCTTGGGCCTCTCGGTGTCTTATGGAGTTAACGCCAGCGCTGACAAATGGAGTTGCCATTTTGGTCAAGGAGTATATGGCCTCTCGGTGTCTTATGGAGTTAACGCCAGCGCTGACAAATGGAGTTGCCATTTTGGTCAAGGAGAATATACTCGTTCACAGCCCACTGGGCAAATGTCTCTCTGGGCAAGGCATGCCAGCAACCTCTGCGTTGTAATCGTGGGATTTATGTGCCAATGTCTTCCTCTACCTAATCATCCTTCATCTATTCTTCACCCTCCCCTCTAGGCACAGTTCACAGTGGTCCATCAGCATTACACCTATGCAAAGCTAGGTGTTGGCAAACAGTTCTGCACCTGGTCAGCCTTGGTGAACAGAGACACATCGTGGAGGAACTGCTCCACATCAATAAAGAAATATAACACTGGATGCAGGGGTGAAGATCTGGATGCTGGGACGTTTTTTCTTTCGTATGTTACATAGAAGGCTGGTCCATGCATCCTTGTCCATGGAAATCGCAACTTTCTTACTTTACATTGTTACATAACTTTTTCGTTGTACTCACTTGTGCTGAACATTTAACACGATTACCAATTCAAGATTTATTGAGATAGCCTCACCCACCCCGTTATTATTCACCGATGGCTCATTTTAAATAGTCATCAGATTGCAGGTCAGCTACAGTCAGGTCCATAAATATTGGGACATCGGCACAATTCTAAATTTTTTGGCTCTTTACACCACCACAATGGATTTGAAATGAAACAAACAAGATGTGCTTTAACTGCAGACAGTCTGCATATGTGCCTCCCACTTATTAAGGAACCAAAAGTAATGGGACAGAATAATAATCATAAATCAAACTTTCACTTTTTAATACTTGGTTGCAAATCCTTTGCAGTCAATTACAGCCTGAAGTCTGGAACGCAAAGACATCACCAGATGCTGGGTTTCATCCCTGGTGATGCTCTGCCAGGCCTCTACTGCAACTGTCTTTAGTTCCTGCTTGTTCTCTGGGCATTTTCCCTTCAGTTTTGTCTTCAGCAAGTGAAATGCATGCTCAATCGGATTCAGGTCCGGTGATTAACTTGGCCATTGCATAACATTACACTTCTTTCCCTTAAAAAACTCTTTGGTTGCTTTCGCAGTATGCTTTGGGTCATTGTCCATCTCCACTGTGAAGCGCCATCCAATGAGTTCTGAAGCATTTGGCTGAATATGAGCAGAGAATATTGCCCAAAACACTTCAGAATTCATCCTGCTGCTTTTGTCAGCAGTCACATCATCAATAAATACAAGAGAACCAGTTCCATTGGCAGCCATACATGCCCACGCCATGACACTACCACCACCATGCTTCACTGATGAGGTGGTATGCTTAGGATCATGAGCAGTTCCTTTCCTTCTCCTTACTCTTCTCTTCCCATCACTCTGGCACAAGTTGATCTTGGTCTCATCTGTCCATAGGATGTTGTTCCAGAACTGTGAAGGCTTTTTTAGATGTCGGTTGGCAAACTCTAATCTGACCTTCCTGTTTTTGAGGCTCCCCATTGGTTTACATGTGGTGAACCCTCTGTATTCACTCTGGTGAAGTCTTCTCTTGATTGTTGACTTTGACACACATACATCTACCACCTGGAGAGTGTTCTTGATCTGGCCAACTGTTGTGAAGGGTGTTTCCTTCATGAGGGAAAGAATTCTTCGGTCATTCACCACAGTTTTCTGTGGTCTTCCGGGTCTTTTGGTGTTGCTGAGATCACCTGAGATACGTTCCTTCTTTTTTAAGAATGTTCCAAACAGTTGTTTTGGCCAGGCCTAATGTTTTTGCTATCTCCTTGATGGGTTTGTTTTGTTTTTTCAGCCTAATGATGGCTAGTGACAGCTCTTTGGATCTCATCTTGACAGCAACAGAATCCAAATGCAAATAGCAGACTTGAACTCTGGACCTTTTATCTGCTCATTGTAATTGGGATAATGAGGGAATGACACACACCTGGCCATGGAACAGCTGAGAAGCCAATAGTCCCATTACTTTTGGTTCATTAACAAGTGGGAGGCGCATATGCAAACTGTGGTATCTCCTACACCGTTCACCTGATTTGGATGTAAATACCCTCAGATTAAAGCTGACAGTCTGCAGTTTGTTTCATTTCAAATCCATTGTGGTGGTGTATAGAGCCAAAAATGTTAGAATTGTGTCCGTGTCCCAATATTTATGCACCTGACTGTATATATCCAAATTAAAATGCAAGAGCTAGATAAGCTCCTCGCGCAAGAAATGAGACTGTGGTGGGATTTTACGACACTCAATAAATATGTGGAGAAGTCCATGATACCGAGGGGACTTTGAATTAAAAAAATTTCCACAACTGTTTTTTTGGAACTGTTTGTTTCCAAATGGAACAACATTTTATCGGCATGTTCAATACAGCTGATGGCACTTATAATCAAACAGGAAGGGGAAAAACTTGACTCACTCCAACGAGAAATTGAGGCTTGTAGTACCTGTTTGATTAAATATGAGGACATGCAGCAATTCCAGGACATAACATCTAATACCCTGAAAAACATAAAGGGAAATATTATAGAAGTTAAACAAAATAAATTCCAAAGGGATCTCTTTGATTATAATAATGATCAGATATATGAGTGGGGTAGGCGTGAAAATTTACCACGCACCCCAAGTCCATATTAAAAAACCAAAAACAGCCAAATACATCCCAGAGAAGGGCTGGTCCAGCCAGCAGGGTCAGCTTCAATTTATTTGATAAGGAAGCCACTGAGGGTGCAAGTGACTCCCAGGACTCCATTGATGATGCGGATAGAAATAAGGGGGAGTTTATGTCCCCGCAAAATAAGCCCTCTTACTATAAAAAATCCAGAGGTAATCAAAGACATGGATGTCCAATTTAAAAAACGGGCAAGAAGGGCGGGCAGAAAACACCCTAAAAAAACGCATATAATGGCAACCAGACATCGAAAAACATAGGGTCCGGTTCACAAGATGTCCCTATGCATGATGTAATCAATTTATCGCAAAGGGTGCTAACGGAGGACCAGCTAGATGTTTTGTCTCTTGGTCTTAACTTTGTACCAGCATCCGATTTTTACCTTTTTTCTACAATACTTGATGTTAGCAAATTTGTTCGCAACCTGACTCTGAGGAAACATTTTTCCGACAATTCCGCAATAACAGGTGATGACGGGGTGGATAATGAGAAACCCTGGGAGTCAGTTTGCAATGCTTTTTCTGGTCTTTCCTTTGTGGAACAATGTTCACTTGTCTGTTTGGAGGGTCTACAGATAAAGAATCAAATGTTTGATGCTAAAGTTGATAGCCAGGAGATCAAAAAAACAGGAATGCTAGTTTTTATCCTATGAAATCACGGGTTCCTAGCATAGATACCTTTCAGGAAACACTTGAGAGGGAACTCACTGAGATCCATACTCTCCAGGTTAACCAGAAACATAGGTATGAGAACCTTACTAGACGACAGGGAGAGGCCTTAAAACAACTAAGGGAGTGTTCAGACCTTGTAATCAAAATGGCGGACAAGGGGGGGTCTGTGGTAGTCATGAACAGGGATGTTTATTTTGGGCAGATAATGGACATACTGTCGGACTCTTCAACATACAGAAGACTGGATGGAAATCCTATTGATAAATTCAATAAGACTTGTCTGTCCCTTTTGGATAACGGTAGGAACAGAGGCTTCATAAATGATAAAGAACATAGTTTTCTGTATGTTGAAAGCCCAGTTACTCCCATCATACATGCCCTCCCTAAGACACACAAAAAAGAGGTACCCCCCTATCCACCCAATAGTGTTGGGTATTGGATCGCTATTCGAAAGACTAGGAGAATGGCTAGATGCCATTCTTCAACCGTTAGTTAAAAGGCTACCAGGTTTTGTCATGGACACATCAGATGTCCTGAGGGGATTCTATGACAAATCCTGGAGTGAAGATTACATCTGGATATAGCTTGATGTGATCTCCCTCTATTCCTCCATCCCGCACAATATAGCCCTTCTTGCAATGGAATATCACCTGCACAGATATAGTTGCCACTCGACAAAAAAAAATGTTTTTGTTTATCTGATGACGATGAATGAGCGATCAGTAAATAATAATCTTCTCAATAAATCTTGAATCGGCAACCGTGTTAAATGTTCAGCACAAGTGAGTACAATGGAAAAGTTCTGTAACTATGTAAAGTAGGAAAGTTGCGATTTCCAGCTAACCATGGACGAGGATGCACGGAACAAGACCGAACCAGCCTTCCATGTAACATACAAAACAAAAAACGTCCCAGCATCCAGAGCTTCAGAAGGTTACATCCAGTACACACCTCACCCACCACCGTAGTTGGCTGACATGTTTCTTTTTTTTTCTTTTCTTTTTAAAAAAAAGCTTTATTGAGTACGTAAAATTGTTACATATGATTCTGGTCTTTGGGAAAGGAGGAGCAAGCCTCCAATGTACATACATTGTCTGGGTAACAATAGCAGGTAGAACATTCAAAAACATATCAACACAAAAGGATGTATGTTAACAGAGCAAAAGTTAAACAACACTTTAGTAGAGGATGTCCGTGGACAGAAAGGAGGTAAAAGGCCAAGGTCGGAGGTTTGTCTAAGGGGAGGGGGAGGATAGAGGAGGCATTTTAATGAAAGCCTCTAAAGGATCTCCATTTCTCCCAAGTGGTTAGGAATTTGTGATGGGTCCTGTTTTCCCAGGCTGCAAGCTCTTCGAATCTGTATATAGAATCGACTTTGTTAAACCAATGGTCTAGAGAGGGGAGATCCTTTTTTAGCCATGGTGTCGGGATCAAGAGTCGGGCGGATATAAGAAGGATTTTGAGGAGGGGGGAGGGGTTTGTCGTGTGATCCGGAGGTAGACCGAGTAGTGAAGGTGAAAAAGTTATATTTGAGTCACAGATTTCATAGCTTTTTTTAAAAAATCTTCCTCCACCAGTGGGAAATCAAAGGGCATGTCAACCAAATGTGGAACATGGTTCCGCGATCTTTTTCGCATCTCCAGCAGTTGTCTGAATTACCGTCTCCGAATCGACATGTGATATCAGGTGTTTTGTACCATCTGGTTAACACTTTGTACCCATTCTCTTGAATTCTAATACACCTTGAAGAGATATGTGGTGTTTTGAATAATATGGAGAGTTCTTCTGGCGAAAAGTGTACATTTAGGTCCTTTTCCCATGAATTTATGAAAGAAGGTTTAGGAGGTAGAATAGTTGTACTAAGGTATTTATAAATTGAGGGAATGGGTTTCCTCGGGGGGAGGGGGGGGAGGGGTTGTGGATGAGACTTTCAAACCATGTAAGGGGTCTGAGGAGGGAGGACACGGGAATGTGTTTATTTATATATGTCGCCAGAAAAGAGAGCATATGGGGGTAAGACTCGATCTCCGGTAAAGATGAGACAAGGACCTCTCTGTCTAGTGCACCTCCCACGCTCCTATGTAATAAGGAGAGGATGGGGATGTCTGATGAGCGAAGGGCTTTGGGAATACTTTGTATGAGTTCTAAGGGAGCTAAGCTGATTATGTCTCTGATCTGTATAAGAGGGGAGGGGGACGGAAAGCCCCATTTCGAGTTTTGGAACCATCTCCAAGCTTCGACAGTGGCTAATGTCAAGAGGTTGTGCTTAAAAAGTGAGAGTATATTAATATGGGGATCCACCAAAAGGGCTCTGAGGGTTGTAAGATGGGGAGGGGTTTCCATGCTAATCCATGATTTGTTGTCAGGTTTCCGAAACCAATCCAAGGCTCTAGAGAGGAGTATGGCTTTATTGTATAGTAGGGGGTTTGGGAGACCAATGCCCCCCTTGGTTCTAGGCCTTTGTAAGGTGTTCATATTAATTCTTGCCTTTTTCCCATTCCAAATAAAGGAGCGGATGTATTTTCCCAGGGCTTGAAAAAAGGAATTAGGAACAGGTATGGGGAGGACTTGGAGGAGGTAATTCAACCTAGGCAGGATGAGAGATAATACCATGTTTTTACGTCCGAACCAGGACAATAAGGGGGGATTTAGGGCTTCTATTTGGTCTTTAATCGAGCTCAATAAAGGGGGATAGTTTAGTTTATATAGTGCATTTGTGTCAGCGTGAATCTTGACACCTAAGTACGTTATATAGGGAGAGTCCCAGTTAAAGGGGGAGGAAAGGATTAGGTTGGATCTAAGTTTGTGATTGAGCCCTATACTGAGAATATGTGATTTTTTCATATTTATTTTAAAGTTGGAGAGATAACTGAATTTTTCCAAGATAGGATATATATGCCTAAGAGAGGATTCAGGGTTGGAAGATATTATCAGGAGATCGTCAGCGAAAGCAGCAGTTTTATGTTCCTGGTCGCCTAGCTTGAGACCCTTGATGGTCTCCTCAGAGCGTATTTGGATGAGGAGGGGTTCTAATATCATAACAAATAACAGGGGGGAAAGGGGACACCCCTGCCTAGTCCCATTTTTTATGGGAAAGGGATTTGAGGTAGTATCATTGACCAGCACCGACACCGAGGCACTAGTATACATGGCCTGGACCGAGCGTATAAAGGCGCCGTGGATACCAAAATGCTCTAAAGTGCTGTACATGAAGTTCCAGTGAACTCGATCAAATGCTTTTTCGGCGTCGGTGCTGATCATGACCAGGGGTAGGTGAAATTTTGAGGCGTGAAGTAAAATGTTTATTACCCTAGCAGTGTTGTCTTTACCCTCCCTACCCTTAATGAATCCTGTTTGGTCTCTATGGATGAGTTGGGATAGTATAGGGGCTAGGCGGTTAGCTAAGAGTTTAGCTAGTAGTTTTAAATCTAGATTTAATAGGGAAATGGGCCGGTAATTCCCGCAGTCGGTGGGGTCTTTCCCCTCTTTAGGGATAATAGTGATATTGGCTCTGGTCATCTCTTGGGATAGGGGGTCTCCTCGTAAAGTTTGGTTACAAACTTTGCGTAAGTATGGTAGGAGAACGGGGCTAAAGGAGCAAAAATATAAAGCGGGGAACCCGTCTGGGCCGGGAGCTTTCCCTTTCAGGAGCTGTTTAATCGCTAAGAGGAGTTCCTCATTGGCGAAAGGGGAGCTAAGGGAGTTGATCTGAGTTTCTGAGATTTGGGGGATTTTAATGGAGCGGAGGAAAAGTTTTATTGAGTCTTGATGAGAGATATTCGGATTAATATTTCCCTGGGGAAGAAGATTGTAAAGGGAGTGATAAAATTCCGAAAATCTCCGGGCTATATTTTGTGTGTCAGTAAGCATGTTTCCTTCTTTAGTCCGTATTTTACATATGAAGTTTTGGGTCCTCCTTTTTTTAATACGGGACATCATAAATTTAGTCACTTTGTCTCCGTGGGCGAAATATTTATATTGGGCATGGAGGAAGTATTTGGCGGATTGGGTATTGAGAAGGTTTTTTAGATCTGTCCTGAGAAGTTTTAATTTTGCTAAATGGGTATCTAATGTGGAGCTTTTATGAAGGGCTTCTATATCTCTAATGTCCTTCAGGAGGGATTCAATGCGGGCTAACCTATTTTTTTTTTATGTAAGAGCCTAAGCTGATAAGTCGACCACGGATATAGGCTTTATGCGTATCCCATAGGGTATAGGGGTGGATGCCAGGGGTATCATTGGAGGAGAAAAAGTCCCTTAACCATGTAAGAACTTTTTCTTTATTATCAGGGGATTGGATTAGTTGCTCATTGAGCTTCCATCTAAAAGTTCTGGGGGGTCTATCTGGGGAAAGTATATTAATCCAAATGGGGGCATGGTCAGAGAGACTAATAGAACCAATTTGGGCCTTAGTGCAGAGCTGAATATGCTGGGAGGAAATTAAAAGATAGTCAAGACACTGGTAGGACCTATGGGGGATGGGGGTGGGAGTAGAATGTGTAATCCTTAACATCAGGGTTTAGAGTTCTCCAGATGTCAACCAGGCGGTGGTCATAGAGAGAATTCCTCAATTTACTAAGGGCCTTATTAGAAATTGAAGACTTTTGGAGGAGGAGTCTAAAGGTGGGACTAACGTAAGGTTAAAATCACCTCCCATGACGGTCACACCTTCACAGAAGTGATCTAGAGTCTGAAGTATTTTATGAAGCCAAGCGGCCTGGTTGACATTTGGACCATACACATTAACAAACGTATAGGTTTGATTAGCAATGTCACCTTTTAGGAAAATAAATCTCCCTTCTGGACCTTGGATGCTGTCCCTGTAGGTGAAAGGGGTAGTTCTGCAAAAACCCACGCTAACTCCCCTGGAGGCGGAGGAGTTGGCTCCACAGTGATACCAGGTAGGGAAGCAAGAGTGGGAAAGGTTTGGATAGTGGTTAAATTTAAAATGTGTCTCCTGGAGGAGTATGACTGAACATCCCATTTTCTTTAATGTGGAAAGAATTTGACAACGTTTGGAAGGGGCATTAAAACCTTTCACGTTGTAAGATGTAATTTGTAGGTTCGCCATGTTACCTTATGGAGAGAGGGAGGGCAGTATGTGACAACCTCCACAATTTTGGGAAATTAAAGAGTCCGCAGAGCGGGATACATCCTGGAACATAATAAGAAACATCAAAACTAGGAACAAACATTACTAGTGTAACTAGTAAGAAAAAAGGCACGTAGATGCCTATGTTGTGTTGGGGGGAAAAGAAAAGAACATGTTAGAGAGATCGCCATAGTGTGAAAGATCTGGCTAATAAGGTGGACTTTTAAAGATTAGTTAATTGTCCATAGGTAGTCTTCTGGATGTGATTCTTCTGGAATTTCTGGGGCTTTTCTGACGTCTTGGGGGTGTGTTGACGTTCCCAGATATCTGGATGTGGTAATTCAGGTAGGTTAGACAAGTCCTGGATAGGATCCCAGTTGTCGATCTGGAGGGGCTCAATCTGGAGATGCTCAAAGACTTGATCCAGGTCAGTATAGTTGGAGATGGAAAGTCTGCGGCCCTTGTACGTGAATGACAGGCCAAAGGGAAAGGACCATCTGTAGGGGATCCTGTGTTCCCTCAGCCAGCTTGTGAGAGGTTTCAGGGACCTTCTTTTATCCAGGGTAGATTGTGCTAGGTCTTGGAAGATTTGTATGTCTTGGCCATCCCAGGATACTTTGCCAGACTGTCGCGCCTTGAGTATTACTGCTTCTTTGACAGGAAAGCTAAGAAATTTGCAGATAATGTCACTTGGTGGAGCTGATGGGGCTGGTTTGGGCCTTAGTTTGCGGCGCGCCCTTTCTAAAATTACTTCATGCGCGGATTCTGGACCCAGAAGGGACATACATATTTGCACCACTGTGCTAGCAATATCTCCTGTTTCAACAGTTTCAGGGACGCCGCAGAATCGTAGGTTGTTGCGTCTACCTCTATTTTCTTGATCTTCCAGAGAATTGCAAAGGCAGTTCATCTTTTGTTGAATAGCTTGGAAGCGCTGTGCCACTTCAGATTGGTGACGGATAATTGCTTCTTGGGTGATTTCTAGTGTCTCCACACGTCCTCCCACCTGCGATATATCTTGCTTAATCGCGGCTAAGTCGGAGCTTAATGGTTCTAGGGCGGAAGCTAGGGAGGATGAAAGTAGATCCTTCAGGAAGGAGCGTGAGATTGGAAGGTCATCTGTATCATCTTCACCTCCGGTAGCATATTCACCGCCACTTTGGGTTCCTTAGATACATGTAGGACGGCTGCTTTTTTAATAAATCTACCCATCTCACCGCTGGTAGGATTTTTCTTATCCAGTGTGGTTTGATCACCTGGTCTGGGGCCTCCAATTTTTACCATGGTCTGAATGCCAGTTTGTGCTAATAAAGCAGCGGTGGCGATCTCATTTACGGAGCTATAGCCTCAAGTGTTCATGGCGATGAATGATAGGGTCTTCCTTCTTTTAGTATATTTGTGGAAATATGTTACTGTCCCTTTAAGGGGTGAAAATGCAGTCACTGCGGCTGGAGACTTGTGCAGGGCTGTGTGAATCTATATGGGAGGATCTTGTGACCCAGTAGAGGATTATTTCTCATTTAACCCTGCAGGTACCACCTGAAGATACTGTGTTACTGTGCCTTTAATTTAATTTAATTCACGGTTGGCAGTCCTTGTTTAGTGTTGCTACTCAGTCAACTCTTAATCAGGCAGGCTTGCAACCTAATGACAGCACTATTAGGAACTTTTGTGCACTTTAATCCAAATCACTTCAGATGGACAGTGCTGCTAGAACTATTAAAGTGCATTATAATTCAAAATTCCCTCCTGTGACGGAGCCGGCGGATAAATCTCCTTGTTAGAGCTGCCCAGTGCAGGAGGCGTCTGATGGTGCTAGAAAATAGTCCCACGGTTACCCTATTTTTACTGCCGATTGCAGAGGCAACAGCCCTGAGCTCTCACCGCTTATGTGGCAGCACGTAGACAGGTCAGTGCTGAGATCCTGAAGGTTAATTCTTTTCAGGTCCGTTTCGATTCTCGGACCGATCTTTTTTTTGCCGTCTTTCAGTGCAGTTAAACCCTGAGTGAGAGCAGGGATTCCGGGCTGTTATCTTCGTACCTTAGGATAATGAGCACTGAGGCTCTTTATTGTAATCGGCGGTGAAAAACGGCCCGCAAGCCGCGGGGGAGCGGCTCCTGTGACCCGGGTGGGCTCTTTAATAAAGTCCGGTGTTTGCCAGGTTACTGTAAGCCGCAACTTCTTGCCGACTCCAAATTCAAAAATAAAGATATCCAAATGTGTTAGGTGGTGTCCTGTGTCAGGATCTGATATTTTTGGACGAAATAATTCCTTTTTAGTCGAATTATGGCTAATTTTAGCTGCACTCTCTTCAGAGCTCTTACAGGTTGCATCCGAACAGCTCTGCAGCTAGCTCCGCCCCCCTGGCTGACATGTTTCAAACTATTCAGTTCTTAATCATAGCCTGGTGGAGTGCTCGCACCCCACACCCCAATCATAGGGGTGGATGGGAAGATCTGAGCTCCTCCAGGGGGGCGAATCTTCCACACACACCGCACCCACAACCATATGTCATAAATACTGCTGATTTCAGCATATAAAACACATGACAAAATTAAAATACTCCTCCATAGATCTCTGTAATATCCAGAACATAATCTGGGCACTTAATAAGCAGAGAAGTAAGTAAAAACAACACCATTACTGCAGGGGAAAAAACCCTCATAATTGATCAATGTGAGCACAAGCCGAGACCACAATGTCATGCTAGTTAATCTGTCCATTGCTGCAGGGGAGAAAAAACGCATAATTAATCAATGTGAACACATACCGAGTCCACAATGTCATGCTAGTTAATTTTTCCCTCTGTTTGTGTGGTGGCTTAGATTGGAAAGATTATCTTGTCAATCAGATATATTTGATTACCATAGCATTTGCTAGACCATTAGTAACTGGAATAAAGATTGTAATACATAATATAACTCAAATATGTTATGTGGCGAAACCAACCTCGCCACAGTGTTTTGGAGGGGGCTGTTTGCCAGCCGCCTGCCCTGGGATTATGGTCCCTTAAGTTATTGGGTCTTAAGGCACTTGGGACTGAGCCCTCTGTCCCTGGATTGCATCATTTGCCTTACTTGCTTGGATTTTACTATTCCCATGGTGAGAACAATGGATGAAGCACATGGTGAGAACAATAGATAGCGGCCATTTTAACTCACAGACACTGTTCTGACTTTTCAACACGCTGCTATCTTGCCTGTATTTGGTGCACAGAGACATCATTCAGTAGTTTGAAACTACCAAACAGGGGACACATTTATTAGTGACTATTTTCTGTATAACTTGTATATTTTCGGTGTAACTGGCATAAAACTGTATCTTCCAAACTACTGAACGGATGTGGGTGAATTTTGGATACGTGGTTCACCCAGATCCCCCGGTTCCGAGGATATATTGGTTATGGGGTTATTGCATGTTTTGGGGTTCCTGTGATATGTTTTATAAAACTGTATTTCTCTGCCTTTGATAATTATATTCGCCATTGTGTTCAATAATCATCACCGGCAGAGGGGAGGATTTTGTGTAGGTGTGTTTCTATTGTCCCATTGTGCCATTATGTGTTTAAATGGTGATGTCTGTCCTGTTGTCTCCACATGTGTATTAGCGATCTCCCTTTGTCCTGAGAGATAATTGGATTGCCCTCGGTTGTCTCCGGGACAGAGAGGAGGAAACCATGATGCATTGTGGGGATGTGTTGTATCTGTTATGTATTTGCAACAACTGTAATAAAAACCAGGCTGGGTGTGCCAGCACGTCAGACCACTGCTTGACCCTCAACACGGAGCCTTGTCTCGTTATTGGGGGGATTCCCTGTATGCTGTTAGAGACTGATTGCCAGGAGTGTAAGCTGATTGTATGCTTTTCCTGTTCGTCTGCTAGCAGCTATTCGCGAGGTTCCAGTTTGGAGTGCTATTTTGTATCCAGTTCGGGAGTTTGGTGTTCTGCAGTAGCTGTGCCTGTCTCTCAGAAAGGGGCATATCACCTAAACTGATTTTAACCCCTTGTCTGCTGAAATGGTCCGTTACATGTTACAATATCACTTCTCTGTCTATTATTGATAACAATACATAAGTTCTCTGCACATATTGAGGCCCTTTGGATGCCAAGTATCTAGCCTAAATATCCAAAAGGCTTTGTGCAATAGTATCTTTTTCCTAATATTCCCACCCCTGGGAGAGGGAGTAACCCTTTCAATGGCATGAGCTCTCAAACTGGCCACATTTCTATTATGTTCTTTGATGAAGAGGCTAGCAGCACTTGAGATACCCATAGCCATAGGGTTAGTGATATTGTTTAGATGCTCCTGCAGCCTGGCCTTAAACTGTCTGCAGGTACTCCCCACGTACAAAACATCACAACTAGTGCACTTAATAAGGTAAATCACACCTAGACTGTTGCAGTTAATATGGCTCTTGATAGAAAACTGTTCCGTATGTGTAGAATTCTCAAACCCTGTAGTGGGTTGTACATAGTTACAGGATTTGCAGGGGTGACCCCTGCACTTTGTAAAACCCTGATGTCTAAGTCAGGTAGATTTAGATTGGGCAGTAGAAGAAGCAAATAAGGAGGGAGACAATTTATTGGCCAGGCTGCCAGGACGTCTGTAAACTATCTTGCAACCATCCCGCACAGAGTTAAACAGGAATTGGTCCTCATAAAGGATTGGAATGCACCTTAGTATAGCCCGTTTAATCACCGTAAATTGTCTGCTGTAATTGAGTACAAGTGTAGGTTTATCCCTAAAATTTTATTATTTTTTATTTCTGTACCCATTGGTGTTTGAACAGAAAATCCATTCTAGTCCTCTTGACTATCTGGGCAGCCCTAGACAGCATCTAGTTAGGATATCCCCTCCTTTTCATTCTGTCTCGAATAATCACACATTCTTTTTGAGCTAGAAACCATGATTACTGATAATAGGAAGAACATTTTGTCTATGCCACGTCAGGGAGGGCTGACCCATGCACCCTGCATGGAGAATGTCTGTAATCTCATTGTCACCCGGTTCCTCAACTCTTCCAATGAACTACAAGAACTGTAAAAAAAAAAAAAATCAAGAAACTGTGCATGCACTTCAGCCACTCTGACTGTGCAAAACTCACCCTCCTTGAGCTGCAAAGGCAAAATGCTCTTCCTTAACATTGACTGATATACAACATTTACACCTATTGGAACTCCACGCTCCATACTTTTCACTGCCTGTACGTGCAGAGGAAGACAGTAAACAATTAAATGATTTCTTAATGCTGCAGACGCACAGGTCTACACCGCGGTGAAACTTACAGGTTAGCCAGTGGCAGCTCATGCCTGACACGTGTCATTTGCTCAGGTCCTTTGAGGAGGCCACTTTATTTGTCAGTCAGCAGAACTATGGGATGAAAGATGTAATTTCACTCCTTCAAGTCCTTGAGGAGATGCCGAGAAATCTGATTGGCGAGGGGACAGAATACTTGGCACGTCCATTTCATGTCCACCTGAGCCCCTAGGATGATGAACTGGCAGTGGGTGACGAGGAGCACATAAACATCCAGGAATTGTATACACAGCTAGGTGGTTAATCTGCCCAAGAAACAGCAGATAAACCACCTAACTGTATATAAAACAGGAGGAGCATGAGAAGCTGGATGGCAACGATGCAGATAACCCCAAAAGACCATGGTAGTATACTGTGGAGATGGATGCAGGTAGGTCCTCCGAGTCCCTTGCACAAATGGCTAGATGCATGCTGTCATGTTTGTGTAGTGATAGCTGCATTGTCATTGTTTGACAGAGGGATGACTACTGGCTATCCATATTGTTAGACCCCCGCTACCTGTCAAAAATGGAAGCATTTTTTAGATCATCTGAGAGGGATGCAAAAATTGACTATCATAGAGACATGCTGTGCAGTCAATTGGTCTTTGTCTATGAGCGCCATCGCCCGTTCTCAGGAATGTCTGACCGGGTGGGACCCTCCCTCTGTGCTCATGCTCCACTGCCGAGACTGGTGGGGGAGATGGCAGGAGCAGCACAGCACCATTTGCAGCAACTTCAGTCTGGAGTCTATGATGAGCAGTTTTGTCCAACCGCCTACAAAAAAAAAAAAAACACCCAGCAGCAGTAAGACGTGCAGCAGAACCTTAACCAGCAGCTGGTAGCATATTTGGACTGCACCCTATTACTCATTATCCAAGATCCCCTGGACTACTGGGCATGCAAACTTGAAGTGTGATGGCAACTAGTCGAGTTTGCCGTGTGCATACTTTCCTGCCCATCCAGTAGTGTGTCATCAGAGTGGGTTTTCAGTGCAGCATGGGCATAGTTACCCCTAGGAGAACTCACAGTTCCCCCAAAAATGCTAACCTTCATAAAGATGAATCAGGCATGGATCAACCAGGATTTCCAGGCAACAGTACCTGCCACACCACAACTTTTCTCCCACCACCGGTAACATGGTATCAAGAAATTGTACCTGCTCTGTTGAAAACGTTAAGGTAAAAGTAATGTCAGGATCAATAAGTTAAAAAAATTGTGAAATTCATGTAAGGAAGATTCACTTACTGTCCAAATCAAGAAAACATTGTTGATGTATCGCCACCACCCCAACACCTGGTTGAAGTGGTGGGACACATAGACCTGCTCTTTTTCCATGGCAGCCATAAATGTATTTTCATATGTGGGCACCACGTTAGACCCCATGGCAGTCCCACACAATTGCAAATAGAAATGGTCCATGAACACAAAATAATTATTGTGCAACACTAGATTGAGTAAATCAATAATGACATTTTGACTGTCTTTGATATAGTTACTAATGTCCAAGCATTCCTGAATTGCAGCAATACCCCTGTTGTGATCAATTGAGGTATATAAACTGTTAACATCAAAGGAAGCAACTATACATTGTATAAGTAGAGTAATATTCACCATTTTTTCTAGAAAATCACTTGTGTCCCTAATGTAGGACCTTGTCTTGACAGCATAATCAAGTAATATTCTATCTAAAAAAATATCAATATTAGAAAAAATAGATTCTCTGCCTGAAATGATTGGATGTCCGGGGGGATTAACTAGTGATTTATGTATCTTAGATAAAATGTATAGCAGAGGTGTTCAAGGATGTGTAATCAGTAAGAATGAATATAGATCTGAATTAAAGATGAGCAAATTTTTCAAAAATTCGATTCCCGGATCACCAAATTTTTCAGGAAAAATTTGGTTAGATCAGAATTACATTAAAAAAAAAACGGCTATTTCCTTGCTGCTAAGAGCCTTTATAGTGGTGTAGAACACTGTGTCTTGTAGTAACACACATAGGGAGTCTACTTTGGTAGTGAAATAATAATGTTAGTCCATATGACATGCAGATGACAGGCGTCGCTCACTTATTTGGGTGGTCACGGGGCCAAAACTGAATAAATAACTCAAGTATCAACTCAGGTAGATGTTAGCGTCAAGAAGAAGCGCACTCCTTTTATACCCTTGTCAGCTGATTCCACATCTATGTCTACAGAACCAGTTCTATTAAACGCTTATACAAGTAGAGCCCCCGACAGAGTGGAGAGGGTGTCAGCAGTAAGTTTGTGTTGAAGTCACTGATTCATTTTCCCCATTCTCTGATCCATCAGAACAATTACCCCGAAAACACGGATCCTGTCTGTGGAGCATTTGGACCTGTGTTGATTTGGACCTATGACATAGTGGTAAGGTGAAAGCAGCATGAGGAGACCACAGAGTGGCCCAATGACAGGGTCTGGAGGTGGCAGCAGCATGATGAGACAACAGAGTGGCACAATGACAGAGTCTGGAGGTGGCAGGAGCATGAGGAGATCACTGAGTGGCACAATTGCAGAGTCTGGAGGTGGCGGCAGCATCAGGAGGCCACAGAGTGGCAAGGTGACATACTGTGGAGGTGGTGGGCAATATCAGTACCCGCTGAAGATGGTGGGTGAAAGAAGGAACGCTTGGCATCAGATGTGTGGCATCAGGTGGGTAACAGCATCAGTATAGTAGCTGAGGCAGGTAGCCAGAAGAAACCGGTCTCTTTTGTCAAATTGCTGGTGTGGCACCATGGATGATCTAGTCTGATGCATCAGGCATTGGTGTGTGGAAATCCTGGCTGATCTACGCCTGATTCATCTTCAGTGTCCCACTATGTGCTATATGTGGGCACTTTATACTCTTGTTAAATATATCAAATGTATTGTGGTATCATGCTATAATTAACAGGCTGGCAGTGTAATTTACCTTTATTCGCCCCTAGGTGGTGCTTGCACCACTTATATATACAGCTGGGGGGGGGGGAGGTGTAAAGTTTGTGTGTCCGATGGTAATGAAGAGATGAGGAAGTTAATGGAGGAGGTGGAAGTTTGTAATTCAAAAAATAGTTTAATGCATATAAGTGCAGCGCTTGATACAGAATACAAGATTTTTTTTATCCACCCAAATAATTAAAAAAAGATGTTACCGCATATAAGTGCAGCACTTAATGCTGACTACAAGATTTTTTTCCACCAAAATAATTTTTTATTTTTTTTACTGCATATAACTGCAGCACTGAACGCTGAATACAATTTTTTTCCACCTAAATAAGTCAAAAAAGATTTTAACACATATACCGTATTTTTTACTCTATAAATTATAATGCATCTTATAGGACGAATACTGGGGGGGGGGGGGGGGTTGAATGGCCGGCGCTTTGCATGTTGTCGATACATCGCAGGCTGTACTGCATAAGGACATCAGCCTGCGATGTACTGGACATTGATCCTGGCATGCACAGTACCTACTGAGGAAGAGAGAAGAGCCTGGCACTTCTATGGCGGGAGATAAACAACCATGATTCTCATAGGACATGTCCCAGCCTCCTGGAGCAGCGTACATGCACACAAGACTGCACCCATCTCTGTGGGAAAGCCCTATTGCTAGAATGTAGTGTCAGATTTGAGGTTATGCTAGATCTGTAGTGTCCGATCTGAGGTTTTGCTACAATGTGGTGTCGGATTTCAGGTTTTGCTAGAATGTAGCGTCGGATATGAGGTTTTGCGATAACACAAACGCAATCCTCCTTCTGTGATGCAGGGCTCTTATATTTTATATTGTGTGCACTCAGCAGCATAGCAGGTATCCCCCAGTACAGTGATTAGCCTTCCTTAAAATAAGGGCAGGCAAAAACATATGGTATGTACCAGGCAGCCAGCAAGATTGGGGTTAATGTGACTCATTAACCCCAATCTTGTCACTGCCATGTTTGAAACATGAATTGGGGTCACTCATTTTTATTGTCAGGCTGGGCACATGCTTTTGGAGTGGGCCTCACATTAATAGCAAGCGACCATACCTTCTCAAATAATGGGCAACGTGGGGTTAATGTGAGTTACAGAATACAGGCCACTTATTAAAGGGGTTGTCCGGGATCAAATTTTTTTTTTTTTTAACTGCTTACTCACTGTTAGTAGCCAAATCTATCCTTCTAAGATGTTTTTAGGTAGCTTTTGCACTGCTGCATGGCTCCTACAGTCCCCAGCAGACTGTGTACATATCTGTTTATGTATGCCATCACTTCCTGCTGCAGTGCATTGTGGCTCCCAGTGCAGATCAGCAGCTCCTGGTTTCTACAGTGTAAGATCACCTCCCTGCACCCGCCCCCCTCATACATATTCAGCCTCCTCCATAGATCCGCCCCCCTCATACATATTCAGCCTCCTCCATAGATCCGCCCCCCTCATACATATTCAGCCTCCTCCATAGATCCGCCCCCCTCATACATATTCCTCCCCCATAAACTCCTCCTTGCTCTGTCTCTTGCATGCCATGTGCTCAGTGTTTGCAGACAGTGAACTAACACACAGGGAGCAGCTCCATCTTTCCACAATGGTAGATCATTTTTATGCTTGTGCTAGTTACTCATGGTATACAACCTTAGGGATAGCAGACTGCAACAAACTATAAAGGCCACGCTCCCACATCTATCCATAAACATCGCTGACAGCGTCACACTATAAGGGCCACGCTCCCACATCTATCCATAAACATCGCTGACAGCGTCCCACTATAAGGGCCATGCTCCCACATCTATCCCATAGGCGTGCGCACGGGGTGTGCCGGGTGTGCCTGGGCACACCCTAATCACACCTCCGTGCTCAGCCTCCTGCACTGCCACTTGAGCCCCGGCTGTCCCGCACAGCCGCAATGATATCTTCTTCAGACTGCTCTCATGCTCCGTGTCCCAGCGGCTGGCTGCGTAACGTCACTCACTCCGACGTCACGCGCCTGCTCCGCCTGCTTCATTAATAAAGTGGGAGGAGCAGGCGCGTGCGGCGTGACGGAGCGACGTCACGTTACGCTGCCGCCTGCCCAGTGCCCAGTGATTGTGGAATACTAGCTGGAGTCTCCCAGTAAGTAGTTTATTACAACACCAAGTTTACAATACTTTGCTTGCATAAGACCCCGGCGGCCTCCACCCCCTGTTGGGGGTCACTGTCAGGGAGGGGGGGGGGGGGAATCTGTGGATAATGACACATATATAGCACAAGATGCTGCTATATATATGTGTCATCCACAGATCCCCCCTGCCCCACATAACAGTGTCATCCACATACCACAGACCCCCCTGCATCTGTGTCATATTCCACACAGATACCCCCATAACAGTGCCTTCCACAAGTATTTTCTTAATAGACTGTTAAGGGGATATCTGTGGTCTGTGGGTGACACTGTTATGGGGGCATCTGTGTGGAATATCACACTGTTATGGGGGATCTGTGGATGACACTGTTATGGGGGGGATCTGTGGATGACACTGTTATGGGGGGATCTGTGGATGACAGTGCCATCCACCGATATCCCCTTAACAGTGCGTCATCCACAGATGCCCCCATAACCGTGCGTCATCCACAGATGCCCCCATAACAGTGCGTCATCCACAGATCCCCCATAACAGTGTGTCATCCGCAGATCCCCCATAACAGTGTGTCATCTGCAGATCCCCCATAACAGTGTGTCATCCGCAGATCCCCCATAACAGTGTGTCATCCGCAGGTCCCCCATAACAGTGTGTCATCCACAGGTCCCCCATAACAGTGTGTCATCCACAGGTCCCCCATAACAGTGTGTCATCCACAGGTCCCCCATAACAGTGTGTCATTCACAGATACCCCATAACAGTGTGTCATCCACAGATCCCTCATAACAGTGTGTCATCCACAGATCCCCCATAACAGTGTGTCATCCACAGATCTCCCATAACAGTGTGTCATTCACAGATCCCCCATAACAGTGTGTCATCCACAGATCCCTCATAACAGTGTGTCATCCACAGATCCCTCATAACAGTGTGTCATCCACAGATCCCCCATAACAGTGTGTCATTCACAGATCCCCCATAACAGTGTGTCATTCACAGATCCCCATAACAGTGTGTCATTCACAGATCCCCCATAACAGTGTGTCATCCACAGATCCCTCGTAACAGTGTGTCATCCACAAATCCCCCATAACAGTGCGTCATCCACAGATGCCCCCATAACAGTGCGTCATCCACAGATGCCCCAACAACAGTGCGTCATCCACAGATGCCCCCAATAAAAGTGTCATCCAGAGATCCCACATGATAGTTTCATCCACTGATGCCCATAACAGTGCGTTATCCACAGATGCCCATAACAGTGCATCATCCGCAGATGTCCCCATAACAGTGTGTTATCCGCAGATCCCCCATAACAGTGTGTCATCCGCAGATCCCCCATAACAGTGTGTCATCTGCAGATCCCCCATAACAGTGTGTCATCCGCAGATCCCCCATAACAGTGTGTCATCCGCAGGTCCCCCATAACAGTGTGTCATCCACAGGTCCCCCATAACAGTGTGTCATCCACAGGTCCCCCATAACAGTGTGTCATCCACAGGTCCCCCATAACAGTGTGTCATTCACAGATACCCCATAACAGTGTGTCATCCACAGATCCCCATAACAGTGTGTCATTCACAGATCCCCCATAACAGTGTGTCATCCACAGATCCCTCGTAACAGTGTGTCATCCACAAATCCCCCATAACATTGCACCTGCGCACTGAGGAGAGATAGAAAGGAGGGGAAAGAATCTGTGGAAGCAAGCAGAGGATGGCGCAGCAGACGACTGAATAGCTTATTTTGTAAGTAAAAAGTTTTTTTTTTGTCTTTTATTATATTCTGGCTTTTGCTTAAAGGGACAGTAAACATATTTTTTTTTGTTTTGCTTTTAGCTATGTATGATGCTTTTTGATAAATAAATGTATTGGTGCTGTAATGTGGACCCCAGGCCTCTCTGATGTCCTGCAGGCTGGGCTGGCGCTGTGGCAGCATACGGTTGGTCAGGCAGCAGAAAGCCTCTGGGGCTGTCATTGTGCTCTGGAACTTTTCCCTTCACAGCCACTGTTATCTCTCTCTCGTACAGTGCAGACTCTGCAGGAGGCATCCCATTTGCTCTCCGTCCTAATAAAAGTCTATGTGCTTCAAAACGGATTATGCAAGATGGAAAAAAAAGTCCTGTCGACAGGATAACAGCATAACGGGACCCAGACGGATTGGTTATGCTTTCTCATAAACTTCTATTAGGACAGAGCAAAACGGAATGCCTCTTAAAGGTTTCCGTTTTGCATTCCACCTGGCCATTCCATTATATATTCCGTTTGAAACGGAACCTATAACGGAATGGCATAACGCAGATGTAAAGCCACCCTTAGGAATAGATTGTTTCTCAATACTCAAGCGTACCGAGGAAGAAAGGAAAACTCTTGAAAGCTTGTCTTTTAAGTAGTAGTCTGGTACAATAAAAATTGACACACTGTTGTGGAGGATCTGTGGATATAATATATATATATATATATATATATATATATATACATACATACACACGCGCGCGTGTCGTGTGTGTTTGTGCTTTAGGGTGCACACCCTAATGTAATAGGCTGCGCACGCCTATGATCTATCCATAAACATCGCTGACAGCGTCACACTATAAGGGCCACGCTCCCACATCTATCCATAAACATCGCTGACAGCGTCACACTATAAGGGCCACGCTCCCACATCTACCCATAAACATCGCTGACAGCGTCACACTATAAGGGCCACGCTCCCACATCTATCCATAAACATCGCTGACAGCATCACACTATAAGGGCCACGCTCTCACATCTATCCATAAACATCGCTGACAGCGTCACACTATAAGGGCCACGCTCTCACATCTATCCATAAACATCGCTGACAGCGTCACACTATAAGGGCCACGCTCCCACATCTATCCATAAACATCGCTGACAGCGTCACACTATAAGGGCCACGCTCCCACATCTATCCATAAACATCGCTGACAGCGTCACACTATAAGGGTCACGCTCCCACATCTATCCATAAACATCGCTGACAGCGTCACACTATAAGGGCCACGCTCCCACATCTACCCATAAACATCGCTGACAGCGTCACACTATAAGGGCCACTCTCTCACATCTATCCATAAACATCGCTGACAGCGTCACACTATAAGGGCCACGCTCCCACATCTATCCATAAACATCGCTGACAGCGTCACACTATAAGGGCCACGCTCCCACATCTACCCATAAACATCGCTGACAGCGTCACACTATAAGGGCCACTCTCTCACATCTATCCATAAACATCGCTGACAGCGTCACACTATAAGGGCCACGCTCCCACATCTATCCATAAACATCGCTGACAGCGTCACACTATAAGGGCCACGCTCCCACATCTATCCATAAACATCGCTGACAGCGTCACACTATAAGGGCCACGCTCCCACATCTATCCATAAACATCGCTGACAGCGTCACACTATAAGGGCCACGCTCTCACATCTATCCATAAACATCGCTGACAGCGTCACACTATAAGGGCCACGCTCTCACATCTATCCATAAACATCGCTGACAGCGTCACACTATAAGGGCCACGCTCCCACATCTATCCATAAACATCGCTGACAGCGTCACACTATAAGGGCCACGCTCCCACATCTATCCATAAACATCGCTGACAGCTTCACACTATAAGGGCCACGCTCTCACATCTATCCATAAACATCGCTGACATCGTCACACTATAAGGGCCACGCTCCCACATCTATCCATAAACATCGCTGACAGCATCACACTATAAAGGCCACGCTCTCATATCTATCCATAAACATCGCTGACAGCGTCACACTATAAGGGCCACGCTCCCACATCTATCCATAAACATCGCTGACAGCATCCCACTATAAGGGCCACGCTCCCACATCTATCCATAAACATCGCTGACAGCATCACACTATAAGGGCCACGCTCCCACATCTATCCATAAACATCGCTGACAGCATCCCACTATAAGGGCCACGCTCCCACATCTATCCATAAACATCGCTGACAGCGTCCCACTATAAGGGCCACTCTCCCACATCTATCCATAAACATCGCTGACAGCGTCACACTATTAGGGCCACGCTCTCACATCTATCCATAAACATCGCTGACAGCGTCACACTATAAGGGCCACGCTCCCACATCTATCCATAAACATCGCTGACAGCGTCACACTATAAGGGCCACGCTCCCACATCTATCCATAAACATCGCTGACAGCGTCACACTATAAGGGCCACACTCCCACATCTATCCATAAACATCGCTGACAGCGTCACACTATAAGGGCCACGCTCTCACATCTATCCATAAACATCACTGACATCGTCACACTATAAGGGCCACACTCTCACATCTATCCATAAACATCGCTGACAGCGTCACACTATAAGGGCCACGCTCCCACATCTATCCATAAACATCGCTGACAGCGTCACACTATAAGGGCCACGCTCCCACATCTATCCATAAACATCGCTGACAGCATCACACTATAAGGGCCACGCTCCCGCATCTATCCATAAACATCTCTGACAGCGTCACACTATAAGGGCCACGCTCCCACATCTATCCATAAACATTACTGACAGTGTCACACTATAAGGGCCACGCTCCGGCATCTATCCATAAACATCGCTGACAGCGTCACACTATAAGGGCCACGCTCCGGCATCTATCCATAAGCATCGCTGACAGCGTCACACTATAAGGGCCACGCTCACATATAGATCCCTAAACATGACTGAGAGCTTTACACAATTATAGCAGCTTTGAAACAAAAAAAATATTGTTTTAGTGTGTCCATAGTCTGAGAGCCACCGTTTTTTTTATTTTTTGACCGATTGTCTTAGTTAGGCTCCTTTCACACCTGCGTTCAGGTGTCCGCTCGTGAGCTCCGTTTAAAGGGGCTCACAAGCGGCCCTGAACGCAGCCGTCTGGCCCTAATGCATTCTCAGTGGAGGCGGATCCACTGAGAATGCATCCGCCTGCCAGCGCTCAGCCTCCGCTCCGCTCAGTGAGCGCACACCTGAACGCTGCTTGCAGCGTTCGGGTGTCTGCCTGGCCGTGCGGAGGCGAGTGGATCCATTCCGACTTACAATGTAAGTCAATGGGGACGGATCCGCTTGAAGATGACACCATATGGCTCAATCTTCAAGCGGATCCGTCCCCCATTGACTTTCAATGTAAAGTCTGAACGGATCCGCTCAGGCTACTTTCACACTTAGAAATTTTTCTAAGTTATAATGCAGACGGATCCGTTCTGAACGGAGCCTCCGTCTGCATTAATATAAGTGGATCCGTTCAGAACGGATGCAAACGTCTGCATTATAGGAGCGGATCCGTCTGATGAAACATCAGACGGACCTACTCCGAACGCTAGTGTGAAAGTAGCCTTAGGGATTCATTTTTTGCGGGTTGAGGTGACGGTTTGATTAGTACTATTTTGGGGGACATGCGCCTTTTTAAACGCTTGTTGTTGCACTTTATGTGATGTTAGGTAAAAAAAAAGAAAAAAAGGTTTTTTTTTAAAACAGTTTTTATGATATTTTTTTAAGGTGCTTTTCGGACATGGTGTGTAATGTGATATATTTATGGAGCCGGTTGTTACGGACAAGGCAATACCAAATATGTGTAGGTTTTTTTATTCATTTAATTTTTTTATGTAATAAATGAACGGATAAAAGACAATTTTTATTTTATTTCTAATTTAAATTTTGTAAAGGGGTGCGCCCCCCCCTCAATATAATAAACATTGGTGGCGCAGTGCGCCCCCCTCAATATAATAAGCATTGGTGGCGCAGTGCACCCCCCCTCAATATAATAAACATTGGTGGCGCAGTGCGCCCCCCCTCAATATAATAAACATTGGTGGCGCAGTGAGCCCCCCTCAATATAATGAACATTGGTGGCGCAGTGAGCCCCCCTCAATATAATGAACATTGGTGGCACAGTGCGCCCCCCCTCAATATAATGAACATTGGTGGCACAGTGAGCCCCCCCTCAATATAATGAACATTGGTGGCACAGTGCGTCCCCCCTCAATATAATGAACATTGGTGGCGCAGTGAGCCCCCCTCAATATAATGAACATTGGTGGCACAGTGCGTCCCCCCTCAATATAATGAACATTGGTGGCGCAGTGCGCCCCCCCCCCTCAATATAATGAACATTGGTGGCACAGTGAGCCCCCCTCAATATAATGAACATTGGTGGCACAGTGCGCCCCCCCCCCTCAATATAATGAACATTGGTGGCACAGTGAGCCCCCCCTCAATATAATGAACATTGGTGGCGCAGTGCGTCCCCCCTCAGTATAATGAACATTGGTGGCACAGTGCGTCCCCCCTCAGTATAATGAACATTGGTGGCACAGTGGGCAGTGCCAATGAGGGTTAAAAAAAAAAAATAAAAATTAACTCACCTCCTCCAATAGATCGTCTCCTGTACTTTCTTCGGGACCTGGCAAAGGACCTGTGGTGACATCACTGTGCTCATCACATGATACATCACATGATCCATCACCATGGTAATGGACCATGTGATGAGCTCAGTGACGTCACCACAGGTCCTGAAGAATGAACAGGAGACCGGCAGCTACGCGATCAACTGGAGGAGGTGAGTTAATTTTTTTTAACCCTCATTGGCACTTCCCACTGAGCCACCAATGTTTCTTATACTGGGGTGTTGGGGGGGCACACTGTGCCACCAATGTTTCTTATACTGGGTTGTTGGGGGGGGGGCACACTGTGCCACCAATGTTTCTTATACTGGGGTGTTGGGGGGGCACACTGTGCCACCAATGTTTCTTATACTGGGGTGTTGGGGGGGGCACACTGTGCCACCAATGTTTCTTATACTGGGGTGTTGGGGGGGGCACACTGTTTCTTATACAAATACAGGAGGCGGGTGCCGGAATCAAATAGCCGACACCCGACCTCTGTGACAGGGAGCTGCGATCAGCGACAGTTAACCCCTCAGGTACCGCACCTGAAGGGTTAACTCAACTGCAGCTGATCGCAGCTCCCTGTCACAGAGGTCGGGTGCCGGCTATTTGATTCTGGCACCCGCCTCCTGTATTTGTATTACAGGTCAGTTTTCTTCATTGGTGGTGCATTTTGGTCGCCATCTGGAGCCCTGACTAAGGCTAATCAGACATCAGGGTCTGATTAGCCTTAGGTCCATAGCAACCAGGACGCCTTTGTTAGGCATCCGGTTGCCATGGCAACGATCGGCCGCTGCAATCGCAGCAGCAGGGGCGCGATGGTAGAGAGAGGGAGCTCCCTCCTTCTCAACCACATGGATCTGGATGCCGCGCACCTGTTACAGAGTGTTAGCTGTTACAGTTACTGCTAACGCTCTCTGCTGATGGCAGCGGCCCCGTTCCTGAGCCGCTGCCATCAATATCTGCACCACAAGGAGTGGACGCATGGGGGGGGGGGGGGGCATTTGTTATATATGGGACAATGGGGGCAGAAAGGAGTGGAGCATTTTAGGGGAGGCACTTTATTTCACTTTGACGTCACCGGACTGGAGGGGCGGAGCTTAGCGCAATCTTGGCCAGGAGAGTTACTGCCCCTCCTAGACTTTTGAATAATTAATTAGGCTGTCAGTGACGTCACCGGGCTCCCGGAGCAGCGGAAGAGGAAGCTTTCCTCCTCTGCAAGGGACCCGGTACGTCACTGACTGAAAGAAATCAGTTACTTCCTGCCATAAAGGTTTTTGGTAAAAAGGGTACTTAGAAACATGCTGAAAAGATAGGACATGGGTGTATGTAAAGTGTGTGTATGTGCAATGCTATTAAACAATGGTCCCTAATCCCGAACAACCCCTTTAATAATGTGAGGCACATGAAATAATGGAAGTCAAAATTCATAAGACTGTGCCAATAACATTAATAGCAAGTGACTGCTCATGTACCTCATGCTTTAACCCCAAGTTGCCCATTATTAACACACCTTTTGTTCAAAATATTTTTTTTCCTATTTTCACCCTCTAAAACCTTACAGGGTGAAAAAAATGGTAACTACCGTGCTGAAAGCCGAATATCTTTTTCTTTTTCTACTTATATATGCCAGTAAGGGTTTACCACATATAACTGGAACAGTCAACATCGAGTATATTTTTATTTTTCCACATATATACGCCACTAAAGGCTTTTCAACAGAGGGTTATCGGCTGTCAGTTTGAAAAACAAACAAAAAACAACAGTGCCTAAAGCGGAATGATCTGAAGTGAACGGGACGTAGGGGAAGAAGTAGGTCCGTGCTGGAAGAGAGAGACACGGTTCTCGTGCGGTTTCTGTGCTGCAGAGAAGTCCCCGTAGCGTCTAGTAAGCAATACCGCAGAAAGATGCGGTCTGGTATGAATTAGTTAGCATTTTTGTGCAGTGTTAGTGCCTAGTGTATTCACCTATATTGGTACCACAAAAAATATAAAATAAAGTAAAATAGAAAATGTCAGTCCTGTGTCCCAGAACACGGACAGTTACTTGTGCTGCTGGTTCCGGTGTAGTGTGGTGGGTAATTCACACTCGAGAGTCAAGTAGTAAAAGATTTGAAACCACGCTGCTTATGGTTCAGTCAAACGCTGCACAAGTGAAAGAATCAGGGTATGAGCCTTCGTCCTCCTCTCTCAAAGGGTTCGATCATCCTCAGACCGCCTCCTCTGTAGGATTAAATGACCGGCATATAGTGAAGTACCCTCTTAGTTGTTGTTAAAAAAGGTTTTATTCTACTCACAGGAGGCAACGTTGTCGCCCCTGAGGAAGCCAGAGAGCGAAACCCGGGTCGGGCAGGAGTTTGAATTGATTTTATTACTGTGACATGCCTTTTAGCTACCATTGTCTGTGAGTAGAATAAAACCTTTTTTAACAACAACTAAGAGGGTACTTCACTATATGCCGGTCATTTAATCCTACAGAGGAGGCGGTCTGAGGAGGATCAAACCCTTTGAGAGAGGAGGACGAAGGCTAATACCCTGCTTATTTCACTTGTGCAGCGTTTGACTGAACCATAAGCAGCGCGGTTTCAAATCTTTTACTACATACCACAAAAAGGACTTTCCTAAATATAACTGCAGTGCTGAATGCTGAATATATTTTTATTTTTCAGCTGAAATATGTCAATAAATGTTTTCAAAATATAAGTGCAGCAGCGAATGGTGAATGTATAGTTCTTTTTCTAATGAGATACGTCAATAAAGGTTTTTCTACGTGCAAGTGCACCAGTGAATGGGGCACCGAACGGGCGAACATATGGCGATGTCCGCCGGCGCCATATTCTCTTACATTGTGAAGAACTTTGACTAACGACAAATCCATCAGGTGGTCTATGATAGCCAATTGAGACGTTTCAGAACATGGACACACCCCCTACCTTATAAATAAACCCGATCCGGATGCAATTTTACAGTCAGTCTTTCGCCAGTGTAGAAAGAGGTTGCTGTGCGGAGCAGGGACCAACTGTGAGAGACACCAAATGCTAGCTAATAGGGCCACAAAAGTCCTTTAAAGGACTGGTATAGGTGTGCTATCGATATATGTGACTTAATGAGAAGTGTGATATACTTATAATATACATTCTAAAATAGAAAGTATATAATAGTGCATTTGTATTGTGCATTAGTTGTGTGCGTTTCTGCAGCAATACTGCAGCTATACAGAGGGGCAAACGCTATTAGAACAAATAATTTCAACTGGTGTAATATACCAGTTGCCCCCCCAAAAAAACTGATTGAGGCAGGAGTGTGATATACCAATAATATACTTTCTATATAATGCATTTGGGTAGTGCAGCAATTGTGTGTGCTTCTGCTGAGTTACCGCAGCTACACAGAGTGACAAACGTTATTTGAACAAATAATTTCAACTGGTGTGATATACCAGTTTCCCCCCAAAAAAAACTGATTGAGGCAGGGGTGTAATATACCAAAAATATACTTTCTATATAGTGCATTTGGGTTGTGAAGCATTTGTTTGCGGATTAGCTGCATTACCACAGCTACACAGAGTGACAAACGCTATTTTAACAAATAATTTCAACTGTTGTGATTTACCAATTGCCCCCCAAAAAACTTATTGAGGTAGAGGTGTGATATACCTATAATATACTTTCTGTATAGTGCATTGGGGTAGTGCAACGTTTGTGTGTGCTTTTGCTGCGTTACCGCAGCTACACAGAGTGACAAACGCTATTGGAACAAATAATTTCAAATAGTGTGACATACCAGTTGCCCCCCCAAAAAGTAATTGAGACAGGGGTGTGATAAACCTTATTCCAAAAAATACTGCTTCTCTTCAGGAACTTTTTCACAGGGTCATTTTGATAATGACAGGCAGAGGAAGAGGCAGGCCATTCTGCAGGTGTGGTAGGGGTTGGGCGAGTGCACCAGGTCAGAGCCTAAGTGGGACTTTGCAGAAGGTGCGTGCAATTACTTCAAAGGATGCACCAGAGTTGGTTGAGTGGCTCACTCTGCCTTCCGCTTCTGCACTCTCCTAATCCTCTCTCTCTGCACCCTCTTCACTCTCTGCTGTGTGCAACCCAAATACACCACTACCACCACCATCATATCCCCTCCGCTCGAGTCAGAGGAATTATTTTCCCTTCCATTCCAAGACCTTACCGATGCACAGCCATTCTTGGCATCGGATCAGGAAGAGGAGGTACCAATGGTTGCCACCCAGCCCTCTGACGACAGTATCCAGATCAGCCCAAGGAGAGTTTTCCCCGCTGTTGAAGCCTATTCTGAGATCTGTAATGTTAGTGGTGGTGAAGGTGACGATGATGACGCAGAACCCACAAAGCCACACTCCCAGCGCTCCACATCCTGCCTCTTCTCCCTCTCCTCCCATTTTTCCTCCACTCCACCTTCCGCCATGCCGTTGTCGCGTTCATCTGGCAAAAAACAGGCTTCTGTGGTCCAAATGTTCAAGCGTAAAAAGATGATGACGCCGGATAACCCTCTTGCCCAATTACTGCCGGCTTGTCGGAACTGCTAGCCCACCAATTTCTGCCATATAAACTGGTTGACTCAGAGGCCTTTAGAAAATGTGTGGCCATTAGCACACTGTAATGGAATGTCCCCAGAAGGAAATATTTCTCCCTAAGGGACATCCGGGAGCTATATGGCCACGTTCAGCAGAAAATGATTGTATCTCTGGCACACAGTGTTAGTGCCAAGATACATCTGAACACAGACACGTGGTCCAGCAAACACGGGCAGGGAAGGTACATAACTTTTACTGCCCACTGGGTGAACCTTCTGATGTCTGTCAAGCATGCGACCCGTGGCACCCGTGTGGATTTGTTGTTACTGCCACAGATTGCATGCAGGCCTGCCTCTTCTTCTCCTCCTCCTACTCCATCCTCCATCTCCTCCTCGGCTGACTCCTCTTTTTCCACTGCTTCCGCCTCTTTCGCTGCACCACCCAAGCTCCCCAGAACCTATTCAACGTGCCAGGTGAGACGTTGCCATTCTGTGCTGCGGCTGTTGTCCCTGGGAGCCAAGAGCCACACCGGTCCTCCTTTCAGCTCTGCGGTCACAGGACAATCATTTGCTAACCCCGCTCAATTTGACAGTTGGTAAAGTGGTGTGCGACAACGGTGCCATTCTGTTGAGCGCACTGAAATGGCAAAAGGACACGCATGCTGTACATGGCACACGTCCTGAACTTAGTCGTGCAGTAATTAGTTGCCATATACCCCGGGGTCCAGGACATCTTGTGGCAGGCCAGGAAAATCTCTGGCCATTTTAGAAGATCTTAAACAGCCATGGCTCGCCTTGCTGATGTTCAGCGGCGACACCACTTGCCGTCAGATGTCTGATTTGTGACTGCCTGATGCGCTGGAACTCCACCATATGTATGTTTAATAGGCTGTTCCAGCAGAAATGTTCAGTTAACGACTACCTGTACGAACTCTGCAGCAGGACAGGTTCTGGGGAGCTTGTTTTTTTTTCACCACGCCAGTGGCTTTTCATGTGCGACGCATGCAGACTTCTGCAGCCATTTTATAAGATCACCAAACTGGTCAGTCACAGCCAGGGTGCCATCAGTGACATAGTAACTTACGCCTTCTTTCTGGAGCGTCCATTGCATTGTGTCATTGATCAAGCCGTCGAGCAGTAGGATGAAGATGAAGAAGTAATAATGTTGGATGAATTCCCAGTGCGGGCTACTCCATCTGAGACAAGTCTGAAACAGGAGTCTGAAAAGGAGTCAGAGGAGGATGGTGTCGGGGCGGAGAAGGAGGAGGAGCAAGAAGAGCATGCTTTAAACTTTTCTGGGATCCTTGATGCTGTCCATGGCTGGGGGGAAGAGACGAGGACGACATTATCCTGGACGATGAGCAGGAGCCAGGCCACTCCACCAATCCAACAGCACATGATCGGGTACCAATCCAACAGGGCACATTTCAAAAAATTTCCCTTTAAGACTAATACAAATATCTCATAATTAAGATACATATTTTTTTGTTGGAATTTTTGTAATTGATTCCCCTCTAGTATGTCATTGTCCATTTTGTGGGACTATTTGTGCACCTCTACTAAGTATTTGGTGCCTGCAAATATGAGCAGAAGGTTTTTCAGGTTTGCCTGCCATTAATAGGGCCACAGCGAACTTGCGGTTCGCGAACATTTGATCGTGTTTGCGAAGCGTCCCGGACGATGTTCGTCCATCACTAATGGCAAATGTATATTTCTCTTTCTACTGCAATACACCAGTAAAGGCTTTACCAGATATAACTGCACGTGAAGCGAGAATATATTTTTCTTGTAGTACTGAAAAACACCCCTATACGCTTTCAACAGTAATAACTGCAGAAGTGACCTGATAATATATTTTACTTGTTGGACTGAAATTGGCCACTATACGCTTTAATCAGAAAAAAAATTAAAAAGTGAAGTGCGTATATATATTTCTTGCAGTACTGAAATACGCCCCTATACTCTTTCACCAGAAATAGCTGCAACAGTGCATTGCGTATATATTTTTCATTTTTTTCTGAAATATGCCCCGATATGCTTTGAACTGAAATAACTGCAACAGTGCAGTGCGTATATATTTTTCTTTTTTTTTACTGAACTACAAACCTATACGCTTTCACCAGAAATAACTGCAGTACTGACCTGAGAATATACATTTATTGTTTGTACTGAAAAAGGCCCCTATACACTTTGACCAGAAAAACAAATAAAGAGTGAAGTGCGTATATATTTTTCTTGTCGTATGGAAATACGCCCCTATACACTTTCACCTAAAATAACTGCAACAGTGCAGTGCATATATATCTATCTTTTTTTACTGAAATATGCTTATATACGCTTTCACCAGAAATAACTGCAACAGTGCAGTGCATAAATATTTTTCTTTGTTATTGAAATACGCCCCTATATGCTTTAAACAGAAATAACTGCAGAAATGAAATGCGTAGATATTTTTCTTGTAGTACTGAATAAGATACTAAGATATAAGCCTCTAAGGGCTTTTCAACATAACACTTGCAGCCCAATAACAAAAAGCTGGAATAACAGAGCTGTCTAATGACTATTTGGATCCCCAAATAATCGTTCCCTGCACTTGTAAATCACTTTCCTAGCAATGTCCCTAGCGCCTTCTGTCGTATCTCCACAATGAGGTTTTTCCAATTGCTGTTCCTAGCGCCTTCACACGTCTGTCCCTGCACTCTGAATGCAGGAAAATGGCAAAATCTAAAATTGCTGCCGTATTTATAGGGCTCTGACATCACAGGGCTGGCTGGCTGCTGAAGGGCTGCATATAGGTATGTCAATCTGGGTGATGCTGCCTTCCCAGAGTTCCATGCCCCATGTCCTCAGTCCTCACACGTGTAGCAGCCATTTTAGGAAAATTGTGATTCGTTACCACGAAGCACGAGGAAATTCGCAATCGTTGCAAATCAAATTTTTCCTGAAATTCTAAACAAATTCCACTTCTTCAGCTTCCATTCGCTCATCTCTAATCTGAATCAATCATCCCTCCCTCTTTTGCAGCATCCAATTTGGATTTAATGAGTCTGGTAATCTCAAATGTATCCATTACTACCACAACACCTCCCTTATCGGGGGTTTGATGGTCAGTTTCCTGTTATTGCACAATTCAGAAATGGCCTTTGGATCAGCACTAGACATATTTGGATGTTTGAAGGGTGTCACCATCAAATTTGATTTCAAATTCTCAATCTCAGATGTGAAACCCTTGGTAAATGTATCTAGTGCTGGTACATTCACTTATGGACTGAAGTAACTCTTTAGATGTAAATTTAATTGTCTAAGAGTAAATTCTGGACCTGAATTACAATTAGTACTATCTTTACATAATGTTGTTCAGAAACCCTTATCTTAAGTTTGATGTTAAGAAATAAGCTCTGTAGATCAATTTCTAATTGAAACCAATCAGTCCTAGTAGTAGGGCAAAAGGATAGCCCCTTACTAAGTACTCCTATTTGTGAGTCAAGGAGGGTTACAGAAGATATATTTACCACTGCTGTCTTTGCAGGCAGGTTAGATGTGTCTAATGCTGTGTTTTCTTGCTCAAGGTTTTGTTCTTCACAGATCGCTGTTCCTTCAAGTTTCCTCCATTTATCCTGTCTCCTCTCTCCTCGTCTGGTCCTGTATATGTCGGGCCTGAAGCTAAAAAAGACGAAGAAGGCAATGGCGTCTCTTCGCCAGATGCAGATAGAGGATAGTTGTAAAATGGGCGTTTCTTCAACATGTCTTCCTGCCATGTATACACATTGCCTTTCAGGTAATCATCAGCATCCCTCAACCATTTCTTTCTCTTGGTGATCTCCTGTTCTTTGATAAACTTGTCAAGAAATGTGGTACAACTTAGTGAGATATAAATCCCAATCTTCTTTAGCCAACAGGGTTGTCAACAAGGGCCTGAATACGGAGTTCAGGTGGAGCCTCTGTGATTGAGATGGGGGATCTTCTGTAGTTAATTGTGGTTGAATTCTCCTCATTGAGATTACCTGTGGGAAATCACGAATGATGTCATTGTCATTACCATTGGGTTTAATTTAACTGTATTTTACAGTACATTTACACCTTTTTTCTTCTTTTATCTAGAATGATATTACCTTTGTCATCTTGTTACCACTACAGCTTGATGGTTCCGTCTTATGTTCTAACGCTGCAACATGCACAACTCTGCTGGTCTGGCCTTCTAGGAACTACTATAAGAACAATGTTTATATCATTAGTTATAATACAGTTATTTTGAGCTCATCTTGTTCTATATTTTATCTTTTATAATTGGGTTCCAATTGTGTTAATACTTTATTGGGTTCTAGTTGGAGAGTTTGGGATTAGAATTTGGTCTCTTGTTGATGGACATGGACTGATGCCCTTCATCATTGGACCATAATAGGTGTTGATAATTTTGCCATGCACAATGGCAAATTCTCGCACCTAATCCCGATATCTTCTATGTATTGCACTAGGGGAAGTGGCTTGGCCATGTATAATGGTCAGTAACTCCCTTTCTTTATAGTTATGTGTTCTTACTGATTTCAGCATACACATACTGTATAATAAAACCGTAATACACTTTTAATCTGTCTTGGAACATAGTACAGATTCTTTCCTCTTCTGGTTGATATCCAGTTTCTACTTTGTTCTTTTATGTCCTATTGGTGCCACACCAGCACTAAACATGTTGAGCTTTCTAATGACCATTTATGTGTATATGTATATATGACCTGATCATGTGACTGTTTAGTCAGGTGATCCTGTGTGTGTTTCCCTCCTCTCTCCCCCAGATGCCACTCACATGATCTGCGTGATGACGCTTCTGGGTCCCAGCTGGCACTGGATGGATACAGCACGGACGCCGAGACATGCACAGTAGTGGGTCAGGGAAGCTATTACTCACATTGGAGCCACCAACGCAGTAGTAGGAGTTTGAAATTTAATTTATTTAGTACAGCTGTTGCTAGTAATGCACTTGGCACTTTCCTTTACAATATTTGAATAATGCGCACATCAGAGATTATTTTGAATACAATTTCTGATATACTAATCATGTTGTAACATTGCAATAATGTTTTTATGAATTTCAATCGTGTTTTGTGCAAAATTTGCACCTTATTCATTATATTGACAACCAATTATGTAATTACGATGCTCTTAATCACTGTGGGTATTTAAGTATGCACTGGACTTCATTTATTTGCTTAACAAAGGCCCCATTGAGCTGGGCTGAACCGTTGCTACAGGGGTAATAAACGGGTCTGACACCCTTTATCCACGTTAGAGTGCTCCCTCATTATTTGCTTTCTGGAGATTTTCTATGGACTTTGGTGCCTACAGTCCATGAGGGATTGTACCCACCTTTTACATTTGCTGTGCTGCTGTTGCTCTTTTTTTTTTATTTTATTTTTTTAAGATAGATAGATAGATAATTCTCCAGTGAATTGTTACCGTTAAGATACATTTTCCACGCTGTGGTTTTTTACGCTAGTTTTGGCATGCTTTCTTTGCTTCTTCCTTAAAAATGCCTACATTTGCCATTGATTTCAATTAGCTTCAATGCTCATATTTGAGAAATAAAAAGATGAACGTGTCATTTCTTGGTGTGTGGTAGTATATAAATGAGCTCAGCTGAATAAGTTAAATCTGTATGTTTATCTGTAAAGTGCACAATTGCAAATCTGTGGCAGAAATCTGTCAGTCATCAAAAAAAATTGTTGTGTGAGCATACCCTCAGATTACTGAGGCATTTATTAACTATAACTATTACCAGAAAATAACTCTGTTCAACATGGTGACTCAAGGCTTAGCCTTTCACTTAATGTTGCAAAACTAGTAAAAATACGAAAGGAATGTGTATGTTTTCCTATTTTTTAATTAATTTTTTTTCCTTTCAGATTTCTTAGTCCTCCACTTAGAAAAATGAATGGTTAATAGGCTTCTTATGACATTGACTCTATTGTGTATGCCAGTTTTATTGTGAACTGTCAAGAACAGGAACTGGTGTCAGCCATGAAAACCTGTTGATGACCTGTAAGCTACATAAATTGTTGAGAGAACTACAACTCTGTCACTAGAATACAAGCAGCCTTTATTTTCTCAATGCTAAGCAGAATACAGTGTGTCTCTGCTGACAGGTTGACAGCAAATCTATGGATAACCCATGACTTTTCCCATAATTTTCCATTTCTTATAAAGAAACAACACCTCTGCAACTTGACCTAACAGTGCATCATGGGCCTAAGAATTTTCAGAAACCTTCAAGTTCTATCAGGCCAAGTGATTGTGTGGTACTGTCAGTGTAATACACAGCACCTCTTCTACACAATGAAATGGGAAACCTTGAATTAACACCTTGAGTTTCACATTCAAACCTGTAATAATGCACAAGAAGGATGCAACCTGGCATATCAACAAATCAAGTCAAGGACCTGTAAAAGCCTAAAGCTGTTTATTGTAGGGCCTGTTAGGATATACTAGGGATATTTCCTATGCGCATACACAATGTACTCTAGTTGTACTCTGGTTGTAGCAAGTTATCCCCTATCCACAGAATAGGGGATTACTATTAGAGCAGTGGAAGTTATACCCCTGGAACACCTACCTATCATGAGAACAGAGACCATACTAGGCCCCAGATATGGGAGTACTGTACTCAGGCGCATGATCAGCTGGGGTTCCAGTGGTAGGACTCTTACAAATCTAATAGTGCTGTAGTAATAATAACCATAACCATTTATCCTGTAAATGTGCATACTTAATTTCAGGTTAGTAACAGTGTTAAGAGTAGTCAAACATTTTTAATATTTGTTGCTTTTTCTTCAAAATGTCCTCATGATTAAATGCTATATATAGCTAAAACCACACACCGTGACACCTGGTGTTGGCTTGTGTGTCTTAGTACTGTGCATGTTGGCAGTAGGCACTATGCAGCCTTCCTATGAGCTATAATGCAGACATCATTAGTAACAAAGAAAAAAATGTGGGGGGTTCAGTCATCACAACCCTGTATGCAGGTGCACATTGCTATGGCGAAATACACATACAAACGTAAAAACACAAATGCAATCGCACTCTGCAACCAGCACTCTGCCCTGCCTCTATGCTGGATGTTGAATGAGGCATTGGTGTACATTTTGGCCAAAGCGTAATAAGCCACTCACCACGTCAAGATCGCCTCTATGAGTGGTCCCTAACACTAGTTCCTACCTGTTATGGGCCATGCCAGCCACAAAAAAAAACAGGGAGCGCAGGTACAGCATGCACACCAGGCACACTCTGCTTTTAACCCCGTCCAGTGCCATAACAGCTTCCATCGGATCCAGGGATGCAAGTACCAACATGCATGCTGAGCCCACTATATACTTCTCCTGGAGCCAAATGGCTACTGGTAGGCTCAGTTTTATACTGACTTTAAAACCAGCCTCCAGGGCAGACAAACTGGTCAGGTGTGCATGACTGCATGGAGATTGCCACGTCTCCAATATATACTACAAAGAAAAAAATGTGGGGGTTCAGTCAGCACAACCCTGTATGCTGGTGCACATTGCTATGGCGAAATACACATACAAATGTAAAAACACAAATGCAATCGCACTCTGCAACCAGCACTCTGCCCTGCCTCTATGCTGGATGTTGAATGAGGCATTGGTGTACATTTTGGCCAAAGCGTAATAAGCCACTCACCACGTTAAGGTCGCCTCTATGAGTGGTCCCTAACACTAGTTCCTACCTGTTATGAGCCATGACAGCCACACATTAGTAACAAGGTGGAACCTGCCTTCATCACTGAACACTATTCATTATCTTGCCAATGGGCTCTATTGGAGTACCAGTGCAGACACTCTTGGCAATGATGACAGGTTATGGCAAATAAGCTAGTGAAATGTGAAGTCCTGCTTCAAGTAGACAAAGTCTTTTTATTCAGATCACTCCAGAGATAACTGCAGAACGAATTTGTGATGCTATGGCTGTCCTTTGTGATACAGAAGCTGCTCTTATACAAAGTTTTTGGCGAGCATCTGTCTTGACCATCCAGAACCCTCTCTACATGTGTGAGTTCCCGCCTCAGGCCACTGTCAATGCAATATTGAAACTTCCAACATCTAACTCTTTCTGAGATTAAATGGGTGGATCATCAAGATTCTCGAAGTCCCATTATTTAGCCCTTTTCATACTGTAATTTTCACAAATGATACATGTCTTTGTCTAGCATACATAATGAACACTTCAACAACTCCTAATCAACAGTCCTGTAAGAGAAAAGATGAAAATTCCACACAAAGAAGTCTGTGGAGCATCTGTATGCAAAGTAACTATCTTGGAACTTTGATCACTACATGAAATACCCTCTAGAATTGCCATATTGTAAAATAAGCTTTTTATCTTAGCTTCTTCTTGTTCAAGAAAATATAAGACCTTATATAGTTATGACTATGCAGATACAAGGTTTGGAATGCAAGTTGGCAAAGTGAAAAATTGAATGTGCCCCTGAAGCCTAAAAATCCAATTCACTGAAATATTAGTAGCTCAGGTTCCTCAAGGTTTTTCAAGAATATCAGTGCAAACACTTATTTTAAACCATGTATTGGATTCTACTTTAACATTTAGATTTAAATGTTAACATCTTGGAATAATTAGCTGCTAGTGTGCTAGTATAGATGTGGCTCACCTATTTATCTACACATTTCTTAGATTAGAAAAATATTGAATTGCATTGTCAAGAGATATACTCAATTTAATAAAGTTGATTTCTAACATATTTTATGAACATAGCAACATGGTATTAGGACTGCTTCATTAAAAAGCCCCTTTATTATTATTTTTTTTATTTACATTACGTAAAAGACAGTTCTAATAATGAACATCTACACAATATTAATCATATTTCCTTCTGTTTCTGTTTTCTGTGCCCACAAGTGGTCATTTAAGAATGCATGGTATAAATATAATAGCTCAATATGAGTTTTGATCAAAATAATTATGGTATGTAGTATTTTTAGGTTGCAATCCAGATGTTATGTGAAATAAAGTGGTATTCCCAGATCCTCAGGAGAGTCTATTAATATCTCATCGGTTGAGGTTCGACAACCTGCACTGCTGCTGATCAGCTGTTCCCATATAGTTTCAGTCCTGGAAGTCTACATCTGAACTACACAGCTCCATCCTTTGCTAATTGCTTCACTTTAATGAGAGCAGTTCGGAAGTTAACAGCTTCATCCACTGCACAGTGGACAGGTCTATGTATTTCTGATGCTGACTTCCAGTGCCATAACAGGGCGCTCCACTCATCTGATATTGATAGTAAAATCCTGGACAGCCCTTTTAATCTTTATTTAAGTAAGAAATTAAGTGTATTCACGTAAGTAAATTTTCCATGTTTCCTAATGTACCATTAAAATTGTCATAAGTCTGCCCTGCTTTTCCACCTGTCCTATGTCCATTTACATGCTATGCTTTGTGGGGATAAGGAGAACACAAAATGGCAATACTCAGTGGAGGAGTTGATAGTGTAGGAAAAGCGGAAAAGGCTAGGGGACATAGAAGGAGACACAACCTGATAGGGACTCTGTGGAGGGATAAGGGGGAATATACTGTAAGATGGACATGAGGGAGACAGACAGTGGAGGGCTCTGTCCAGGGTAAGAAAATGCTAAGTAGCAAAGATATTTGGGTGCAGGAGTGAAATGGCGGCCAACTAAAATTATGTAGGGAACCTGAGGCTGCTTGATGGCTATTCCAGGAATCCACTGGGTGAAAACTTTAAAGGGGTTGTCTGGGATTTGTATATTGATTGTCTATATTCAGGAAAGGTCATCAATATCTGATCAGTGGGGGTCTGACACCTGGCACCCCCACCAATCAGCTGTTTGAAGACTCCAGTGAGGACTGCAGCTTCTTCAGAGCTTACCACACACAGTGCAGTACATTGTATAGCGGATGTTCTTGGTATTGCTGCCTAAGCCCATTTAATTGAATGAAACTAATCTGTGCCTAGACCAGTGTCACATGCCGGAGGTCCCAGGCAGACCTTCAGGACAACATGCGAGCAGGGTACAAGGAAACCAGGCCAAGGAAAACGAAACACATAATTTATTGAAACACATAATTTATTGCAAAGGAATCAAGACATGTGACAATGACTATAATAAAAGATCTCAATGTGCTTAAATGGTCTATGGACCTACTGCACCACTGACTAGAAATACTCTGGAGGGGAGTATCTAAGCAGCTACCTGGTCTTCACTAGAGCCTCAGATGGTGAGGAAAGGCTTGGGCCAAAGGTATTTGCCAGGGGCTATTCCAGAGTGTAAACAAAGTCAGTGTCAGCAGGATCAGGTGGAACAGAGATACAAGAAAAGGTACCGACAGTACATTGAGTCCACAGGCAGGCAGGCAGAACGGAACAGAGGCAGAAGCAGGAACAGAAGCAGTTACCTGCACTGCAAGCAATAGAAGATAAGCGGCCCCAGGCAGCGCGTGCAGCTCTGAGACAGAGAATAGGCATTCGCATGGGCATTCCCCCTCCGGGGAACACAGGAACCCTCTTCCGAAGGTGGACATGAACAGACATGAACAGAACACCAGAAGTAGTAACGACTGCCAGACGGACATTAACAGGAACATAGATCAGACACTGATAAGCTCTGCTAGACTATACAGATGCAGAGATCAGACACAGATAAGCTTTGCTAGGCTATACAGATACAGGAACAGATACAAGGCAAGGTACAGGGCCAGAAGACAACAATACAGAACCAGGCATAACACACCGAGGTGTAGATGGTAGGACCACTTGGGTCAGCAGCAAATGCAAGACAAATGTAGACAGACAGACTACACAGAGCAGAAGTGTGAAACACCCACAAGACAGGACAGACTGACCAAGACTGACCTTAACACTCCACGCTCAAAGGCAGAAATAGCAGCCTAACGAGCACACCTCAAAGGACCCACGCAGGAACCGACCAGGTTAACCCCATCAGAACCAAACAGGGAGGTACCAAATCAGGTCAGGGGTAACCATAAACCACAGCATACCAAGCTGCAATACAGGACATTGCCCCTAGCAACCAGCATGCACGGAACACCACAGCAAGTACGCAAGAGCGCAACAAACCTGACATACCTACAGGGAGACAATACAGTCAAATGGGGTATACACACACACGGGCAGGTTCACACTAGATACCACAGCCAGCACGCAGCCAAAAGCAACCTGCAGCCAGTACGCAAAAGGCATGAAGCCAGCCTGCACAGCAAACCACGTCACTGTGAACCTCACAGGGACAACCAGTACTGTGACTGATGCACTTTGATCTCAGTGGCCTAGTTGGAGTGGGACCCCCACCAAACAGATTGATGACCTATCCTGAGGATGACCTATTCCACAATTAAGACACCCTTTACACTCTATGACGTACTGACATGCCTCTAATGACCTGCATACCACATTAGACACTACAGCCTCAATTGCCAGATTACAGTTGCTAGCCAGAGATTCTAGTGAGGGAGACTTTAGAAAGATACAGTAGCATAACAAGAGTACCACTATTTGTGGCATTGCCAGCCTCCATATCTTGCAATCTGGGAAAATGATTTGCATTATGTATAGATTATTGTTGGATGTACTAAAACTTATATTTTGCACTCAAGTTAAAAGAGACATTCATTATTCTACCTCTGGCCTGGTTTCACTCCTACCACACCATACAGTGGCTATTGCTCTCCTACACATCCTGCCATGCACCCCTACAACTACCATGAGACAGGAATCACAACTATAGGAAGGGCCTTGAGGAAAGCACCCCTCTCCCACTGAACTGGCCCTAGTGGCAACAGCCTGAATGAAACCACTATGAAACATAATATAGTCAGAGCCACTATCACTCCCATCCTTTGCCTCAAATGCGCAATTATTTTTCTTTAGATTTGTTGTATATGTGACTACTGTAAAACTGTAAATATTCTATATTTCTCCTTAAAATTTGACTTTTGATGTGATCTGAAGCTATTGTTAGTAGAATATTTTGAGTTCAAAATTGTCTTCTATGCTGCTCCTGGTTGTGTCGCCAAAAGATTAGAAGTTGTCAAGGATTAGAAAAACATGGATGTCTTCAGTGTGTCACCTGTTTATGAGTAGTGATGAGCAACAGGGGCTATATTCGAATTTGCAATATTTCACAAATATTTGGGCAAATATTTGTCATATATTTTGCGAATTCGAGATTATTTTCTTGATTGCAAAAAATTGGCACTGTTATATTCATGTAATGCACATGAAATACAGGCGTGGGTCACTTTTGCTGCATTTTCCAAGCTGCTAGAAGTTTCCTGAGATGGGAGAAAATGGTTGGCATGGCAGAACATAAAAAATGGCTTGATATGCAGTTAGAGTGCTCCAATATATTCGTGATTGCGTTAATCGGCACTAATGATGTGAAAATTTTGGCGCAATACATGTAACTTCACATTTTAGCAGGTCTGCATGTATGTATGAACAGCGGAACCTATCACACTACCTAACACCCTGCACTGGAACCTATCAGCTACACTATATCAGGATATAACCTACACTGACTATCTCCCACTAACTATATTCTATACGCTGTTGTGTTTTATTTCTAAATAAATAATCAAATATTTTAATATTTACATCTCGATTTTGGCTACATATTTAGAGTGCCAGGTCTTTCGCTTCACTATTTATCTAATGTAATGAGTGGAAAGCAGAGAGCACAGCAACGACACTGCTCTCTCTCTCTCTCAGAACTTTAAAAAACTGTAGAAAATGGCTGCTGTGGAGGTTCTTATATAGAAAGGGGTAGGCAACTTTCCTATTGGTTGCTAGGGATGTTGCTAAGCTCAGACATAGACATTGCAGCCTTCTCATTGGCCCACAAGCAAGAATGAAGGTTACTGATGAAAAAAAATAAAAATCTAGAAATTCGAAATTACGAATATATATCACTATATTCTAAATATTCACAAATTCTCAAAGTGCCGGTGTTCACAATTAATATTCGCGATTTCAATATTCGCGCCCAACACTATTTATGAGTTTTGTCCAGTATTACTGCTCAGTCCCATTAAAGTCACTGTTGCTAAGCTAGAATACTACACATAAACCAGGGGCAGGTGTGGTGCTGTCTTTCGAATCTTCGACAACCCCTTTTGGCAGGAGACATCCGGAGACATAGACAGGAGCAATATTAAAAATGTCTTGTAATTCAAAATACAGTATGATTTTGGAGATGTGATCATTCTGTTTTGCGGTGGTCCTCTAAAGATACACAGACAATTACAGAGTTGTCACTTACTAATTATCTCTTAATATCATTGGCCACAGCAGAGATAGAGCACAAATTGATAGGGGACATTTTGCTGTCAGATAGAATGTAATAAAAATTGGGGTTTAGTAAAAATTCTCCAACAGTTCATGTTGCCTTCATGTCGCCATTTAAACTTCCATTAATTCCATCACATCATGTCATCACTCTTGTTGGCTGTAGCCATCCCTCACTAACACAATCAAATAGGTCACTGCCTCCTTCAGGATCAACATTATCTTCTTCTGAAATCCTTTTTTTTTTTGTAATATGCCTGCTCAGACTCCTATTATAAGCTTGCACACTCAAACATGCAAGAATTCAGCATGAAAGGGTCTCGACTTATTATTATTTTTAGAGTATGTCTTTTTGTTATATTTAAGCTATGAAGAAGACATGAAGACACCACCATGTTATATGGAGGTCCTGTAGTTAAAGACATATCATTTATTGTAGCTTAGATATACACTGTTACCTTCTGAATATACCTTATTGCAGATCCATTGCAGCCCTCTAAAAAAAAAAAAAAAAACTGTCAACTGTCTCTGATAAATTATGTGGCAACAGAAAGAGCTTTAACAACCCAGAAGAGGATATAATGAGCCTGAAGTAAAAGGCATGAGGACAGAACTATGTTATCTTTAGACATTTTCAAACCTCTGCATACATTGTGCAGTTATTTATAGCCCTTTTCTATACTGACTTATAAAGAAGCATGAATTTAAGAACTTGAGCATAAAGAGAGAAAGGAAAAACAGACTTTACTCTACGTGTATTCTTTAAGGAATGCTTAGTAAATGCACATTTATAAAAGAAGGGAAATAATAATAATTTGGACAAAGAAAATCACACACTATGAGGGAAATGTATCTTCCCCGAACACTAGTATGAGACTTTTTAAACTCCACTGCAACAAAGTTCATTCACAAGCGCCATTTCTATGCCACCGTCGATGCTTTCCAAGAATGTAGCATGATGATGGTGGATAGATGGCGGGTCCAGCAGTCCCAGCATATTTGTCTTCTTTTATGCCAGTTTTCTGGTGTAAATGAAGACTCAAATGAACGCAGTTCAGAGTTTCCATAGATTTCTTGAGGATTTGTCTAACTTATGACAAGGCCTGCACCTAGCCATACATTTAAGGTGCTCCCCAGGAAATGAAAATGATGACAAATCTTCAGGATAGTTCCTCATTATCAGATCGGCGGGGGTCCAATCAGCTGTTACAGGGAGCCACCGCATGCAACGGTAGTCTGGTGAGCGCAGCCGGCATTTCTCCAAGCACAGCGCCATACATAATCCAGCAGCTGTGTACAATATTGCAGCTCAGCCCCATTCACTTCAATGAGCTGCAACTAGGTAATCTGACTGATGTAAGATGACGTCAAATGGCCAAAGAAGAGGCCGCGGGGCCCTTGTATGCCGCTGATCAACGGGCTGTCAGACCCCGTTGATCTGATATTCCTGAGGATAGGTCTTCAACACTAATTACCAGATAACCCCTATAAGCACATCCTTCAGTAGCACAGAGGATATCAAGACCTGAATAGCATACTCCAGTCTTGATAAGTCTCCCCCTATATGCCAAAACATTCTGTATATATTTTCTAGTAGAGACAAACTTCCCCAATGCATAAATAGCTACTAAGCATCTTCTTCACCATCTTGCTTTGTGAATTCCTTACAGTTAATTTGTATACCGTATTCTATTTTACTGTCTTTAGTGGACAAGTAGTCTAAAAATGTCATGCAGAAACTTTGGATTGAATGCTGTAACAAATATTCCCCTCTTGATACTGTCTTAATGGCATGTGTCTTGAATTTCTGAGATGTTACTTTGAGGTACAGTTTGATTCCCTGATTTCATTAGCTAGGACTATGTAGCTGCTGGGAAAGAGGAACAAACTTCCCCAAATTAATTTTGAGTCATATTTAGTCAAATTGGACGTCACATTCTTGGTCTGAATACATTTGACTCATATCAATAGTGCCACAGGTTGCCCTGAGAGGTTGTGTAGGACACTCTGGAGTCTCCTAGGTCAGTATCCAACCCCTTTCAAGATTTTTAATGTCAAGGCATTCAAAGTTTAAATCGGTCTGAAGTTAACGCTGGGTTCACACCTGAGCGTTCTGAAAGGAGCGCTCTGTATGCGCGATTGTACCGGCGTTTGCAATCGCGCATACAGAGACAAGCGCACGCCCATTGTTGCGCGTTCCCGAAAGTCTATGTACGGGAACGCGCGACAAGACGCTCCAAAGAAGCTCAAGTACTTCTTGGGGCGTCAGGCGTTTTACAGCGTAATCGTACTGTCACCACCAGACATCTGAGAAGCTCTGACAGACGTCCTTCAGAACCTCCTCCTTGAGGTTCCTTTTGTTTTGCTTTCATTTTCTCATCTCGTTAGCCTCTCTCAGCTGTCATGTAGTTGCACTAATTGCATGACTTTAAATCCCTCCCCATGCTGCATCACTTTGCGGTTTATATTACTTCCTGGAGTGTGTGCATGCTGATGCTACTACTGAGTCTTCTACAGATAAGTTTTGTTCATTCATTTGTGTTTTCCTGTTTTATGGATCCCAGGTGACCCTGACTCCCTCCGTATCAAGTGTAGGGAGCCGGTGGTCGTGTCCCGTCACTATTATAGGGTGTTCAGGTGTTATACAGTCGAGGTACGAGGATATGCGATCATCTACCATTGGGATTTTCGCATAGGCTGAGCAGTTAGGGAGAGAGCTAGGTCTGATGCAGGGCTCTCCCTTTTGTTCCTTAGTTTTGGATCCAGTCAGTCGGATCTTCATTTCGTGTCTTCTAGCTTTCTGTACAACTTCTGTGACACGTACGCGCTGTAAAACGCCCAGATAAGAACCATTCCCATAGGGAAGCATTGGTTTCTCCTTGTTGAGCGTTTTACAGCACGTAGGAACGCGCTGTAAAACGCTCAGGTCTGAACCCAGCCTTAGGAAACATTTGATTCGACACAAATCTGAATTTCCTTACATTTTGTGGTAACAAATCAGTTTTTCCTAAAATGGCAGCTGCAGGTGTTTAACTGTGAAATTAAAAAGCCAGAGACCGCAATGTGACCCATAATGCCGTGCAATCAGGTAATTCCCGAGTAGCCATCCCCTGTGATGTTACAGCCCTAGAAAACCCTGATGCAGCATGGTCTCTGCCATTGTCCTGTGAGCTGAGCATAGGGGGAGATGTGACAAGAACTCATGTGCTAGGGACAGTGTTGCTGCAATAATCTAGTGACCATGTATGATCCATCCACCATGTTTGGCCATCTTGTTCTAACCCTAATAATTTTAAAAGCAAAATACCAGTAGGTTCATAGTAGGGAGGGATCCCATCCTTATGGAGGGATCCACATGGGATTATGGTCATCAATGCTGTGTACCATCTCTGGTACCATCACACAGGAGGACAGGGGCTGCTGCATACACATTCCAACACTCTTGATCCATGCTAGGGGGAACCGAAGCAGACCCGGATGACCACGGCATCTGAAGGGTTAAAAGTCCACAAGCGGCATTACTGTTGGACAAGGACATTAATGCCATTTTAAAATGCCTGTCCGCTGGCGTAAATTTACTGTCTGTGGACGGGAAAGCGTTAAGTTCCAAGCCTTCACACTGAGATTAGGCCACCAAGTGGAAAGAATATGATTAAGCAGAGTGGCCTTTGCATACCTGATTAATAGCGATTCATGACAAAATAATTCGGAACAAATCAAATTTCTTGGTGACCTTTGGCAAATGTGCAGAATCAAATTTGTAAAATTGTCACTCATCTCTACATAAGAACAATGTTTCTGGCAGTTGAAATGCAACTGCCTAATGATTGACTCCCCTGACTCAAAGTGAGGAGGTCCCCATACACATTAGATGGCTGGAACTTGGAAGGCTTGGTCGACATCCATGATCAGCTTTAGGTATAGGACAAGCTGTAGGGCATATCATGGGCAGTGTGTAATCTCCAGCCCACTGCACAGAGGCTATCAGATAATTGGTTTGTAATGACCTTACATTATCTACAGGAAATAGCCAAGATCAGATTCAGCCAAAACAGAATGTGCAAGGACAAAAAGATTTTTAGAAGTGATCCAGCACATTCTTGGATAGTTGCTACGCAATAGCCACGTTGGTAACTTTCTTAAAAACTTACAAGAGACATGCAGTGGCATCATATGTCATGTTTGCAGGTGAAAGTTAACAAGAGGAATGTGAGACAGCAGGTATAGACCCACTGTGTCAGTAAACAAATTTGACTTGGGGATACTCCTAAGAATGTTATCTAAGTGGTACTGTGGTTTTCACCCTTTCAGCCCTGAGCAAGTATCTGGTCTTAGCTGCAGGGAGTAGTCTCCAGTCATGGTCCATGGAGTAGTCTTTTAGAATAGTCTCCATTCAGTGACAGCTGACACAGGTGAGCCAAGAGAAACAGGTGTGTGGCACCAAGGTGACAGGCAAGAGCATGGTCAATAGAGAAATCAAGGTCAGGACAGATAGAATCTGTGCATTATATTCAGGTAATAGGACAGGGCAAGCAACAGAGGGTCATTATGGAAATCAGGCAAAGCTCACAGTGGACAATACAGGGTCTATCCATTAAATGGATAGAGTTGGAGGCATGTGACAGTCAAAACATATACATAATATTATACTGCACGTTTGTTGGAATGTAAAAGCTAGGATCCTACAACTCAAAACTCTTCCTAAACGTGCCCAAGGCAATGCTGCAATGGAATAGGGAAGATTAGCCCATGCACATTGGCCCCTTAAAAAACAGTTAGGGCATGCACACCCTAAAGGAGAGAGCAGCAGGAAGCACATGGGTACACCCTTCAGTAGTGCACACGACAGAGAAGGTGAGTTTTCCAGCAGTCATGTCAGGAGATGGAAGATGGGAGATATCAGTGTCCATGGACCACCTACGTACATCACGAGCACTGAATATCCTTTCCATTTTAAATATGATACCAATGATTACCAGTCATTTACATGTGCTGATTATTATGAAATTAGTCAAATCACATTATTCATAATAAACTGACCCTAAACATTAGTAAAACTACAAAGCAATTATTTTTCATTAAAAAATTTGTCAAATCACTCACATAATCAGAAACTGATTATAAAACAATAATGCAATTGATAATTAAAAAGAAATATAACCAAGATTATATATTGTACTTTCATCTCTTCTGTTTTTGTAATTTGTCCATTCTGTATAAACCTTATTCTGACTAATGTGGCCTCCATCCAAATAAAAGATTTCTCATCAGCATATCCAAATGACGCTCTCCTAAACAGTTTCTTAATTAGTTTTTGAGAAAATTCATTAAGCCAAAACCCCATTTATAGTCAACACTGGAGGCTAGAAAAGTTCCACTAATATCCATCAACTTTTCCTTTTAAGAAAACGAGTAATTTTATGGAAGTGTCACCAGGTCAGTTAAGTTTTAAAATAGGATTCAACTTACAATCTAGCACTTTTTTATCCTATGGTCAAGACCAAAGCTCCATTTTCTTTGACCAGGGGGCAAATATTTTGTTTGATTGCCCACTGTGTGACATATCGTGATAAGTCTGTGTTTTTCCATGTGCTCAGGCAGAGTTACTAGATTAACTCAGGTCCAAACATATAGAAGTGTCCATAGTTTTTCCTGCCAGTGCAATACCCTGCAATAATAAGGCTAGGATAACATGGGTGTTTTAAATTCTGAAATCATAGTGAATGTGATCCATCATGCGTTGGCAGTGTCCGGCATATGCCAGACCCATCAATTCCAGTATTCTGTTCCAATGCCAGAACACAATGCTGGATCCAGAAATTCTGGTATTCTGCTCCTATATTGAAATTTAAAACACCAGTGTGAACCTAGCCTTAAAAGAAATAGTTCTAGTAACAAACTGCCAATAGTGTACTTTAATGATTCTAAGGGTGCGGTCTCCAGGAAAGGGTGAGGTCTCCTGGTAGTAAAGTGCATTAGTACATTAGAAACAAACATTTATAGGGGTTTGTGCCCCACGTACCACCCAGTCCATGTTATTATATAGGAGGTTCTGGTGCACTCATAAGTGAAACAGGTTTATCTTCATTGACTTAATGTGTCACCGAAGAATGATTCAGACAGTTGCCATGCAACTGCTGAAGGCTGGGGAATATAATATATAGCTAAAGAAACAGCAAGCATGAGATTGACACATGCAGTTGCTTAATGGAAGCCATGGAAAACATCATTTTCTTTTAACTGAAACAAAAAACTAGTCTTAAATATACTCTAGAGAACTGCAAAGACTGTGCGGAAGTTGCACAGATTCTTGTTGATTAGAATAGGAATCCTTGCAATGTATGGCATTTACATTGTGGCTCCCCAGAAGAAATAAAGCTCCATGATCTCCTGGGCAATGTGATTGGTACCAGCGATGTGAGAAGACGTATAGTAATGTACCATTATGATGTCATCTAAAATAGTAAAAAGTTATTTTAAAACATTATTTTCATCTTTGGGGACACTTTAGAAGTATTTTTTTTATTTCTCACAGCAGTAGTTTAAAATTTGAACAATTCAATTTAAATTGCTGAACGTACCAAATCAGTACGTAATTTCTTGCTCTCACTATTGACCATTGTTCTCATTAGAGCTCCAATTTCAGCTATTAACTCCGCCCAAGCGTTATAAATGCCTAAATGCTCATGGTGTGCAATAAAGGTTTGCATTTTTAGACAGAATACTATACTTATCTTATCTGATATTATTGACAAACCCCCATGGCCAGTGTCAGGCTGGGGTGCCTAGGGCCCACCATAAAAATTTATTTTGATGGCCCACCATATGGATACATTAAAATATTACCTGCTTACACAGCAGCAAGAGGCTACCAGATGATTGAATATGGGTGTCCCTGCAGTAACTTTGAGAAGGTAGGTCCTGGGGAGATGTCACAGACATTCTCGCGACAGGTGGCAGGAGATCGGTGAGACTGGCAACACGTGGTTTGGTCTGACATTTTTTCTGTTTGGATCGAATGACATCTGTGTTGTTTCTGGTGCTTGCCACACCTTCTTTCCCCAAGTGTGGCTATTATGGTCATTTACCTTCTCTATTTATTGTTGTTTCTCCCACTATGCTATGCGGTTTATAGCTTCAGTTTGAGTTGTAGATAGCTGGTGTGTGGATCTCGGCTGAGTTCCTGATGCTGCCATATCCACTTGAAGTTAAGTGTTTTCTTTCCCTTTTGTATTTTGTTTGGGTTATTTTGTGTGTCGCATTTCCCTGTCATTTGTATTAAAGCCTGAGGGAGACTCTGGTTCGTCCTTGCTTTTTGAGGAACAGGTTGTCTCAATTCTGACATTAGTACCAGGGTCCTATAGGGTGAGTTAGGACATTAGGTAAACCTGTGTATAACCTCACCTACCTCTGGGGTCTGTTCATACTGGTAGTTTGTCAGGAATTTGATTAGGGTTGTACTAGGAGATGTCCATCTCTTTTCTCTAGTTTCCAGGCCTTATTCCCTCACCCCTTTCCCTCCTTTGTTCGGTGTGGTGTTTCCCTCCCACACCTGAATGTGACAGGAGAACAGGATACTGGCTAGCTTTCCTCTATACCTAGAAGTAATCTCAATTCTGACTGTGCCTATAATAAGAAACTGGGAAGTTTCTTTAATAATCTATCACTTTTTTTATATGAACATAGGCTGGTTGAGGTGCTGTACATGGAATATATGTATTTAGTGCAGTAAGGCTACTGTGTTATGTGCCACTTGTGCAGTCGGTGGGAGACTAGAGGCCCACCTTGCTAAGGGGCTCATTGGGGTATTCACCTGTACCCCTGTGAGCCAGTCCGAGCCTGCCAATGGTGGCACATCACTTCAAAAAGTAGCAAGTAAGGCTGAGTGAACCAGTTTGGACTGAGGTGAGAGAGGTGCACTAGCAGAACAAGCAGAACATCATTCTGTGCTGGGCTGTAAAAGAGGATTACTACAGTGTGTGCTAGGAAAACGATCCTAGGGAGCCAGGAATAGTGAATCATTGTTTAGGGGCAGTCAGAAATCAATCAATCAAGCTTACTGACAAGGAAAGTGAAGGGAAAGCCTAGAATTCCAAAGAAGAATTGTGTGTGTTGAGCACAATAAAGAGAAGCAAGGCAGCTGACAGAGGGAAAGTGGAGACAGGACCTGTGGCTCTGCCTGCAATCAGAAGTGCAGGCACACCTCAAAAGCAGCTACCTGCAAACAAGTTTCCCCATGTTGACAGAAAGCCATTTTGTGGGGGTTTAAAATATAATACAAAGATATATACCCAAGGTGTGGCAGTAATCCAGTAATCTAAATGTGTGTTTAGTTGAAATTCAACATCAAGCTGATGGTGGCAGCAATAAAGATCAGAGGCCACATACCTCTCAAAGAACAGCCAGGGCCACATCCGCTTTGTGATCTGGCGTTGCCGCTGACACAGTGGGTAGGTTAGGCCAAAAACATGCCAGAGCTTAGCCCAGCTCAGTTGCCTTGTCCAAACTGTGCAAGAGCAAAATAAAATGTGGGCAGGAAAACATAAACATATGTACCACAGCTTTATTAAACCACATGAAGCGGCATCACCCCATCCCGTGGGTGGCAGCCAGCCACCGCAGCTGGATTTCTCCACTTCTCCTGGTCCAGCTTGCGGTAGCCAGGCCACATCCACAGGCAGCACAGTGTCTTTCACATGAAGATAATCCCTTTCCGTTTCTTCCGCTCAGACTCCTCCTCTTCCACTCCATTGTCAGCCATCAATAACGGAATGAGTGGCCAGGAAATAACTGTATGCACACAGCAATCAGGTGGTGTGCAAGTTTAATTCCCACCTGGACAAGTTGCTGCTTCACCATTTAGTCGAGTCAGTTGCTTTGTGATTCTACTGCCTTTAGGAAACGGATGGCATGCCCTCAGCCTCGCTGGAAGACTACTAGCCGGCATTATTTCTCCCAAAAAGCCATCCCTGCCTTGTACTCTCATGTGGCAGACAACGCAAACCACTCCCTATAATTCTCGTTGTGCGGCAAGGTTCACATCACGTTTGATACCTGGAGTAGCTCTTATGGTACATGTCTTTCATGGCCTACTGGGTCAATGCTTTTTCTGGCAGAGGTGAGACAACACTTTGGAAACAAAGCCTTTTGACCCCCGCCAGGATTGTGTCTGCCTGGCTCCCACACCACACACTTATCTGCCTCCTCTTCCTCTATGGATATGTTCCTATCCACTACAGAAGCTGGGCACAGGGTCGCTCGCACTACCCCTTTTTCCTATCACGTGTTTCAGGTCAAGGGTTGCCACAGCGTGTTGTAGCTGATCGGCCTCGGCGGTAGTAGCTACACCTGCGAGCAGTTGCTCACATACATCAAGCAGCAAACATCCCACTGGCTGTCATCCCACTGACATCAACTGGGCAAGGTGGCCAGCGACATAGGGTGCAACATCGTGGCCGCCCTGAACCTGGGGGAAATAGCACATGCTCCCTGTATAGCACACGTCATGAACATAGTTATGCAGCACTTTCTATATAAGTACACTGGTTTGTGCAAGGTGTTTGCAAAGTTCAGAAGACTGACCAAGTACTTCAGTCACTTTTACAAACACTGACACAGCAGAGGACCATGGCAGAAGAAGAGTAGCTGACACATCCTGCAGTTCACCCTATAGCTGTTGGTGCCACACAAAAGGAATCTACCATGGAAGAGGATGATGAAGATGAGGATGAAGAAGATGAGGAGCTGCTACTGCAAGAGTTGGAGATGGAGGAGCAAGAGGACGATAATGGGGATGGCACTGACCAAGATACCCAATCATCTCAGTGGGAAGGGGCGGAGCTATAAAGTAGTGGCTCCTCAGGCACACTGGCCAGAATAGCAACCTGTATGCTGGCTTGCTCACACAGTGACAGGTGTATCGTTGACATAAAATAATCTGATGATAAGTCGATAGCCATGGTTTTATATCCCCGCTACCAAGGCAAAATGGGGAAATAGTTTCCTCTGGCTAAAAGGGAAGACAAATTACCTAACTACCAGAAAACACTGTGTACACAGATTGCTGCAGCTTAAGGTGAGGAGAGGCCTGCCACCAGCATTTCTTAAAGGGAGGCCTCCTCTGTACCATGCAGAGCAGTAGAAGATGCAGCAGCAGTAGCAGCTGGGCGGGGTGACACCCAAATGGACCAAGTTGTCCACCAGTGTCCAAAACATCACTTTTGTCAAAATGAACCAAGCCTGGATTCAGTAAGATTTTTACACTCCGGCTAAATCCGATATATATACCGTGCCCACCTCGCCTCCGATGACCCATCTCGCCATTGTTGCTGTCTGTCTGCTGTCTGTCTGGGTATAATCACCTTCTGTACAACTGCTGCTGCTACATTATACAATAATGCTACTAAGGCCTCTCAATCATCAGTTAATATGTATTTACTTTTCTCACAGTTAAAATTTAAACATTTTTCAGGGGTTAACATTTATTTTAAGGCACAGTTTAGATGTATGTGATCACTGTATCAACATCAAAATGTTATCATAGTTCAACCAGGCACAGACGCAGCCTGCAATGCATCATGTCACTGCCACTTATACCTGAGGGTCAGTTCCGTGTACTCACTTTCCACATGTTGTAATTTTCTTGGGGGTCGGGGTTAAATTTGTCAGAATAATTTTAAATCATTACTGTATTAATACAGACATTTTCTCACAGTCCAGACAGGATGAATGCGATCAATGGGCCTCTCCTTGCTGCTGGTACCCCATCTTGCCACGCTTGCTGTCTGTCTGTCATCACGTTGTGTATGGCTGCTGCATGCTGGGGCCCGCATCATGCCACTTATGCCACTTTCTAACATAACGTTCTGTACGGCTGCTACTGCGGCCTGCATCATGCCACTAATGCCACTTGCCAACCATCACACTCTCCAAATACACTTTTTTAATCTTTAACACTGTGTGTTTAAACATCATCTGCCACTGATAGAGAACATTTTGGGAATCTTTGGAATATGAAATAAGCACGTACCAGCGCAGTGTCTGTTATCTGTCACTTATTAACCCCTTATGAACCCCTGATCACCCCATATAGACTCCCTAATCACCCCCTGTCATTGATCACCCCCCTGTCATTGATCATCCCCCTGTTAGGCTCCATTCAGATGTCCGTATGTGTTTTACGGATCCACAGGTCCATGGATTGGATCCGCAAAACACATACGGACGTCTGAATGGAGCCTAACAGGGGGATGATCAATGACAGGGGGGTGATCACCCCATATAGACTTCCTGATCACCCCCTGTCATTGATCACCCCTCTGTCATTGATCACCCCCCTGTAAGGCTCCATTTAGACATTTTTTTGGCACAAGTTAGCGAAAATTGATTTTATTTTTTATTTTTTTCTTACAAAGTCTCATATTCCACTAACTTGTGTCAAAAAATAAAATCTCACATGAACTCACCATACCCCTCACGGAATCCAAATGCGTAAATATTTGTAGACATTCATATTCCAGACTTCTTCTCACGCTTTAAGGCCCCTAAAATGCCAGGGCAGTATAAATACCCCACATGTGACCCCATTTCGGAAATAAGACATCCCAAGGTATTCGCTGAGGGGCATATTGCGTCCATGAAAGATTAAACTTTTTGTCCCAAGTTAGCGGAAAGGGAGACTTTGTGAGAAAAAAAAACAAAAAATCTACTGTCTGGGCATTGTAGAACCTCAGGAAACATGACAGGTGCTCAGAAAGTCAGAGCTGCTTCAAAAAGCGGAAATTCACATTTTAGTACCATAGTTTGTAAACGCTATAACTTTTACCCAAACTATTTTTTTTAACCCAAACAGTTTTTTTTCTTATCAAAGACATGTAGAACAATAAATTTAGAGAAAAATTTATATATAGATGTAGTTTTTTTTATTTTACAACTGAAAGTGAAAAATAACAAAAAAAAGTAAAAATGTCAGCAGCAATGAAATACCACCAAATGAAAGCTCTATTAGTTAGAAGAAAAGGAGGTAAAATTAATTTGGGTGGTAAGTTGCATGACCAAGCAATAAACGGTGAAAGTATTGTAGTGCAGAATTGTAAAAAGTGGTCTGGTCATTAAGGGTGTTTAAGCTAGGGGAGCTGAGGTGGTTAAACACACTGGGGGAGATTATCAAACTAGTGTAAAGTAGAACTTGCTTAGTTGGCCATAGCAACCAATCAGATTCCACCTTACATTTTACAAAGGAGCTTTCAAAAATTAAAGGTGGAATCTGATTGGTTGCTATGGGCACCAAATCCAGTTCTATTTTACAAGATTTTGCTAAATGATCTCAACTGTTTTTTTATTTTTTTATTTGCGGAACAGAACCCGAAACAAATCTTGAGTGGTTCGCTCAACTCTAGTAGTAAGCAAAACAAAAGGTACAGGTCCTGTTCTATCCTACAAAGATAATTTTAATAGGCAGTGGATTTTTTACACTGAATAAAAATATAAACGCAATACTTTCGGTTTTGCTCCCATTTTGCATGAGCTGAACTCAAAGATCTGAAACATTTTCTACATACACATCTGTGTTAGTGAGCACTTCTCCTTTGCCGAGATAATCCATTCCACCTCACAGGAGTGTCATATCAAGGTGCCGATTAGACAGCATGAATATTACACAAGTGTGCCTTAGACTTCCCACAATAAAAGGCCACTCTGAATTTTGAGGTACCCTTTGCTCAGGGGGTATGGATTAATTAGATGACTAAAGTGTGACAATTTAAGCCTAGAATATTGAACCTTTTCACAAAATTCAAATTTTAAGCTGCATTAATGCAATTCATTTTAATTTGCATTACTGAAATAAATGGACAATATTCTAGTTTTTCGAGTTTCATCTGTATATATATATATATATATATATATATATATATTATTTTAATTTTATTTAGAATTCTATAAAATTAGAAAAATCTCATGAGTATGAAATGCTTGAATACATGTTTTTATTTATTTTATGTTATTTTGATACTGTACGTAATATGCATAGTCTTGACAATGTCAATAGTGTGATTGGAGCCTCAGTTAAAGAGATATAAAACCCCAGAATAGCCAACTAGGGTACCCAGTGATAGCCCAGTCCTATCAAGTCAACGGTGCTGCCACACAGATATGTATAGACCACTTCTGTCTTCTCCTCACAGTCCTTGCTTGCACCTGCTAGGTATCAGGAGAAAGTCATGATCAAGTAAGGACCTACTGTACCTACCTTGGATAACTGTATTTAAAGGAATGGAGTGAAAGAATTAATAACTAGAGTTGAGCGGACACCTGGATGTTCGTGTTCGACGGGTTATGTCGAACTTTACAAAAAAGTTCAAGTTCGTGACACGAACTTGACCCCGAACCTGAACCCCATTGAACTCAATGGGGACTTGAACTTTTGAGCACTAAAATGGCTGTAAAAATGTCATGGAAAGGGCCAGAGGGCTGCATATGGCATCAAAATGTGGTTAAGAGCATGGCAAGTGCTCTGAAAACAAATGTGGAAAGGGAAATTACTTTAAATAACATGAAATAAGTAAAAATAAAAAATTATAATCTTGATCTATACGGTCCATACGGAGTAGGAGGTTGAGGAGGCGGCGGATGTGGTGGTGTAGGTGGAAGCGGTGGTGGAGGAGGAGGAGGTAGCCTACACTGCTTTTTGGTTTATTTTTTTTATTTTTTATTTTTTATTAGGGTACACCCTAAAACATTGGGAAATATAACCTGTGATAATCCCCTCCAGTCTTGCTAAACAGAGGTTTAGACAATACACTGGCTGCAGGGCAGGCCAGCACCTCCAAATGTAGAGGGCAAGCTCACGCCATGTGCCCAATTTGGAGACCCAGAAGTTGGTTGCAGGGGGCAGACCCATCAGTCAGTTCGTGTAGACGTGTGCAAACATACTGCCCCACCATGCTGCACGCCCCCGTGATGTTCACGATCTAATTGGAAATCTGCTCTATCAACTTTTGATGTTCTTTTCTGCGCCTACCATGTTGATCACGGTTAGCGGCGAATCAGGTTTCCACGCCGGAGAGGGAGCGTGAGAAAGAGAGACCACATCCAAGAGAGATCAATGGATGAAATTTAATTGTGATCGAGCGGAAATGTGGGACAAATTATTAAAGCAGAAGAATTGAAGGAAAGGAGGGGGTGCTCGGAAATTACCCACTCCCTGTTATTGGAATGATTAAAGGGGTTCTTCACTTTCATTTAACTGATGATCTATCCTCTGGATAGATCATCAGCTTCTGATCGGCCGGGGTCCCACACCCGGGACCCCCACCGATCAGCTGTTTGAGAAGGCAGCGGCGCTCCAGCAGCGCCGCGGCCTTCTCACTGTTTACCTCCGGGTCGCCCGCCCACTGACGTCACGACTTGTATCAACTAGAGTGGGCGCGGCTAAGCTCCATTCAAGTGAACAGAGCTTAGCCGCGCCCACTCTAGTTGATACAAGTCGTGATGTCAGTCGGCGGGCGACCCGGAGGTAAACAGTGAGAAGGCCGCGGCGCTGCTGGAGCGCCGCTGCCTTCTCAAACAGCTGATCGGCGGGGGTCCTGGGTGTCGGACCCCCGCCGATCAGAAGCTGATGATCTATCCAGAGGATAGATCATCAGTTAAATGAAAGTGCAGATCCCCTTTAATAAAAAAAATATAGGGAATGTCACTGTGGTATTTTGGATTTAGAAATGTCTCACACAGGTTGACGCTTTGTTGACTCTAGATAACTTCTGCCTGATCGCACGTCCCTGTGAAGTCCATTATCCATTTGGATATCTTCTCTATCAACTTTCAATGTTCTTTTCTGAGCCTACCATGCTAATCACGGTTATTGGCAAATCAGAGTTCCACGCCAGAGAGAAAGCGTGAGAAAGGGAGATCTCATCCAAGGGAGGTCAATGGCTGCAATGGGATAAAGCGGAAATGTGGGATAAGTTATTAAAGCAGAAGGATCGAATGAAAAGGCCAATTAAACACACATTTTAGAAATTTAAGTCCCTGTCACCTATGCAGATCAGGGGTTTTTCATCGCCAGAAATGGGTTTATGTCACCCACCAATGTAACAGATTATTTTAAAAAATTTTGGTCCCTGTCACCTATACAGAGCAAGGGTTTAGTCATGGCAAAAATTGTAAAATATCAACCCAAGAATGTAACAGAAAAATTAGTGAAATTTATTAACCTGTCTAGTAGGTAGAGCAGGGGTCTATCACAGCCAAGAATTGTTGAATTCCACCCGAAAATGAAACAGAAAAATGTGTGAAATTTATTACGCTATCAACTAGGTAGAGCAGGGGTATATCAAAGCCAAAAATTGGTTAATTTCACCCGAAACTGTAACAGACAAATTAGCGATTTTTTTTTAACCTGTCTACTATGTATAGCAGTGGTATATCATACCCAAAAATTTGTGAATTTCACCCGAAAATGTAACAGAAAAATTAATGAATTTTTTTAACCTGTCTACTAGGTATAGCAGTGGAATATCACCCAGAAAAATTGCTGAATTTCACCCTAAAATGTAACAGACAAATTAGTGATTTTTTTTTTTAACCTGTCTGCTAGGTATAACAGTGGTATATCACACCCAAAAATTTGATAATTTTACCCGAAAATGTAACAGACAAATTAGTGATTTTTTTAACCTGTCTACTAGGTATAGCAGTGGTATATCACACCCAAAAATTGGTGAATTTCACCCGAAAATGTAACAGACAAATTAGTGATTTTCTTTAACCTGTCTACTAGATACAGCAGTGGAATATCACACCCAAAAATTTTGGTGAATTTCACCCAAAAATGTTACAGACAAATTAACAGGTGGTGGACATAGCGGTGTAGGTGGAAGCAGCGGTGGAGGAGGACAAGGTAGCCAACACTTGTTTTTGGTTTCAATTATATATTTTTTTAGTCCTGTGGGATCCATGCCTGGTTTATTTTAATGAACGTGAGCTTGTCCACATTGGCTGTGGATAGGCGGCTGCGCTTGTCTGTGATAACGCCCCCTGCCGTGCTAAACACATGTTCAGATAATACACGGGCTGCAGGGCAGGCCAGCACCTCCAAAGCATAAAGGGCAAGCTCAGGCCATGTGCCCAATTTGGAGACCCATACGTTGAAGGAAGCAGACCCGTTATTCAGTACATGTAGGTATGTGCAAACATACTGCTCCACCATGTTGGTGAAATGCTGCCTCCTGCTAAGACGTTCCATATCAGCTGGTGGTGCTGGTTGTCGTGGCGTGCTGACAAAGCTTTTCCACATTTTGGCAATACTAACTCTGCCTTCTGAGGTGCTGGTGGTGCCCCAGCTGCGTTGGCAACCTCTTCCTCCTCATCTGCCTTCGCCTTGTGCTTCCACTGTGCCCCCGCTGTCAGTTGTGAATGCCACCAGCAGTGCGTCTACCAACAGGCGCTTGTACTCACGCATCTTACAATCACGCTCCAGAGAGGGAATTAAGGACGGTACTTTGTCCTTGTAATGGGGATCTAGCAGCGCGGCCATCCAGTAATCAGCACAAGTTAGAATGTGTGCAACTCGGCGGTCGTTGCGGAGAGACTGCAGCATGTAATTGCACATGTGTGCCAGGCTGACCAAAGGCAACAAAAAGTTGTCCTCTGTGGGAGGTGTATTGTCTGTGTCCTCTGTATCACCCCAGCCATGCAACAATGATGGCCATGAGCTGGTCTGGGTGTCACCCTGCTGTGAACATGGTTCCTCCTCCTCCATCTTCTCCTCCTCATACTCCACCTTGTCATCCTCCAGAACTGTGCCCTGGCTGGACAATTGTGTACCTGGCGTTTGTGGGTGCAGGAACCCACCCTCGGATCCACTTGCGAATGACTGGCCGGAAACCCTATGAAATTATTCCTCTTCCTCCTCCTCCTCCTGTGCCACATCCTCTTCCATCATTGCTAGCAGCGTTTTTTCAAGGAGGCATAGAAGGGGGATAGTAACGCTGAGAACGGGGTTATCAGCACTGGCCATGTTGGTTGAGTGCTCGAAACAGTGCAACAAGGAACACAGGTCTCACATGGAGGCTCAGTCATTGGTGGTAAAGTGGTGCTGTTCCTCAGAGAGACTCGCCCGTGCGTGCTGCAGCTGAAACTCCACTATTGCCTGCTGCTGCTCACACAGTCTGGCCAGCATGTGCAAGGCGGAGTTCCATCTTGTGGGCACGTCGCATATGAGGCTGTAAGTGGGAAGGCTGACGTTACGCTGCAGCACTGACAGGCGAGCAGCAGCAGGATGAGAACACAGAAAGCGCTCACAGACGGCCCGCACTTTATGCAGCAGCTCTGACATATCGGTTTAATTTTTAAGAAATCTCTGCACCACCAAATTCACCACATGCGCCAGGCAAGTGATGTGCGTCAAAAAATAGCAGATAAAAATAAAATGTTCTATGTGTAAAAGTCGCAGACTGAGAATAGGAGTCGATCACTACATGAGTGATTTTAATATGGAGGGTGTTCTGCCTTTCTTAGCTGATGCTGAAGCACTAGTTTGTCAGAGGCACTAATTTCCTTTGAGAATGCAGAAGCAGCTGGCAGTGGCTTTGACTACTGAAACAGATGGTACGATGGACCTGATATAAGAAAGGTTACCGCTGTCCTGTGAAGTTTCGGTCGGCAGTGTGGCGTGTGCTTGTGGAGAAGTTTCAGCGTGAGATACGAATTAACTGCGCTTTCCGTCAACAAGGCGTTTTCCAACTATATCTCCTTAGAAGCGCGGACCTGGACCTTTGGTTTTGTTGATTGCAAGTGATGTGCGTCAAACCACTAGTCCCAGAGCTGCTATGAGATTTCACCCATTATCGCACACCACCAGGCCGTGCTTGAGGCTCACTGGCACCAACCACTGATCAGTCTGTTGTTCAAGACCAGTCCACATCTCCTGCACAGTGTGGGGTTTGTCTGTTACAGGGGTAAACTGCCTGCTGTCGTTTACCCCTGGCTGTGCAGAAGTTGGTGGTAAAGGTGTTACGCTGACCAGATGAGGAGCCGGTAGAGGATGAGGAAGTGGAGTAGGAGGAGGAAGCAACAGGAGACAAACTGAAGCACCCTGCTATCCTCGGTGGTGGAAGGACATGTGGCAAACTGCTATCCGCCTCAGGCCCAGCCGCCACTGCATTTACCCAGTGTGCTGTTATGGAGATAAAACGTCCCTGACCGTAGTGAGGTGCACCTTGCCACAAAATGTGTTGCGCAGTGCACACCTGATTTCGTCCCCCACTTGGTTGTGCAGGGAAGGGATGGCACTAGAGTTCAGCGAACACCTGGATGTTCGGGTTCGAGAAGTTCGGCCGAACTTCCCGGAAATGTTTGGGTTCGGGATCCGAACCCGACCCGAACTTCGTCCCGAACCCGAACCCCATTGAAGTCAATAGGGACCCGAACTTTTCGGCACTAAAAAGGCTGTAAAACAGCCCAGGAAAGGGCTAGAGGGCTGCAAAAGGCAGCAAATGTAGTTAAATCCACTGCAAACAAATGTGGATAGGGAAATTAATAAAAATAAAATAAATAAAAATTAACAAATATCTATTGGAGAGAGGTCCCATAGCAGAGAATCAGGCTTCATGTCACCCAACACTGGAACAGGCCACTGTCAGATATTTTTAGGCCCCGGCACCCAGACAGAGGAGAGAGGTCTCATAGCAGAGATTCAGGCTTAATGTCATAGCAGAGAATCAGGCTTCATGTCATAGCAGAGAATCAGGCTTCATGTCATAGCAGAGAATCAGGCTTCACGTCACCCACCACTGTAACAGGCCATTGTCAGATATTTAGGCCCCGGCACCCAGACAGAGAAGAGAGGTCCCATTGCAGAGAATCAGGCTTCATGTCACCCAACACTGGAACAGGCCACTGTCAGATATTTTTAGCACCCGGCACCCAGACAGAGGAGAGAGGTCCCATTGCAGAGAATCAGGCTTCATGTCATAGCAAAGAATCAGGCTTCACGTCACCCAGCACTGGAACAGGCTATTGTCAGATATTTTGGCCCTGGCACCCAGACAGAGGAGAGAGGTCCCATGGCAGAGAATCAGGCTTCATGTCATAGCAGAGAATCAGGCTTCATGTCACCCACCACTGGAACAGACCATTGTCAGATATTTTGGCCCTGGCACCCAGACAGAGGAGAGAGGTCCCATGCAGAGAATCAGGCTTCATCTCACCCAACACTGGAACAGGCCACTGTCAGATATTTTTAGGCCCCGGCACCCAGACAATCAGGCTTCATGTCATAGCAGAGAATCAGGCTTCATGTCATAGCAGAGAATCAGGCTTCACGTCACCCACCACTGGAACAGGCCATTGTCAGATATTTTGGCCCTGGCACCCAGAAAGAGGAGAGAGGTCCCATTGCAGAGAATCAGGCTTCATGTCATAGCAAAGAATCAGGCTTCACGTCACCCACCACTGGAACAGGACATTGTCAGATATTTTGGCCCTGGCACCCAGACAGAGGAGAGAGGTCCCATGCAGAGAATCAGGCTTCATGTCACCCAACACTGGAACAGGCCACTGTCAGATATTTTTAGGCCCCGGCACCCAGACAGAGGAGAGAGGTCCCATAGCAGAGATTCAGGCTTCATGTCATAGCAGAGAATCAGGCTTTATGTCATAGCAGAGAATCAGGCTTCATGTCATAGCAGAAAATCAGGCTTCACGTCACCTACCACTGGAACAGGCCATTGTCAGATATTTTGGCCCTGGCACCCAGACAGAGGAGAAAGGTCCCATAGCAGAGAATCAGGCTTCATGTCATAGCTGAAAATCAGGCTTCATGTCACCCAACACTGGAACAGGCCACTGTCAGATATTTTTATGCCCCGGCACCCAGACAGAGGAGAGAGGTCCCATAGCAGAGATTCAGGCTTCATGTCATAGCAGAGAATCATGCTTCATGTCACCCAACACTGGAACAGGCCACTGTCAGATATTTAGGCCCCAGCACCCAGACAGAGGAGAAAAAGTCCCATTGCAGAGAATCAGGCTTCATCTCACCCAACACTGGAACAGGCCACTGTCAGATATTTTTAGGCCCCGGCACCCAGACAATCAGGCTTCATGTCATAGCAGAGAATCAGGCTTCATGTCATAGCAGAGAATCAGGCTTCACGTCACCCACCACTGGAACAGGCCATTGTCAGATATTTTGGCCCTGGCACCCAGAAAGAGGAGAGAGGTCCCATTGCAGAGAATCAGGCTTCATGTCATAGCAAAGAATCAGGCTTCACGTCACCCACCACTGGAACAGGACATTGTCAGATATTTTGGCCCTGGCACCCAGACAGAGGAGAGAGGTCCCATGCAGAGAATCAGGCTTCATGTCACCCAACACTGGAACAGGCCACTGTCAGATATTTTTAGGCCCCGGCACCCAGACAGAGGAGAGAGGTCCCATAGCAGAGATTCAGGCTTCATGTCATAGCAGAGAATCAGGCTTTATGTCATAGCAGAGAATCAGGCTTCATGTCATAGCAGAAAATCAGGCTTCACGTCACCTACCACTGGAACAGGCCATTGTCAGAAATTTTTTGGCCCTGGCACCCAGACAGAGGAGAAAGGTCCCATAGCAGAGAATCAGGCTTCATGTCATAGCTGAAAATCAGGCTTCATGTCACCCAACACTGGAACAGGCCACTGTCAGATATTTTTATGCCCCGGCACCCAGACAGAGGAGAGAGGTCCCATAGCAGAGATTCAGGCTTCATGTCATAGCAGAGAATCATGCTTCATGTCACCCAACACTGGAACAGGCCACTGTCAGATATTTAGGCCCCAGCACCCAGACAGAGGAGAAAAAGTCCCATTGCAGAGAATCAGGCTTCATGTCATAGCAGAGAATCAGGCTTCAAGTCATAGCAGAGAATCAGGCTTCAAGTCATAGCAGAGAATCAGGCTTCATGTTATAGCAGAGAATCAGGCTTCACGTCACCCACCACTGGAACAGGTTTCATGTCAGATATTTAGGCACCGGCACCCAGACAGAGGAGAGAGGTCCCATAGCAGAGATTCAGGCTTCATGTCATAGCACAGAATCATGCTTCATGTCACCCAACACTGGAACAGGCCACTGTCAGATATTTGTAGGCCCTGGCACCCAGACAGAGGAGAGAGGTCCCATAGCAGAGAATCAGGCTTCATGTCATAGCAGAGAATCATGCTTCATGTCACCCAACTCTGGAACAGGCCACTGTCAGATATTTTTAGGCCTCGGCACCCAGACAGAGGAGAGGTTCATTCAACTTTGGGTTTCCCCGCAATATAATGGTAAAATAAAAATAAAAATAGGATTGAATGAGGAAGTGCCCTGGAGTACAATAATATATGGTTAAGGGGAGGTAGTTATAAATGTCTAATCTGCACAAGGGATGGACAGGTCCTGTGGGATCCATGCCTGGTTAATTTTTATGAACGTCAGCTTGTCCACATTGGCTGTAGACAGGCGGCTGCGTTTGTCTGTAATGACGCCCCCTGCCGTGCTGAATACACGTTCAGACAAAACATTGGCCGCCGGGCAGCCCAGCACCTCCAAGGCATAAAAGTCTAGTTCTGGCCACGTGGACAATTTGGAGACCCAGAAGTTGAATGGGGCCGAACCATCAGTCAGTACGTGGAGGGGTGTGCACACGAACTGTTCCAACATGTTAGTGAAATGTTGCCTCCTGCTAACACGTTCCGTATCAGGTGGTGGTGCAGTTAGCTGTGGCGCGTTGACAAAACTTTTCCACATCTCTGCCATGCTAACCCTGCCCTCAGAGGAGCTGGCCGTGACACAGCTGCGTTGGCGACCTCTTGCTCCTCCTCTGCCTTCGACTTGGGCTTCCACTTGTTCCCCTGTGACATTTGGGAATGCTCTCAGCAGCGCGTCTACCAATGTGCGCTTGTACTCGCGCATCTTCCTATCACGCTCCAGTGCAGGAAGTAAGGTGGGCACATTGTCTTTGTTCCCGGGGATCCAGCAGGGTGGCAACCCAGTAGTCTGCACACGTTAAAATGTGGGCAACTCTGCTGTCGTTGCGCAGGCACTGCAGCATGTAGTCGCTCATGTGTGCCAGGCTGCCCAGAGGTAAGGACAAGCTGTCCTCTGTGAGAGGCGTATCGTCATCGTCCTGCGTTTCCCCCCAGCCATGCACCCGAGCTGGGTTGGGTGCCACCCCGCTGTGAACATGCTTCATCCTCATCCTCCTCCACCTCCTCCTCATCCTCGTCCTTCTTGTCCTCCAGTAGTGGGCCCTGGCTGGCCACATTTGTACCAGGCTCAGACAGTTTCCCTGATCTGCATGGGGGTGATGTGACAGACTGATGTGCTTGGTTTTCAGGCGCCATCTGTGCGCTTTCTGCAGAAGACTGGGTGGGAGATAATGTGAATGTGCTGGATCCACTGTCGGCCACCCAATTGACTAATGCCTGTATCTTCTCAGGCCTTACCATCCTTAGAACGGCATTGGGCCCCACCAAATATCGCTGTAAATTCTAGCGGCTACTGGGACTTGAGGTAGTTGGTTCACTAGGATGCGTGGCTGTGGCAGAATGGCCACGTCCTCTCCCAGCACCAGAGGGTCCACTAACACCACCACGACCATGTCCGCGTCTGTGTCTCTTACTAGATGTTTTCCTCATTGTTACCGTTCACCACAATAAGAAAATTATTTGGCCCAATGTATTGAATTCAAATTCAGGCCTTTTTTTACAGACACCAAACACTATCTGGCTATCTATTTAGGTACCGTATTACACTAATACAGGCACAGCAGTAACAACATATTTAGCTGAATATAAATTGTAGGCCTAGTATTTAGGCCCTGGATGACAGGTATACGTTTACGGACAGAATTAGACTTGGAAATGCACGGTAGCGTGTGAAGTTATTGAGGATGACCCTATCTGCACCTTTAATCTAATATACCATTTTATGGATAGATTTAAACTTGGCCTGATACAGCAGAAACCACTGATTTAGGGAATTGCTAAGTTGGGAATTGTATTTCAACCCAGAACAAAAACTGTGCTTTGACGGACACTAAATAACTTGACCAGCCACAGCAATAACCACAGATTTAGCTGAATATAAATTGTAGGCCTAGTATTTAGGCCCTAGATGAAAGGTATCCCTTTTACGGACAGAATTAGACTTGGAAATGCACGGTAGCGTGTGAAGTTGTTGAGGATGACCCTATCCGCACCTTCAGTCTAATATACCCTTTTATGGATAGATTTAAAGTTGGCCTGATACAGCAGAAACCACTGATTTAGGGAATTGCTAAGTTGGGAATTGTATTTCAACCCAGAACAAAAACTGTGCTTTGACGGACACTAAATAACTTGACCAGCCACAGCAATAACCACAGATTTAGCTGAATATAAATTGTAGGCTTAGTATTTAGGCCCCGGATGACAGGTATCTATTTTACGGACAGAATTAGACTTGGAAATGCACGGTAGCGTGTGAAGTTATTGAGGATGACCCTATCCGCACCTTCAATCTAATATACCCTTTTATGGATAGATTTAAAGTTGGCCTGATACAGCAGAAACCACTGATTTATGGAATTGCTAAGTTGGGAATTGTATTTCAACCCAGAACAAAAACTGTGCTTTGACGGACACTAAATAACTTGACCAGCCACAGCAATAACCACAGATTTAGCTGAATATAAATTGTAGGCCTAGTATTTAGGCCCTGGATGACAGGTATCCCTTTTACAGACAGAATTAGACTTGGAAATGCACGGTACCTTGTGAAGTTATTGAGGATGACCCTATCCGCACCTTCAATCTAATATACCCTTTTATGGATAGATTTAAAGTTGGCATGATAGAGCAGAAACCACTGATTTAGGGAATTTCTAAGTTGGGAATTGTATTTCAACCCAGAACAAAAACTGTGCTTTGGCGGACACTAAATAAATTGACCAGCCACAGCAGTAACAACAGATTTAGCTGAATATAAATTGTAGGCCTAGTAGTTAGGCCCTGGATGACAGGTATCCCTTTTACGGACAGAATTAGACTTGGAAATGCACGGTAGCGTGTGAAGTTATTGAGGATGACGCTATCCGCACCTTCAATCTAATATACCCTTTTATGGATAGATTTAAAGTTGGCCTGATACAGCAGAAACCGCTGATGACATGCAAAATTTGCTTTCATCTGAAAAAAGTACTATGGACCACTGAGCAACAGTCCAGTGCTGCTTCTCTGTAGCCCAGGTCAGGCGCTTCTGCCGCTGTTTCTGGTTCAAAAGTGGCTTGACCTGGGGAATGCAGCACCTGCAGCCCATTTCCTGCACACGCCTGTACACGGTGGCTCTGGATGTTTCTACTCCAGACTCAGTCCACTGCTTCCGCAGGTCCCCCAAGGTCTGGAATCGGTCCTTCTCCACAATCTTCCTCAGGGTTCGGTCACCTCTTCTCGTTGTGCAGCGTTTTCTGCCACACTTTTTCCTTCCCACAGACTTCCCACTGAGGTGCCTTGATACAGCACTCTGAGAACAGCCTATTCGTTCAGAAATTTCTTTCTGTGTCTTACCCTCTTACTTGAGGGTGTCAATGATGGCCTTCTGGACAGCAGTCAGGTCGGCAGTGTTACCCATGATTGCGGTTTTGAGTAATGAACCAGGCTGGGAGTTTTTAAAAGCCTCAGGAATCTTTTGCAGGTATTTAGAGTTAATTCGTTGATTCAGATGATTAGGTTAATAGCTCGTTTAGAGAACCTTTTCATGATATGCTAATTTTTTTAGATAGGAATTTGGGGTTTTCATGAGCGGTATGCCAAAATCATTAATATTAAAACAATAAAAGGCTTGAACTACTTCAGTTGTGTGTAATGAATCTAAAATATATGAAAGTTTAATGTTTAGCAGTACATTACAGAAAATAATGAACTTTATCACAATATGCTAATTTTTTTAGAAGGACCTGTATAAGAAAAAGTATTCATACCGTATTAGGTATCGCCACGTCTGTAATGATCTGCTCTATAAAAATATAACCTAACCACTCAGGTCAACACTGTAAAAATAAATAAATAAAAACTGTGCTAAAACAACCAATTTTTTGGTCACCTTGCACCATAACGTGTTATAATTAGGGATGAGCGAACTCGAACTGTATAGTTCGGGTTCGTACCGAATTTTGGGGTGTCCGTGACACGGACCCGAACCCGGACATTTTCGAAAAAGTCCGGGTTCGGGTTCGGTGTTCGTCGCTTTCTTGGCGCTTTTGTGACGCTTTCTTGGCGCTTTTTGAAAGGCTGCAAAGCAGCCAATCAACAAGCGTCATACTACTTGCCCCAAGAGGCCATCACAGCCATGCCTACTATTGGCATGGCTGTGATTGGCCAGAGCACCATGTGACCCAGCCTCTATTTAAGCTGGAGTCACATAGCGCCGCCCGTCACTCTGCTCTGATTAGCGTAGGGAGAGGTTGCGGCTGCGACAGTAGGGCGAGATTAGGCAGATTAACTCCTCCAAAGGACTTGATTAACTGATCGATCTGCAGCTGTGGATCATTGAGCTGCTGATCCTCAATTGCTCACTGTTTTTAGGCTGCCCAGACCGTTTGTCAGTCACATTTTTCTGGGGTGATCGGCGGCCATTTTGTGTCTTGTGGTGCGCCAGCACAAGCTGCGACCAAGTGCATTTAACCCTCAATGGTGTGGTTGTTTTTTGGCTAAAGCCTACATCAGGGTGAAGCTGTCACACCAAGTGCATTTAACCAGCAATAGTCTGTTTATTTTTTGGCCATATACTACATCAGGGGCAAGCTGCGCCTGTCACCAAGTGCATTTAACCCTCAATGGTGCGTTTGTTTTTTGGCTAAAGCCTACATCAGGGTGAAGCTGTCACACCAAGTGCATTTAACCAGCAATAGTCTGTTTATTTTTTGGCCATATACTACATCAGGGGCAAGCTGCGCCCGTCACCAAGTGCATTTAACCCTCAGTAGTGTGGTTCGTCAAGCTATCACACCAAGTGCATTTAACCAGCAATAGTCTGTTCATTTTTTGGCCATATACTAAATCAGGGGCAAGCTGCGCCCGTCACCAAGTGCATTTAACCAGCAATAGTCTGTTCATTTTTTGGCCATATACTACATCAGGGGCAAGCTGCGCCCGTCACCAAGTGCATTTAACCCTCAGTAGTGTGGTTGGTCAAGCTGTGACACCAAGTGCATTTAACCAGCAATAGTCTGTTCATTTTTTGGCCATATACTACATCAGGGGCAAGCTGCGCCCATCACCAAGTGCATTTAACCAGCAATAGTGTGGTTATTTTTTGGCCATATCCCAGTCTAATTCTGTCACTAAATCCATACCGGTCACCCAGCGCCTAAATACTAGGCCTCAAATTTATATCCCGCTAAATCTCTCGTTACCGCTGTCCTGTTGTGGCTGGGAAAGTTATTTAGTGTCCGTCAAAGCACATTTTTTGTTCTGGGTTGAAATACAATTCCCAATTTAGCAATTTAAAAATTTAGTGGTTTCTGCTGTATCAGAGCTATTTGAAATCTATCCCTAAAAGGGTATATAATATTCAAGGTGCACATAGGGTCATTCAGAATAACTTCACACACCCGCTACTGTGCATTTCCAAGTCTAATTCTGTCACTAAACCCATACCTGTCACCCAGCGCCTAAATACTAGGCCTCAAATTCATATCCAGCTAAATCTGTCGTTAGTGCTGTAGCTGGGCGAGTTATTTAGTGTCCGTTCAAGCACATTTCTTGTTCTGGGTTGAAATACAATTCCCAATTTAGCAATTTCATAATTTAGTGGTTTCTGCTATATCAGAGCTATTTGAAATCTATCCCTAAAAGGGTAGATCATATTGAAGGTGCACATAGGGACATTCAGAATAACTTCACACACCCGCTACTGTGCATTTCCAAGTCTAATTCTGTCACTAAACCCATACCTGTCACCCAGCGCCTAAATACTAGGCCTCAAATTTATATCCAGCTAAATCTGTCCTTAGTGCTGTAGCTGGGCGAGTTATTTAGTGTCCGTTCAAGCACATTTCTTGTTCTGGGTTGAAATACAATTCCCAATTTAGCAATTTCATAATTTAGTGGTTTCTGCTATATCAGAGCTATTTGAAATCTATCCCTAAAAGGGTAGATCATATTGAAGGTGCACATAGGGACATTCAGAATAACTTCACACACCCGCTACTGTGCATTTCCAAGTCTAATTCTGTCACTAAACCCATACCTGTCACCCAGCGCCTAAATACTAGGCCTCAAATTTATATCCAGCTAAATCTGTCCTTAGTGCTGTAGCTGGGCGAGTTATTTAGTGTCCGTTCAAGCACATTTCTTGTTCTGGGTTGAAATACAATTCCCAATTTAGCAATTTCATAATTTAGTGGTTTCTGCTATATCAGAGCTATTTGAAATCTATCCCTAAAAGGGTATATAATATTCAAGGTGCACATTGGGTCATTCAGAATAACTTCACACACACCCGCTACTGTGTATTTCCAAGTCTAATTCTGTCACTAAACCCATACCTGTCACCCAGCGCCTAAATACTAGGCCTCAAATTCATATCCAGCTAAATCTGTCGTTAGTGCTGTAGCTGGGCGAGTTATTTAGTGTCCGTTCAAGCACATTTCTTGTTCTGGGTTGAAATACAATTCCCAATTTAGCAATTTCATAATTTAGTGGTTTCTGCTATATCAGAGCTATTTGAAATCTATCCCTAAAAGGGTAGATCATATTGAAGGTGCACATAGGGACATTCAGAATAACTTCACACACCCGCTACTGTGCATTTCCAAGTCTAATTCTGTCACTAAACCCATACCTGTCACCCAGCGCCTAAATACTAGGCCTCAAATTTATATCCAGCTAAATCTGTCCTTAGTGCTGTAGCTGGGCGAGTTATTTAGTGTCCGTTCAAGCACATTTCTTGTTCTGGGTTGAAATACAATTCCCAATTTAGCAATTTCATAATTTAGTGGTTTCTGCTATATCAGAGCTATTTGAAATCTATCCCTAAAAGGGTATATAATATTCAAGGTGCACATTGGGTCATTCAGAATAACTTCACACACACCCGCTACTGTGTATTTCCAAGTCTAATTCTGTCACTAAACCCATACCTGTCACCCAGCGCCTAAATACTAGGCCTCAAATTCATATCCAGCTAAATCTGTCGTTAGTGCTGTAGCTGGGCGAGTTATTTAGTGTCCGTTCAAGCACATTTCTTGTTCTGGGTTGAAATACAATTCCCAATTTAGCAATTTCATAATTTAGTGGTTTCTGCTATATCAGAGCTATTTGAAATCTATCCCTAAAAGGGTAGATCATATTGAAGGTGCACATAGGGACATTCAGAATAACTTCACACACCCGCTACTGTGCATTTCCAAGTCTAATTCTGTCACTAAACCCATACCTGTCACCCAGCGCCTAAATACTAGGCCTCAAATTTATATCCAGCTAAATCTGTCCTTAGTGCTGTAGCTGGGCGAGTTATTTAGTGTCCGTTCAAGCACATTTCTTGTTCTGGGTTGAAATACAATTCCCAATTTAGCAATTTCATAATTTAGTGGTTTCTGCTATATCAGAGCTATTTGAAATCTATCCCTAAAAGGGTATATAATATTCAAGGTGCACATTGGGTCATTCAGAATAACTTCACACACACCCGCTACTGTGTATTTCCAAGTCTAATTCTGTCACTAAACCCATACCTGTCACCCAGCGCCTAAATACTAGGCCTCAAATTTATATCCAGCTAAATCTGTCCTTAGTGCTGTAGCTGGGCGAGTTATTTAGTGTCCGTTCAAGCACATTTCTTGTTCTGGGTTGAAATACAATTCCCAATTTAGCAATTTCATAATTTAGTGGTTTCTGCTATATCAGAGCTATTTGAAATCTATCCCTAAAAGGGTAGATCATATTGAAGGTGCACATAGGGACATTCAGAATAACTTCACACACCCGCTACTGTGCATTTCCAAGTCTAATTCTGTCACTAAACCCATACCTGTCACCCAGCGCCTAAATACTAGGCCTCAAATTTATATCCAGCTAAATCTGTCCTTAGTGCTGTAGCTGGGCGAGTTATTTAGTGTCCGTTCAAGCACATTTCTTGTTCTGGGTTGAAATACAATTCCCAATTTAGCAATTTCATAATTTAGTGGTTTCTGCTATATCAGAGCTATTTGAAATCTATCCCTAAAAGGGTATATAATATTCAAGGTGCACATTGGGTCATTCAGAATAACTTCACACACATCCGCTACTGTGTATTTCCAAGTCTAATTCTGTCACTAAACCCATACCTGTCACCCAGCGCCTAAATACTAGGCCTCAAATTTATATACTGCTAAATCTCTCGTTAACGCTGTCCTGTTGTGGCTGGGAAAGTTATTTAGTGTCCGTCAAAGCACATTTTTTGTTCTGGGTTGAAATACAATTCCCAATTTAGCAATTTCATAATTTAGTGGTTTCTGCTATATCAGAGCTATTTGAAATCTATCCCTAAAAGGGTATATAATATTCAAGGTGCACATTGGGTCATTCAGAATAACTTCACACACACCCGCTACTGTGTATTTCTAAGTCTAATTCTGTCACTAAACCCATACCTGTCACCCAGCGCCTAAATACTAGGCCTCAAATTTATATCCTGCTAAATCTCTCGTTAACGCTGTCCTGTTGTGGCTGGGAAAGTTATTTAGTGTCCGTCAAAGCACATTTTTTGTTCTGGGTTGAAATACAATTCCCAATTTAGCAATTTCATAATTTAGTGGTTTCTGCTATATCAGAGCTATTTGAAATCTATCCCTAAAAGGGTATATAATATTCAAGGTGCACATTGGGTCATTCAGAATAACTTCACACACACCCGCTACTGTGAATTTCTAAGTCTAATTCTGTCACTAAACCCATACCTGTCACCCAGCGCCTAAATACTAGGCCTCAAATTTATATCCTGCTAAATCTCTCGTTAACGCTGTCCTGTTGTGGCTGGGAAAGTTATTTAGTGTCCGTCAAAGCACATTTTTTGTTCTGGGTTGAAATACAATTCCCAATTTAGCAATTTCATAATTTAGTGGTTTCTGCTATATCAGAGCTATTTGAAATCTATCCCTAAAAGGGTATATAATATTCAAGGTGCACATTGGGTCATTCAGAATAACTTCACACACACACGCTTCTGTGCATTTCCAAGTCTAATTCTGTCACTAAATCCATACCGGTCACCCAGCGCCTAAATACTAGGCCTCAAATTTATATCCCGCTGAATTTGAATACAATACATTGGGCCAAATAATATATTTGTTGTTGTGGTGAACCATAACAATGAGAAAAACATCTAGTAAGGGACGCGGACGTGGACATGGTCGTGGTGGTGTTAGTGGACCCTCTGGTGCTGGGAGAGGACGTGGCCGTTCTGCCACATCCACACGTCCTAGTGTACCAACTACCTCAGGTCCCAGTAGCCGCCAGAATTTACAGCGATATATGGTGGGGCCCAATGCCGTTCTAAGGATGGTAAGGCCTGAGCAGGTACAGGCATTAGTCAATTGGGTGGCCGACAGTGGATCCAGCACGTTCACATTATCTCCCACCCAGTCTTCTGCAGAAAGCGCACAGATGGCGCCTGAAAACCAACCCCATCAGTCTGTCACATCACCCCCATGCATACCAGGGAAACTGTCTCAGCCTCAAGTTATGCAGCAGTCTCTTATGCTGTTTGAAGACTCCGCTGGCAGGGTTTCCCAAGGGCATCCACCTAGCCCTTCCCCAGCGGTGAAAGACATAGAATGCACTGACGCACAACCACTTATGTTTCCTGATGATGAGGACATGGGAATACCACCTCAGCATGTCTCTGATGATGACGAAACACAGGTGCCAACTGCTGCGTCTTTCTGCAGTGTGCAGACTGAACAGGAGGTCAGGGATCAAGACTGGGTGGAAGACGATGCAGGGGACGATAAGGTCCTAGACCCCACATGGAATGAAGGTCGTGCCACTGACTTTCACAGTTCGGAGGAAGAGGCAGTGGTGAGACCGAGCCAACAGCGTAGCAAAAGAGGGAGCAGTGGGCAAAAGCAGAACACCCGCCGCCAAGAGACTCCGCCTGCTACTGACCGCCGCCATCTGGGACCGAGCACCCCAAAGGCAGCTTCAAGGAGTTCCCTGGCATGGCACTTCTTCAAACAATGTGCTGACGACAAGACCCGAGTGGTTTGCACGCTGTGCCATCAGAGCCTGAAGCGAGGCATTAACGTTCTGAACCTGAGCACAACCTGCATGACCAGGCACCTGCATGCAAAGCATGAACTGCAGTGGAGTAAACACCTTAAAACCAAGGAAGTCACTCAGGCTCCCCCTGCTACCTCTTCTGCTGCTGCCGCCTCGGCCTATTCTGCTGCTGCCGCCTCGGCCTCTTCCTCCGCCTCTGGAGGAACGTTGGCACCTGCCGCCCAGCAAACAGGGGATGTACCACCAACACCACCACCACCACCTCCGTCACCAAGCGTCTCAACCATGTCACACGCCAGCGTTCAGCTCTCCATCTCACAAACATTTGATAGAAAGCGTAAATTCCCACCTAGCCACCCTCGATCCCTGGCCCTGAATGCCAGCATTTCTAAACTACTGGCCTATGAAATGCTGTCATTTAGGCTGGTGGACACAGACAGCTTCAAACAGCTCATGTCGCTTGCTGTCCCACAGTATGTTGTTCCCAGCCGGCACTACTTCTCCAAGAGAGCCGTGCCTTCCCTGCACAACCAAGTATCCGATAAAATCAAGTGTGCACTGCGCAACGCCATCTGTAGCAAGGTCCACCTAACCACAGATACGTGGACCAGTAAGCACGGCCAGGGACGCTATATCTCCCTAACTGCACACTGGGTAAATGTAGTGGCAGCTGGGCCCCAGGCGGAGAGCTGTTTGGCGCACGTCCTTCCGCCGCCAAGGATCGCAGGGCAACATTCTTTGCCTCCTGTTGCCACCTCCTCCTTCTCGGCTTCCTCCTCCTCTTCTTTCACCTGCTCATCCAGTCAGCCACACACCTTCACCACCAACTTCAGCACAGCCCGGGGTAAACGTCAGCAGGCCATTCTGAAACTCATATGTTTGGGGGACAGGCCCCACACCGCACAGGAGTTGTGGCGGGGTATTGAACAACAGACCGACGAGTGGTTGCTGCCGGTGAGCCTCAAGCCCGGCCTGGTGGTGTGTGATAATGGGCGAAATCTCGTTGCAGCTCTGGGACTAGCCAATTTGACGCACATCCCTTGCTTGGCGCATGTGCTGAATTTGGTGGTGCAGAAGTTCATTCACAACTACCCCGACATGTCAGAGCTGCTGCATAAAGTGCGGGCCGTCTGTTCGCGCTTCCGGCGTTCACATCCTGCTGCTGCTCGCCTGTCTGCGCTACAGCGTAACTTCGGCCTTCCCGCTCACCGCCTCATATGCGACGTGCCCACCAGGTGGAACTCCACCTTGCACATGCTGGACAGACTGTGCGAGCAGCAGCAGGCCATAGTGGAGTTTCAGCTGCAGCACGCACGGGTCAGTCGCACTACAGAACAGCACCACTTCACCACCAATGACTGGGCCTCCATGCGAGACCTGTGTGCCCTGTTGCGCTGTTTCGAGTACTCCACCAACATGGCCAGTGGCGATGACACCGTTATCAGCGTTACAATACCACTTCTATGTCTCCTTGAGAAAACACTTAGGGCGATGATGGAAGAGGAGGTGGCCCAGGAGGAGGAGGAGGAGGAGGAGGAAGAGGGGTCATTTTTAGCACTTTCAGGCCAGTCTCTTCGAAGTGACTCAGAGGGAGGTTTTTGGCAACAGCAGAGGCCAGGTACAAATGTGGCCAGCCAGGGCCCACTACTGGAGGACGAGGAGGACGAGGATGAGGAGGAGGTGGAGGAGGATGAGGATGAAGCATGGTCACAGCGGGGTGGCACCCAACGCAGCTCGGGTCCATCACTGGTGCGTGGCTGGGGGGAAAGGCAGGACGATGACGATACGCCTCCCACAGAGGACAGCTTGTCCTTACCCCTGGGCAGCCTGGCACACATGAGCGACTACATGCTGCAGTGCCTGCGCAACGACAGCAGAGTTGCCCACATTTTAACCTGTGCGGACTACTGGGTTGCCACCCTGCTGGATCCACGCTACAAAGACAATGTGCCCACCTTACTTCCTGCACTGGAGCGTGATAGGAAGATGCGCGAGTACAAGCGCACGTTGGTAGACGCGCTACTGAGAGCATTCCCAAATGTCACAGGGGAACAAGTGGAAGCCCAAGGCCAAGGCAGAGGAGGAGCAAGAGGTCGCCAAGGCAGCTGTGTCACGGCCAGCTCCTCTGAGGGCAGGGTTAGCATGGCAGAGATGTGGAAAACTTTTGTCAACACGCCACAGCTAACTGCACCACCACCTGATACGCAACGTGTTAGCAGGAGGCAACATTTCACTAACATGGTGGAACAGTACGTGTGCACACCCCTCCACGTACTGACTGATGGTTCGGCCCCATTCAACTTCTGGGTCTCTAAATTGTCCACGTGGCCAGAGCTAGCCTTTTATGCCTTGGAGGTGCTGGCCTGCCCGGCAGCCAGCGTTTTGTCTGAACGTGTATTCAGCACGGCAGGGGGCGTCATTACAGACAAACGCAGCCGCCTGTCTACAGCCAATGTGGACAAGCTGACGTTCATAACAATGAACCAGGCATGGATCCCACAGGACCTGTCCGTCCCTTGTCCAGATTAGACATTAACTACCTCCCCATAACCATATATTATTGGACTCCAGGGCACTTCCTCATTCAATCCTATTTTTATTTTCATTTTACCATTATATTGCGAGGCTACCCAAAGTTGAATGAACCTCTCCTCTGCCTGTGTGCTAGGCCTAAATATATGCCAATGGACTGTTGCAGTGGTGGCTGACATGAAGCCTGATTCTCTGCTATGACATGCAGACTAATTCTCTGCTGACATGAAGCCAGATTGTCTGTTACGGGACCTCTCTCCTCTGCCTGGGTGCTGGGCCTAAATTTATGACAATGGACTGTTGCAGTGGTGGCTGATGTGAAGCCTGATTCTCTGCTATGACATGCAGACTGATTCTCTGCTGACATGAAGCCAGATTGTCTGTTACGGGACCTCTCTGCTCTGCCTGTGTGCTAGGCCTAAATATATGCCAATGGACTGTTGCAGTGGTGGGTGACGTGAAGCCTCATTCTCTGCTATGACATGCAGACTGATTCTCTGCTGACATGAAGCCAGATCGTCTGTTACGGGACCTCTCTGCTCTGCCTGTGTGCTAGGCCTAAATATATGCCAATGGACTGTTGCAGTGGTGGGTGACGTGAAGCCTCATTCTCTGCTATGACATGCAGACTGATTCTCTGCTGTCATGAAGCCAGATTGTCTGTTACGGGACCTCTCTGCTCTGCCTGTGTGCTAGGCCTAAATATATGCCAATGGACTGTTGCAGTGGTGGGTGACGTGAAGCCTCATTCTCTGCTATGACATGCAGACTGATTCTCTGCTGACATGAAGCCAGATTGTCTGTTACGGGACCTCTCTCCTCTGCCTGTGTGCTAGGCCTAAATATATGCCAATGGACTGTTGCAGTGGTGGGTGACGTGAAGCCTCATTCTCTGCTATGACATGCAGACTGATTCTCTGCTGACATGAAGCCAGATCGTCTGTTACGGGACCTCTCTGCTCTGCCTGTGTGCTAGGCCTAAATATATGCCAATGGACTGTTGCAGTGGTGGGTGACGTGAAGCCTCATTCTCTGCTATGACATGCAGACTGATTCTCTGCTGTCATGAAGCCAGATTGTCTGTTACGGGACCTCTCTGCTCTGCCTGTATGCTAGGCCTAAATATATGCCAATGGACTGTTGCAGTGGTGGGTGACGTGAAGCCTCATTCTCTGCTATGACATGCAGACTGATTCTCTGCTGACATGAAGCCAGATTGTCTGTTACGGGACCTCTCTCCTCTGCCTGTGTGCTAGGCCTAAATATATGCCAATGGACTGTTGCAGTGGTGGCTGACGTGAAGCCTCATTCTCTGCTATGACATGCAGACTGATTCTCTGCTGACATGAAGCCAGATCGTCTGTTACGGGACCTCTCTGCTCTGCCTGTGTGCTAGGCCTAAATATATGCCAATGGACTGTTGCAGTGGTGGGTGACGTGAAGCCTCATTCTCTGCTATGACATGCAGACTGATTCTCTGCTGTCATGAAGCCAGATTGTCTGTTACGGGACCTCTCTGCTCTGCCTGTGTGCTAGGCCTAAATATATGCCAATGGACTGTTGCAGTGGTGGGTGACGTGAAGCCTCATTCTCTGCTATGACATGCAGACTGATTCTCTGCTGACATGAAGCCAGATTGTCTGTTACGGGACCTCTCTCCTCTGCCTGTGTGCTAGGCCTAAATATATGCCAATGGACTGTTGCAGTGGTGGCTGACGTGAAGCCTCATTCTCTGCTATGACATGCAGACTAATTCTCTGCTGACATGAAGCCAGATTGTCTGTTACGGGACCTCTCTCCTCTGCCTGGGTGCTGGGCCTAAATTTATGACAATGGACTGTTGCAGTGGTGGCTGACGTGAAGCCTGATTCTCTGCTATGACATGCAGACTGATTCTCTGCTGACATGAAGCCAGATCCTCTGTTACGGGACCTCTCTCCTCTGCCTGGGTGCTGGGCCTAAATTTATGACAATGGACTGTTGCAGTGGTGGCTGACGTGAAGCCTGATTCTCTGCTATGACATGCAGACTGATTCTCTGCTGTCATGAAGCCAGATTGTCTGTTACGGGACCTCTCTGCTCTGCCTGTGTGCTAGGCCTAAATATATGCCAATGGACTGTTGCAGTGGTGGGTGACGTGAAGCCTCATTCTCTGCTATGACATGCAGACTGATTCTCTGCTGACATGAAGCCAGATTGTCTGTTACGGGACCTCTCTCCTCTGCCTGTGTGTGTGCTGGGCCTAAATATATGCCAATGGACTGTTGCAGTGGTGGCTGACGTGAAGCCTCATTCTCTGCTATGACATGCAGACTAATTCTCTGCTGACATGAAGACAGATTCTCTGTTACGGGACCTCCCTCCTCTGCCTGGGTGCTGGGCCTAAATATATGCCAATGGACTGTTGCAGTGGTGGCTGACGTGAAGCCTCATTCTCTGCTATGACATGCAGACTAATTCTCTGCTGACATGAAGACAGATTCTCTGTTACGGGACCTCTCTCCTCTGCCTGTGTGTGTGCTGGGCCTAAATATATGCCAATGGACTGTTGCAGTGGTGGCTGACGTGAAGCCTCATTCTCTGCTATGACATGCAGACTGATTCTCTGCTGACATGAAGCCAGATTCTCTGTTACGGGACCTCTCTCCTCTGCCTGTGTGTGTGCTGGGCCTAAATATATGCCAATGGACTGTTGCAGTGGTGGCTGACGTGAAGCCTTATTCTCTGCTATGACATGCAGACTGATTCTCTGCTGACATGAAGCCAGATTCTCTGTTACGGGACCTCTCTCCTCTGCCTGTGTGTGTGCTGGGCCTAAATATATGCCAATGGACTGTTGCAGTGGTGGCTGACGTGAAGCCTCATTCTCTGCTATGACATGCAGACTAATTCTCTGCTGACATGAAGACAGATTCTTTGTTACGGGACCTCCCTCCTCTGCCTGGGTGCTGGGCCTAAATATATGCCAATGGACTGTTGCAGTGGTGGCTGACGTGAAGCCTCATTCTCTGCTATGACATGCAGACTAATTCTCTGCTGACATGAAGACAGATTCTCTGTTACGGGACCTCTCTCCTCTGCCTGGGTGCCGGGGCCTAAATATCTGAGAATGGACTGTTCCAGTGGTGGGTGACGGGAAGCCAGATTCTCTGCTATGGAACCTCTCTCCAATTGATTTTGGTTAATTTTTATTTATTTAATTTTTATTTTAATTCATTTCCCTATCCACATTTGTTTGCAGGGGATTTACCTACATGTTGCTGCCTTTTGCAGCCCTCTAGCTCTTTCCTGGGCTGTTTTACAGCCTTTTTAGTGCCGAAAAGTTCGGGTCCCCATTGACTTCAATGGGGTTCGGGTTCGGGACGAAGTTCGGATCGGGTTCGGATCCCGAACCCGAACATTTCCGGGATGTTCGGCCGAACTTCTCGAACCCGAACATCCAGGTGTTCGCTCAACTCTAGTTATAATGAATAATCAAAAAATCATATGTACCCAAAAATAGTACCAATAAAACCGGTATCTTATCCCCTAGTTGCTTCTAAAATTCTAAACCTTCTACCATCCTAAAAAAATTTTATGACATTTACAAAATGATGCCAACATAAAGTATACATATAGGGAATGTTAAGTAATAAATATTTTATGAGGTATCACTTTCTGTTTTAAAAACAGAGAAATTGAAATTTTGAAAATTGCTATTTTTTTCCCGCATTTTTGGTAAATTGGGGATTTTTTCATAAATAAAGGTGAAATATATTGACTCAAATTTATGACTATCATGAAGTACAATATGTCACAAGAAAAGATTCTCAGAATGGCTTGGATAAGTAAAAGCGTTACAATGTTATTACCACATAAATTGATATATGTCAGATTTGCAAAATTAGGCCTGGTCTGGAAGGGGAAGAATCCAGAACACCTTCCAAAAAATACAAAATATACCTTTTAATAGTCTCTTAAAAACATAAGCTCAGATCAAGCTCAGACCCCATGGGTCAAGACACAACATGTATACAAAATGAAATACTAGTTATCTCAGATCAGCATATAGTTTAGGCAGTCTTCCAGGGATAATCACGGTTTATTGAAATAGCCCAGTGTCCCTGGTTTGAAGGTAGCAGGGTGCTTATGTTGAGAGGGACGTGGTGCGGAAGAACATGATGATAATATCACTGATACATCTTACAGGGCAACGCAGCATGGGAGTAAACGATAAGAACAATTGATAGACCCTATTTCTCCCTATGCGTCCCTCCTAAACCTCAACCCAGGGACTCCCCTTGATGGTAGGGGTTCCCTGTCCTCGTACCTAATCTATATGCCCCTGTTGAACCCTACCTTATTAAGGAAAGGGAGTTAAAAGTAACAGAATGCTGAGTACATACAAGTATCCCACTAAAGGACAACCAAAGTAAACATGAAAAAACTGTTTCCCGACACTGCGTTTCCCCAGTCGATGAATATAACAACCGGTTCGTCAGGGGATAAATTATATTTAGCTTTCAGTCTCACAATGGAGACTATCACTTGGTGCCCCTCAATTAAGACCCTCTGGGAGACTTGAGCCAGGATGCCGGCTTTTGGGATGTGAGGTGTCTCAGCTCTAGTTTCAAACTGGCGCCTTAAATACTCTCCTCCCATTCCCCCACCCACACTTAGTCCCACCCCCCACTACCACATCAGACTAGCTCTTTCATTCCCCTCCAATATTATGAAGATACATGGTTTCTATAACAAACATAGACCTTCTCTGTGCCTATTTGTTCCTAATCACGTACGATACATATCCATGTAGACAGGTATACTGAAAGAGAAGAAATTACGCTGCTCTGGAATGCATATGCGTTCTACAGAGCGGACATTAGGTCATCAAGGAGCGCCTCGAAGCTGGATGCTGCATCACCTCATCCCATGTGATGCCGCTCTGGAAAGCAGATGCATTCCACAGAGCGGAAATTACATCACCACCAAGCGCCTCAGAGACTGGAAGCTACGTCACATCCGTGCGTTCCAAAGAACGGAACTATCGTGTACGCCGCATCTTTGGAATATTCCTGCATTCCATCAATCGAACCATATTGTTAGGAATAAATCGATGCGCACGACCATTAAACAAAGCTCAATTAGGGTACCAGGTAGATCTATATATATTCAAAGGTTACCCATTTTGTCGGCGGCAATTCCTTGTTACGCAGTCCCCAACCGCCACTATTTTTCACAGTGTGCCGTGCCCACCTTACATCAACATGTGTCAAGTAACATGCCCTGACCAACGCAATTACTGGGAAGGTCCACTTAACTTCGGACACATGGACAAGTACATTCAGCCAGAGACGCTACATTTCCCTGACGGCACACTAGGTGAACGAGCACGTCGTACCCTGGGATGGCACAGGTGCTACCGACGCCAAGGATTGCGGGCCCTAGGTTGATCAGGGTTTCTGCTAGCACCTCCTCCTCCACTTCCACCTCCGAATTATCCACGTGCAGCACCAGTCAGTCAATAGTTGGTTGCTGGACGCAGTGTAGCACTGCAGTGGAGAAGTGGAAACAGGCCCTGCTGAAGCTGGTATGCTTAGGGGAAACAGCACACCGCCGCAAAGCTGTGTCAGGGGATAAGAGACCAGACTGAGCTGTGGCTTTCGCCACTCAACCTAGAACCAGGCATGGTTGTGTCTGATAATGGCCGTAATTTGGTGGCAGCTTTGTAGCTCGGCAAGCTCAAACACATCCCATTCCTAGCCCACGTGTTCAACCTTGTGGTTCAGTGGTTTCTCAAAATCTACCCCAATTTGCCTGAGCTACTGGTGAAGGTCCGCCGTGTGTGTGCACATCTCTGCAAGTCACCGACAGCTTCAGTTGTTCTGTCAACGCTGCAGCAGCGCTTGAAATTGCCAGCTCACCAGCTGTTGTGCGATGTTAGCATGTGCTGGAAATTCACGTTCCACATGTTGGCCAGGCTTTGTGAGCAGCAGAGGGCAGTAGTGAAATACCATCTGCAACATGGTTGTCACCTTTCCAGTTAGCTTCCGCTTTTCACAAGCGGGGAGTGGGTATGGATGTCTGACCTCTGAGGTTTTAAGAAACTTTGAGGCGATAACACTATTATCAGTGTAAGCATCCCACTTCTGTGTCTACTCAAACACTCTCTGCTCACAATGAAGGACGACGCTTTGCATGTGGAAGAGGTGGGAATGGGGGAAGACATTACTCAGTTCGTCTTCTCAGCGCAAATTGGACGATGAAGAAGAGGAGGAGGCGCAGGAGAAGGTTGCCTCCACTACAGAGGGTAGTACCCATAAAAAAGTTTAATTCCATCTGTTCAGCGTGGGTGGGCAGAAGAGGAGGAAGAGGATGAGGAGATTGAATCATAGCTGACTTCATGTTAGGTTGCCTTTCCCACGACCTGCGCGTTATACGCATTTTAGAGAACACGAATTACTGGTTGTTCACACTTCTCAACCCCCGCTACAAAGAGAACTTCTCATCTCTCATTCCTCTGGTGGAGAGGATGAGCAAATCAGTGCAATACCAGAAGATCCTTGTGGAAAAATGTATCCATAAATTTCCCTCTGACAACGCTGGCGGCAGAGTCCATAGTTCCTTGGCCAACCGAGGAGGGAAGCCAAGGGGGACACACAGCAGTTCCAACAGAGGCAGGGCAACACTCTCCAAAGCCTGGGACAGTTTCATGACCCCCTGCCAGCACCCTCAGCCTGATTCCAATTTCTGACATTTTCCTATGAACCAGGCACACTCCCCTCTTTAGAGCAGAGGGTACCTGGTTTAATGCTAGGGTTCTTCCATTGACTTCCATTAATCTCGGGTGCTCGGACGAGCACCCGAACATCCCAATTTGCTTGGTCCAAGCCCCCGAGCACTATGGTGCTCAATCAACACTAATGCATTTTTATTTATTTGCAGATTGGGCTCCTGGAGCACTGATAGGTGGGCCTAGCCCTCAGAGCATTGCTTCACCACTGCCTTCCAATTTGGCCACTCCCCTTTGAGTGACAGGATCAGACATCCTCTCTGTCATCCTGCTTAGCCCTATAGGTCAAAGGGAGGGGGAGTGGCTAAGGTGGAATGGTAGCGGTGAAGCAATATTCTGCGGAGCTAGGTGTCTACTCAATGCTCCTAAAACATAATTAGCATACAAATTAGAGTGCATTTTTCTCTACAGTGGAACCACTGATTTCTACAATTAAGGGATTGTTTAACTCAGCACAATAAGCACTAATAAGCAATATACAGTACCTGGTTTGAAAGAGTTGATTATACTGTAAGGGCTCATGCACACAAACTTATTTTTTTGCACGTCTGTTTTTTTTGCGGACCGTATGCAGAACCATTCATTTCAATGGGTCCCCAAAAAAACAGAGGTTATTCCGTTTCCGTATGTCCATATTTCCGTTTCGCAAAAAAATAGAACATGTACTGTTATTGTCCATATTACGGACAAGGATAGTATTGTTCTATTAGTGGGCAGCTGTTCCGTTCCACAAAATACGGAATGCACACAGACATCACCCGTATTTTTTGCGGATCCATTTTTTGTGGAAGACAAAATACATGCAGTCATGTGCATGAGGCCTAAGATGTTCTCTATTTCAGCCACTGCCTTAAAACTGACTAACCTAGGATAGAAGAAGTAGGCTTGAGCGAATCGAGCTTAGCATCATAGATATGAAGTCGATTTGTTTAAAATCTTCGCTTGTGATGCTGTTTACATACAGTATTAAAATGTATGGGCTCCGTGTGGCAAAACTTTGTCTTGGCCGAAGTTGCACTAGACTTGGTGAATGACTTCGGTATTCCTATCTGCGTATTTAAAAACATTTTAAAATAGGAATCCGAAGTTGGCTTTGCCACCAAGGTACCAGCCAGTACTGATTCCAATTTTAAAAAGTCATTCACCGAAGTCTCTAGCAGTGTCGGCAACGTTTTGCCACATGGAGCCCATACATTTTAATACCGTACGGAAACAGCATTATAAAGAAAGGTTTTTAACGAATCTACTTTAGATCTTTGATCCAAAACTCCATTTGTTGAAGCCTGGTGACAAGTATTTAATAATATGGGACATCTGGAAGGAACAAGTACAGTAGCTTTCCAGATCACTGTACATGTTTTTTTCCCCCTCATTGCATTATCCTAGAATCCCATAAAACAGAGAGAGTGCATGCAAATATTATAGGAATAATCATTTTTTTTCCGCACTGAGAACATATATCTATATTCCATTTGGATGACATTTAGATGTAAATAGCTTAAGGCTGTAAAAAGGGCAACACAAACTATGTAGCATGTTTTAAATATTCATCTCCTTTTGATTATTCTTCTCATATATTGTTTGTTATGTCACGGGGAAGGCATTCTCTCTGATTTAACACTCAGCTAATAGATGTGTTTTTGTGTTTGTAAATAGCAATAAATCATGACGATAGAGAAGTAATTCTAAATTAAGCAAAGCAGTTGACATAGTTGTGACTTGTGAGCAATGCTAGGCTCAAATGCTCGGGAAAAAAAAGGGACTGGTAGAACATTGCCTTCTTAATATTCTACTAGCAGCTCCTTCATTACCAGTCACAGAGAGCCAGATGACATTATGTAGGCCACATCTAAAGCATGCAATCTGCTTGTTGTCACGGCTGTATCCTGTGTAGCAGGATGAAAGTGTGTCTTGCTCCAGCAGTGTGGTATCATGTAAGTCCAGCTGAGCCACGTGCATGTTGAGGAAGAGTAGAAAAGGGTAAACAGCATCCACTAATTTGTATGTAAAATATTACATTAGCATCAGGAAAAAAGCAAGCTGCATAAAACAAGTGCTGTTATTGCTAAGCTTGTCGTATCATGTTTTCTGATTCATTTTCTTTCAGCTCTTGACAGCAGAAGCTACAAAACCAATGTATAACATAATTACAATGATAGCTGGCACAATGTTCCTGTTTTTATTCAAGGTAAGCCCTCTAAATTTTATTCCTATCCCTCATGTGTTTCACATGTATTTCCCTTATACTTTTAGAGCCACTGCTGTATTTTTGTGGCTACAAAACTGCATTAACTCGTTCACTAACAGCGCCATACATGTACGGCACTGGCTGCTCTGGATTAAATACCAGTGCCATAGTACTACAACATGCTGATCCTGCACCCGCCCGATCAGCTGCAGGGGTCCGGCAGTGACTGATACCCGGACCCTGCTGTATGCGCTGCCATTGGTGAAAACAACCAATGCCTGCACATTAACCCTAGATGTGCCACGGTCAGTGCTGACAGCAGCACGTGCGATGTGTGGAGAGGATGGGAACACCCATCGGGTCCCTGTGCTGCTGTGACAGGGACCCAATTGCAGGGAAGACAGCCCAATGCCTTCCTTAGGCATTGTGGATGCCTTCCATGTGAGACTGTGAGATCCAGACACCTGGATCTCATAGGCAGGAAGCTGTAAGTGTATTATAGTGTGTAATACACTTACAGTCAATGCATTACAATAAAGAAGTATTGTAACGCATTGTATAGGGGATCAGACCCCCAAAAGTTGAAGTCCCAGAATGGGACAAAAAATACATAAAAAATAAAAAATAAAGTTTTACAAAAAAAAATTGTTTCAATTAAAGAAAAGTGTCCTTTTCCCAAAATAAAGTTAAAAAAAATATATGTAAAAAATCTGGAAAAAGAAAAGTAGACATATTAGGTATCGCCACGTCGGTATCGAACGTCTCTATAAAAATATCACATGATCCACCCTGTCAGATGAACACCGTAAAAAATAAAAAAAACGGTGCCAAAAATGCCATTTTCCTGCCTCACAAAAAGTATACTACCAAGCGATCAAAAAGTCTTATGTACCCCAAAATGGTACCAATCAAACCATCATCTCATCCCACAAAAAAAAGCCCTATTTAAGACAATCGCCTAAATAAATAAAAAAAATATATATGGCTCTCAGAAAATGGCAAAACAAAACAAGATTTTATTCTGTTCAAAAAGACTTTCACTGTGTAAAACAAAAAAATATATAATAGACACGTTAGGTATCTCTGCATCCGTAACAATCTGCTCTATAAAAATATCACATGAGGTGAATGCTGTAAAAAATTATAAAAAAACTATGCCATTTTTTGTCACCTTGTATCACAAAAAATGTAATACCAATCAAAGTTTCATGTACCCTAAAATGGTACCAATGAAAATGTCACCTCATCCCGCAAAAAATGAGCCCCCCACATAAGACAATAACTCAAAAAATGAAAACCAATGGCACCCGTAAATCAATCCCACAAAATTTGCGCTGCAAAATCCATATACAGCACTCCTATTTTAAATCCTGCCATGAGCCCCCACAGCAGTTTACCACCACATATAGGGTGTTGATGTATTTAGGGGAAAATGGGTAACAAATAATGGGGTGCTTTTTCTCCTGTTAAAATCTAAAAAAAATTGGGCTAAAGCAACATTTTATTGGAAGAAATGAAACCTTTCATTTTCACAGTCAAGTGTTTTCAAATTCCGCAAAATGCTTAGGGAATCAAACTGCTTAGTACCCCCCTATTATAATCTTTAAGGGGTGTGGTTTACAAAATGGGATCAATTTTTGAAGGTTTCCACTGTAGGGGTACATCAGGGTTTCTTAAAATATAAAATGGTGCCTAAAAACCATTCTAGCAGAATCTGCCTCCAAAATCCATATGGTGCTGCTTTCCTTCTGACCACTGGCACATGCTCATAGAGCATATATGGGGTATTTCTGTTAACTGCAGAATCAGAGTAATGCATATTGAGGCTTATTTTGCTGTTAATCCTTGCTGTGTTGCAAAAATAAAAAAGATTAACATAAAAAAATCAACCAAAAAGTGACATTTAGAAATGTCACCTCTATTTTCCTTTAATTCTTGTGAAACATCTCATGGGTTAACAAAACATCAGTTTATAATTATTTGAATGGTGTATTTTTTAAAATCGGCTCATTTAAGAGTGGTTTCCATTGTATAAGCCACCCAAAATCACTTTATAACTGAATTGGCGATAAAAAAAATGGCTTTGGAAATTTTTATGAAAATTAGAAAAGTTGCTTCTAAAATTTGAAGCCTTCTAATGTCTTAAAAAATAAAATTACATTTACAAAATTATACCAACATAAAGCAGACATAGGGGGAATGTTGATTGATAACTATTGTATGAGGTATTACTATCTGTCTTAAAAGTGGAAAAATTCAAAAATAGAAAATTGAGAATTTTTCCAAATTTTCGGTAAATTTTGTATTATTTTATAAATAAAGATGAAATATATTGACTCAAATTTACCACTATCATCAAGTACAATGTGTCACGAGAAAACAATCTCAGAATGGCTTGGATAAGTCACAAAGTTATTACCACATAAAGTGATACATGTCAGATGCCTGGTATTTAAGATGAAAAGTAGCTCGGTAGTGAAAGGGTTAAGCTAGGTTACATTCTCCGCTTGGCTGGGTCATTATCTGCCAAAAGCCTGAAGACATATTGTACACTTCTAAGTTTTTATGAATTTTATGAATATGTATCGTTAGGATATGATATGCTTGTTCCAAAAATCCAAAGAAATTGCTATACCCCAGCAATGATTTGCTTTACTTTTTATACTATTACTAGGGATAATCGAGCACCAAAGTATTCGGGTGTTTGGGTGTTCTGAAGAGGGGAGGGTGCCTGGTCCATTGGAAAAAGGTCAGAAAGTGACAGACACACCACCGAAATGGATCGGAAACACCATGGGGACAATGTCTGAATGCATCTTGGACTCCCAGGTCGCTGCTGGGAACCATGTTGTCCGAGTTGTAAGCCACTTTTACAGACTGAGAAAAATACGCATAAACCCCCCCCCCCCAAAAAAAAAACAAAAAAAACCTATTTTACAGGCTAAATTGTTAGGAAACATTCTTCCCTGTATATTCAATTGTATATAAAGTGCAAGTGCTGCAAAAAATTACAAGCAAGAGGCATTCCGAAACAGCCTGTATATAACATAAAGGAGGGCCTCATTCACAGTGTGGGACAATTGTTCATGTAGTGGGACTCCTACACTCATAAAGCCTATGCACTAAGTGAAAGGGCTGCCAAAAATTACAAGGAACCTGCACTCCAAAACACGCTTAGATGCACATAAAGGAGGGCATCATACACAGCCTTGAAAAATGATGATTGATGACCTGCTGGTGACCCTCAAAAACATTTGGAGCAAGGGCCTGCTGATCTGACCATCTAAAACCTTAGGGGAGGGGGCCTGCTACCGCATTGGTGACTTTAGATAACCTTTGGTTGATTGCACGTCCCCGTGACGGCGACAATCCATTTGGATGTCTGCCCTATCAACTTTTGATGTTCTTTTCTGCGTCTACCATGGTGATCGCGGGTAACGTGGAATCAGGGTTCCATGCCGGAGAGGGAGCTTGAGAAAGGGATACCACATCCAAGGGAGGTCAATGGCTGAAATCTGATTGGCTGTTGTTGCCTTGCCACTTTTTTTTTCATAATTGTGAACCACCAAGAGAGGGTGGGTCAAGTTAGTAAAGCAGAAACACCCAAGGAAGGCAGCAGGCGCACATCAATTACCCAGTCCCGACTTGGGGAGGTAGTAACGTTAAATAACAATTCAGGACTCTTAAGATTCCCTGTTATTGAAATAAGTAACACAAAATTACAGGGAATGAAAGAGCTCTAACTCATTAATACAATGAAGGGAACACATGGTCTCATGGTTCCGTTCATTGTATTGGTTATGTAGTCAATAAAGTTGTCTTACCTAGTGATAGGTGTTATCCACAGAGCCCAATGGAAGATTTGGAGCTTCTATCCTCATCTTCACCATCATTGGATGGCAGCCTAACGGTCAAGGCGGGGGAAACCTATAGAAGAAGAAGACAAACGGTTAATGTGCACTCACGGCGCAGATAATCATTTGAGCAGCAGTACATCATTCGGCATCATGGAAGACTTACTAAAACAACTTATATACAAGGCGGAGGAAGCAGGAGGCGAACAATGGCTGAGAAGATGTTTAGCTCAGGCCACTTACCCGTCTGAAGACGCTCCAGGATCTTCTAATTTGGGCTTAGGCGTAGTACAATGTGCGAGCCCAGAGAAGATCAATCCAGATGTTGTCACCGGCGCTCGCATGCGTGGTGACGATACAAACTTATCGGACAGAAGAAAGAGGAATCGCCGGGACAGGATCATATATACTTCTCCTCCACCTTCCAAGAAGTCTAGGATTAGCAAATCCCCATCGGATCATATCCGATCCTCTTCTCAAAAGTCGATCCAGCTAGTCGATCCAGCCAATACAATACCTAACCCTATCACTTCTATAGGACTTCAACCAGAGGGTGAGATAGAGTTAACCATATAGGGTGACAATACTGATTTGGGCACATCACCTTTTCCCACTACCACTGAAATTATTTTTTTTTTTTTTACAAAAACAACTAAAAATGAAAACCTATTATCCAACATTTAAACCTAAATTCCGAATCAATTGAATCGGATAAAGCAATAAATATTCCAAATACTAAAATACAAGTCATATCTGACCCAGTTTTTGTTGGGTCAGATGGCTCTACAAATAAGCAATTACCTCAAATTACAGATGGAATATCAGATTATTGCTTAAAAGAAGCCATGATATGTCCCATTCTTTCCTTGGGTTACCATCTTCCTCCATCCATTAAGGAAAAAAATATGGAAGAGGGAATTTATTGATGTATAACAATTGCTTCCATCTAGTAACATAGTACATAAGGCCAAAAAAAGACATTTGTCCATCCAGTTCGGCCTGTTATCCTGCAAGTTGATCCAGAGGAAGGCAAAAAAGTGAGGTAGAAGCCAATTTTCCTCACTTTAGGGGAATAAAAAATTCCTTCCCGACTCCCATCAGGCAATCAGAATAACTCCCTGGATCTCTAGTAGCTATAGCCTGTAATATTATTACGCTCCAGAAATACATCCAGGCCCCTCTTGAATTCCTTTATTGTACTCACCATCACCACCTCCTCAGGCAGAGAGTCCCATAGTCTCACGGCTCTTATCGTAAAAAATCCTTTTCTATGTTTGTGTACAAACCTTCTTTCCTCCAGATGCAGAGGATGCCCCCTCGTCACAGTCCTGGGGATAAATAGATGATGGGATAGATCTCTGTACTGACCCCTGATATATTTACACATACTAATTAGATCTCCCCTCAGTCGTCTGTTTTCTAAAGTGAATAACCCTAATTTTGATAATCTTTCAGGCTACTGTAGTTGCCCCATTCCAGTTATTACTTTAGTTGCCCTCCTCTGGACCCTCTCCAGCTCTGCTATGTCTGCCTTGTGTACAGGAGCCCAGAACTGTACACAGTACTCCATGTGTGGTCTGACTAGCGATTTGTAAAGTGGTATGACTATGTTCTTATCACGGGCATCTATGCCCCTTCTGATGCAACCCATTATCTTATTGGCCTTGGCAGCAGCTGCCTGACACTGCTTTTTGCAGTTTAATTTGCTGTTTATTAAAATTTCTATATCCTTTTCCATGTTAGTGTTACCGAGTGTTTTACCATTTAGTATGTACGGGTGACTTGCATTATTCCTTCCCATGTGCATAACTTTACATTTGTCAGTGTTAAACCTCATCTGCCACTTATCTGCCCAAGACTCCAATCTATCCAGATCCCTCTGTAGTAGTATACTGTCCTCTTCAGTGTAAATTACTTTACACAGCAAAAGGGGATTACTGGAAATGCCAATAATAAAGATACTCACGGAAAAAATCATGAACCCGGTGAGTATAACAAAATTAATCCCATGGCTAAGATGCTATCCAGACAAATGGATAGCTGAACTCTTATATATTGGATTCTCAAAAAAAAAATTTGTGCCAGAATACAAAGGATTAGGTTGCAAATGGGTAAATAATTAAAGTCAGTTAATTTAAACCCAAATATTGTAAAAGAAAAAAATATAAAGAAATCAAACTAGGCAGAGTAGCAGCCCATTCTTGCCCCCCCCCCCTTTCATTAACTTTTGTCTATCACCAATTGGTGATAAAAAATATTATTTCCGTCTAATCCATAATCTTTCATATCCTGAAAAAAGTTTGTTAAATGATGACATTGACAAAAACAATGCTTCAGTGTCTTATGCATCATTTGATACTGCACTGAAAATTTTAAATGAAATGGGCAATAATGTTCTCCCGGCAAAAACAGACATAAAATCTGCTTTTAGATTATTACCTATTCATCCAAAAGGATTCAACTCCTTGGGATTCCAATTCCAAGGAGCCTTTTTCTTTGACAAGGCATTACCCATGGGCTTCACTCTGTCATGTTACTATTTCGAAGCGTTTTCTACTTTTTTACAATGGGTATTAGAACAACCTCCGAATGCAGGAAGTGTCATTCATTATATAGATGACTTTCTTTTCACTGGAAAGAGCAATACCGATTATTGTCTATTAAATACATTTATATAATTAGCAAAGGAATTTAATATTCCACTCGCAGAGGAAAAGACTGTTTTTCCCACAGCTAACCTAACATTTTTAGGCATAGATATAGACACAATTAACATGCAGTTTTCTATTCCCCCAGAAAAGATAAAAAAAATATCGTAATTGCTATTTCCAACCTTCTAATGAAAAGAAAGACAACACTAAAAGATCTTCAATCTTTGCTGGGCTCACTACATTTTATTTCTAGAGTGATACCGATGGGTAGGGTGTTTTCAAAGCGCCTATACAGAGCAACTCAAGAAAAGCATCCCCATTTTCTCACATACGACTAAACAATCAACTAAAAGAAGACCTTAAAACACAGCTAAAATTTTTAAGCAGATTCAATGGCCATACTTTTTGGCAAGAGGAATTTATTAAGTCTGATGCCTTAAAACTAGCTACTGACACAGCAGGTGCAATAGGTTATGGAGCCACATTTCAGACGATGTTGTCAGCGGAATTATGGCCTAAAAAATGGATAAACAATGGCCTTACAAAAAATGTAGTTTTTATTGAATTATTCCCTGTTCTGGTTTTTGCTGTACATCTGGAAAACTCAATTCAAAAACAAAAGAATACTCCTATCATCTGACAACAAAGGGGTTGTATTCGCATTGAATTGTTTATCTTCAAAATCAGAACCGTTTATTACATTACTTAGAGAGTTGGTGTTATTTTGCCTATTTAACAACATTTGTATCAAAGCCAAATATGTGCATGGTAAGAGTTATTTAATAGCCGATTCTTTATCTCGCCAGAACATGGAATACTTCAGAAAATTAGTTCCAGACGCTGCTGCACAGAACTCCACCTCATCTTTGGAACATAATTTAAAAATGTTGGAAGATCTCATAAGAAGTTCATTAGCCACTAACACCTGGACAGCTTACGCAACGGCTTGGAAGAAATGGACAACATTTTGTGATCTCCATAACCTACATAAGTTTACAACACGCTGAACATGTTCCAATTTTTAATAGAGTCTATGAAAAAAAAATTCTTCCATCAACTATATTTATAAATTATTATCCGGAATTTCTTTCTTTCGCTAAATAAACGGATACGAATCTATCTGTACGGACTTCTTACTAAACCAAGTCCTGGAAGGTCTAAAAAAGACATCAATAAGCAAAGAAAGAACAAGACCAATTTTAGTAGATATTTTATTCAAAATTTACTTCTGTTTACCATTAATTCGTTCTTCAAATTTCAAAGCTCATGTTTTCTTAACAGCTTTTTTTTATGTTCTCTGCATTAGTGAGTTAGCTGCTGTAAATAAGAGAGAAATATCACCTATTCTAATTTCTGACTTACAATTACATACATCTCTTTTTCAAAAATTTACATTAAAAGATCAAAACCTGATCAATATAACAAAGGTCACTGGATAGTTCTAAATACTTGCAAAGACTTATTAATTTGTCCAGTTTTTGATATGCATAAATGGATTACTCTCAGACCTAAAATACATGGTGCTTTATTTATGCATTTAGAGCATACCCCGGTCACTAAATTCCAATTGAACTATATTCTTGAAGTTTAGGGTATGATAACTTGAAGTTTCTTCCTATTCTTTTCGAATAGGAGCAGCCACTGTAGCGGCACAACCTCACCCTAAATTCAAATATAATAAAGAACATTGGTAGATGGAAATCGAATAGATAAAAATTATATGTAAGACCTCATGTAATCTTTATTTTATAGATATAAACCGCACAATACGGATCGTGGGAAACGCCATTGTGGTCGGGACAAGAACACGTGCAGCGGAATTTAACTATACAACCACGTTAGGTTTGGATAACAAGATATTGGCAACGACATTGTGAACGTAGGTTTTCAAAACATCATAGAAACAGGCCTGCAATATTTGGGGGATGCCATGTAGTTTACATGGCCTATGGGGTAAGTAGCTCACAAGGTTTGAGTGGACAACTTGGATTTAAGTTACAGTAAGTTATGATTAATTTGTCAATTGGTTAATTTTAGTAAATAACGAACATCACAGCCTATAATATGCCATTAAATACATAAAAGAAAATCATTAATTCACAATATTGTGTATGGAGTCGTTAATTGGTAAACTCTGGAACATATGACATCATGAAAGAGCCCTAACTTGTTGAGTAATACAATAAAGGGAACGCATGGTGTCATGGTTCCGTTCACTGTATTGGTTATGCAGTCAATAAAGTTGCCTTACCTGGTGATAGGTGTCATCTACAGAGCCCGACAGAAGATTTGGAGCTGTTATCCTGATCTTCACCATCATTGGATGGCAGCTAGAGTTGAGCGAACACCTGGATGTTCGGGTTCGAGAAGTTCGGCCGAACTTCCCGGAAATGTTCGGGTTCGGGATCCGAACCCGACCCGAACTTCGTCCCGAACCCGAACCCCATTGAAGTCAATAGGGACCCAAACTTTTCGGCACTAAAAAGGCTGTAAAACTAAAATGAATAAAAATTAACCAATATCAATTGGAGAGAGGTCCCATAGCAGAGAATCAGGCTTCATGTCACCCACCACTAGAACAGGCCACTGTCAGATATTTAGACCCCGGCACCCAGACAGAGGAGAGAGGTCCCATTGCAGAGAATCAGGCTTCATGTCATAGCAGAGAATCAGGCTTCACGTCACCCACCACTGGTACCGGCCATTGTCAAATATTTTGGCCCTGGCACCCAGACAGAGAAGAGGTGTCATAGCAGAGAATCAGGCTTCATGTCATAGCAGAGAATCAGGCTTCACGTCACCCAATACTGGAACAGGCCATTGTCAGATATTTTGGCCCTGGCACCCAGACAGAGGAGAGAGGTCCCATAGCAGAGAATCAGGCTTCATGTCATAGCAGAGAATCAGGCTTCATGTCATAGCAGAGAATCAGACTTCACGTCACCCAATACTGGAACAGGCCATTGTCAGATAATTTGGCCCTGGCACCCAGACAGAGGAGAGAGGTCCCATAGCAGAGAATCAGGCTTCATGTCATAGCAGAGAATCAGGCTTCATGTCATAGCAGAGAATCAGGCTTCATGTCATAGCAGAGAATCAGGCTTTACGTCACCCACTACTGGAACAGGCCATTGTCAGATATTTAGGCCCCGGCACCCAGACAGAGGAGAGAGGTCCCATAGCAGAGATTCAGGCTTCATGTCAGCAGAGAATCAGGCTTCATGTCATAGCAGAGAATCAGGCTTCACGTCAGCCAAAACTGGAACAGTCCATTGTCAGATATTTAGGCCCCGGCACCCAGACAGAGGAGAGAGGTACCATAGCAGAGAATCAGGCTTCATGTCATAGCAGAGAATCAGGCTTCACGTCACCCACCACTGGAACAGGCCATTGTCAGATATTTTGGCCCTGGCACCAAGACAGAGGAGAGAGGTCCCATAGCAGAGAATCAGGCTTCATGTCACAGCAGAGAATCAGGCTTCATGTCATAGCAGAGAATCAGGCTTCATGTCACCCACCACTGGAACAGGCCATTGTCAGATATTTAGGCCCCGGCACCCAGACAGAGGAAAGAGGTCCCATAGCAGAGATTCAGGCTTCATGTCAGCAGAGAATCAGGCTTCATGTCATAGCAGAGAATCAGGCTTCACGTCAGCCAAAACTGGAACAGTCCATTTTCATATATTTAGGCCCCGGCACCCAGACAGAGGAGAGAGGTCCCATAGCAGAGATTCAGGCTTCATGTCAGCAGAGAATCAGGCTTCATGTCATAGCAGAGAATCAGGCTTCACGTCAGCCAAAACTGGAACAGTCCATTGTCAGGTATTTAGGCCCCGGCACCCAGACAGAGGAGAGAGGTCCCATAGCAGAGAATCAGCCTTCATGTCATAGCAGAGAATCAGGGTTCACGTCAACCACCACTGGAACAGGCCATTGTCAGATATTTTGACCCTGGCACCCAGACAGAGGAGAGAGGTCCCATAGCAGAGAATCAGGCTTCATGTCATAGCAGAGAATCAGGTTTCATGTCATCGCAGAGAATCAGGCTTCACGTCACCCACCACTGAAACAGGCCATTGTCAGATATTTTGGCCCTGGCACCAAGACAGAGTAGAGAGGTCCCATAGCAGAGAATCAGGCTTCATGTCATAGCAGAGAATCAGGCTTCATGTCATAGCAGAGAATCAGGCTTCACGTCACTCACCACTGGAACAGGCCATTGTCAGATATTTAGGCCCCGGCACCCAGACAGAGGAGAGAGGTCCCATAGCAGAGATTCAGGCTTCATGTCAGCAGAGAATCAGGCTTCATGTCATAGCAGAGAATCAGGTTTCACGTCAGCCAAAACTGGAACAGTCCATTGTCAGATATTTAGGCCCCGGCACCCAGACAGAGGAGAGAGGTCCCATAGCAGAGAATCAGGCTTCATGTCATAGCAGAGAATCCGGCTTCACGTCAGCCAAAACTGAAACAGTCCATTGTCAGATATTTAGGCCCGGCACCCAGTCAGAGGAGAGAGGTCCCATAGCAGAGAATCAGGCTTCATGTCATAGCAGAGAATCAGGCTTCACGTCACCCAAAACTGGAACAGTCCATTGTCAGATATTTAGGCCCCGGCACCCAGACAGAGGAGAGAGGTCCCATAGCAGAGAATCAGGCATCATGTCATAGCAGAGAATCAGGCTTCATGTCATAGCAGAGAATCAGGCTTCATGTCATAGCAGAGAATCAGGCTTCACGTCACCCACCACTGGAACAGGCCATTGTCAGATATTTAGGCCCCGGCACCCAGACAGAGGAGAGAGGTCCCATAGCAGAGATTCAGGCTTCATGTAAGCAGAGAATCAGGCTTCATGTCATAGCAGAGAATCAGGCTTCACGTCAGCCAAAACTGGAACAGTCCATTGTCAGGTATTTAGGCCCCGGCACCCAGACAGAGGAGAGAGGTCCCATAGCAGAGAATCAGGCTTCATGTCATAGCAGAGAATCAGGCTTCACGTCACCCACCACTGGAACAGGCCATTGTCAGATATTTTGGCCCTGGCACCCAGACAGAGGAGAGAGGTCCCATAGCAGAGAATCAGGCTTCATGTCATAGCAGAGAATCAGGCTTCACGTCACCCAAAACTGGAACAGTCCATTGTCAGATATTTAGGCCCCGGCACCCAGACAGAGGAGAGAGGTCCCATAGCAGAGAATCAGGCTTCATGTCATAGCAGAGAATCAGGCTTCACGTCAGCCAAAACTGGAACAGTCCATTGTCAGGTATTTAGGCCCCGGCACCCAGACAGAGGAGAGAGGTCCCATAGCAGAGAATCAGGCTTCATGTCATAGCAGAGAATCAGGGTTCACGTCAACCACCACTGGAACAGGCCATTGTCAGATATTTTGGCCCTGGCACCCAGACAGAGGAGAGAGGTCCCATAGCAGAGAATCAGGCTTCATGTCATAGCAGAGAATCAGGTTTCATGTCATCGCAGAGAATCAGGCTTCACGTCACCCACCACTGAAACAGGCCATTGTCAGATATTTTGGCCCTGGCACCAAGACAGAGTAGAGAGGTCCCATAGCAGAGAATCAGGCTTCATGTCATAGCAGAGAATCAGGCTTCATGTCATAGCAGAGAATCAGGCTTCACGTCACTCACCACTGGAACAGGCCATTGTCAGATATTTAGGCCCCGGCACCCAGACAGAGGAGAGAGGTCCCATAGCAGAGATTCAGGCTTCATGTCATAGCAGAGAATCAGGTTTCACGTCAGCCAAAACTGGAACAGTCCATTGTCAGATATTTAGGCCCCGGCACCCAGACAGAGGAGAGAGGTCCCATAGCAGAGAATCAGGCTTCATGTCATAGCAGAGAATCCGGCTTCACGTCAGCCAAAACTGAAACAGTCCATTGTCAGATATTTAGGCCCGGCACCCAGTCAGAGGAGAGAGGTCCCATAGCAGAGAATCAGGCTTCATGTCATAGCAGAGAATCAGGCTTCACGTCACCCAAAACTGGAACAGTCCATTGTCAGATATTTAGGCCCGGGCACCCAGACAGAGGAGAGAGGTCCCATAGCAGAGAATCAGGCTTCATGTCATAGCAGAGAATCATGCTTCATGTCATAGCAGAGAATCAGGCTTCATGTCATAGCAGAGAATCAGGCTTCATGTCATAGCAGAGAATCAGGCTTCACGTCACCCACCACTGGAACAGGCCATTGTCAGATATTTAGGCCCCGGCACCCAGACAGAGGAGAGAGGTCCCATAGCAGAAATTCAGGCTTCATGTAAGCAGAGAATCAGGCTTCATGTCATAGCAGAGAATCAGGCTTCACGTCAGCCAAAACTGGAACAGTCCATTGTCAGGTATTTAGGCCCCGGCACCCAGACAGAGGAGAGAGGTCCCATAGCAGAGAATCAGGCTTCATGTCATAGCAGAGAATCAGGCTTCACGTCACCCACCACTGGAACAGGCCATTGTCAGATATTTTGGCCCTGGCACCCAGACAGAGGAGAGAGGTCCCATAGCAGAGAATCAGGCTTCATGTCATAGCAGAGAATCAGGTTTCATGTCATAGCAGAGAATCAGGCTTCACGTCACCCAAAACTGGAACAGTCCATTGTCAGATATTTAGGCCCCGGCACCCAGACAGAGGAGAGAGGTCCCATAGCAGAGAATCAGGCTTCATGTCATAGCAGAGAATCAGGCTTCACGTCAGCTAAAACTGGAACAGTCCATTGTCAGATATTTAGGCCCCGGCACCCAGACAGAGGAGAGAGGTCCCATAGCAGAGAATCAGGCTTCATGTCATAGCAGAGAAACAGGCTTCTTGTCACCCAAAACTGGAACAGGCCATTGTCAGATATTTAGGCCCCGGCACCCAGACAGAGGAGAGAGGTCTCATATCAGAGATTCAGGCTTCATGTCAGCAGAGAATCAGGCTTCACGTCAGCTAAAACTGGAACAGTCCATTGTCAGATATTTAGGCCCCGGCACCCAGACAGAGGAGAGAGGTCCCATAGCAGAGAATCAGGCTTCATGTCATAGCAGAGAAACAGGCTTCTTGTCACCCAAAACTGGAACAGTCCATTGTCAGGTATTTAGGCCCCGTCACCCAGACAGAGGAGAGAGGTCCCATAGCAGAGAATCAGGCTTCATGTCATAGCAGAGAATCAGGCTTCACGTCACCCAAAACTGGAACAGTCCATTGTCAGATATTTAGGCCCCGGCACCCAGACAGAGGAGAGAGGTCCCATAGCAGAGATTCAGGCTTCATGTCATAGCAGAGAATCAGGCTTTATGTCATAGCAGAGAATCAGGCTTCATGTCATAGCAGAGAATCAGGCTTCACTTCACCCACCACTGGAATAGGCCATTGTCAGATATTTAGGCCCCGGCACCCAGACAGAGGAGAGAGGTCCCATAGCAGAGATTTAGGCTTTATGTCAGCAGAGAATCAGGCTTCATGTCATAGCAGAGAATCAGGCTTCACGTCAGCCAAAACTGGAACAGTCCATTGTCAGGTATTTAGGCACCGGCACCCAGACAGAGGAGAGAGGTCCCATAGCAGAGAATCAGGCTTCATGTCATAGCAGAGAATCAGGCTTCACGTCACCCACCACTGAAACAGGCCATTGTCAGATATTTTGGCCCTGGCACCAAGACAGAGGAGAGAGGTCCCATAGCAGAGAATCAGGCTTCATGTCATAGCAGAGAATCAGGCTTCATGTCATAGCAGAGAATCAGGCTTCACGTCACTCACCACTGGAACAGGCCATTGTCAGATATTTAGGCCCCGGCACCCAGACAGAGGAGAGAGGTCCCATAGCAGAGATTCAGGCTTCATGTCAGCAGAGAATCAGGCTTCATGTCATAGCAGAGAATCAGGTTTCACGTCAGCCAAAACTGGAACAGTCCATTGTCAGGAATTTAGGCCCCGTCACCCAGACAGAGGAGAGTGGTCCCATAGCAGAGAATCAGGCTACATGTCATAGCAGAGAATCAGGCTTCACGTCAGCCAAAACTGAAACAGTTTATTGTCAGATATTTAGGCCCGGCACCCAGTCAGAGTAGAGAGGTCCCATAGCAGAGAATCAGGCTTTATGTCATAGCAGAGAATCAGGCTTCACGTCACCCAAAACTGGAACAGTCCATTGTCAGATATGTAGGCCCCAGCACCCAGACAGAGGAGAGAGGTCCCATAGCAGAGAATCGGGCTTCATGTCATAGCAGATAATCATGCTTCATGTCATAGCAGAGAATCAGGCTTCACGTCACCCAAAACTGGAACAGTCCATTGTCAGATATTTAGGCCCCGGCACCCAGACAGAGGAGAGAGGTCCCATAGCAGAGAATCAGGCTTCATGTCATAGCAGAGAAACAGGCTTCTTGTCACCCAAAACTGGAACAGTCCATTGTCAGATATTTAGGCCCCGGCACCCAGACAGAGGAGAGAGGTCCCATAGCAGAGAATCAGGCTTCATGTCATAGCAGAGAATCAGGCTTCACGTCACCCAAAACTGGAACAGTTCATTTTCAGATATTTAGGCCCCGGCACCCAGACAGAGGAGAGAGGATCCCTAGCAGAGTTTCAGGCTTCATGTCATAGCAGAGAATCATAATTCACGTCACCCAACACTGGAACAAGCCACTGTCAGATATTTTAGGCCCCGGCACTTAGACAGAGGAGAGGTTCATTCAACTTTGGGTTGCCCCGCAATATAATGGTAAAATGAAAATAAAAATAGGATTGAATGAGGAAGTGCTCTGGAGTACAATAATATATGGTTAAGGGGAGGTAGTTAATGTCTAATCTGCACAAGGGATGGACAGGTCCTGTGGGATCCATGCCTGGTTCATTTTTATGAACGTCAGCTTGTCCACATTGGCTGTAGACAGGCGGCTGCGTTTGTCTGTAATGACGCCCCCTGCCGTGCTGAATACACGTTCAGACAAAACGCTGGCCACCGGGCAGGCCAGCCCCTCCATGGCATAAAAGGCTAGCTCTGGCCACGTGGACAATTTAGAGACCCAGAATTTGAATGGGGCCGAACCATCAGTCAGTACGTGGAGGGGTGTGCACACGTACTGTTCCATCATGCTAGTGAAATTTTGCCTCCTGCTAACACGTTGCGTTTCAGGTGGTGGTGCAGTTAGCTATGGCGTGTTGACAAAACTTTTCCACATCTCTTCCATGCTAACCCTGCCCTCAGAGGAGCTGGCCGTGACACAGCTGCGTTGGCGACCTCTTGCTCCTCCTCTGCCTTGGCCTTGGGCTTCCACTTGTTCCCCTGTGACATTTGGGAATGCTCTCAGTAGCACGTCTACCAATGTGCGCTTGTACTCGCACATCTTCCTATCACGCTCCAGTGCAGGAAGTAAGGTGGGCACATTGTCTTTGTACCAGGGATCCACCAGGGTGGCAACCCAGTAGTCCGCACACGTTAAAATGTGGGCAACTCTGCTGTCGTTGCGCAGGCACTGCAGCATGTAGTCGCTCATGTGTGCCAGGCTTCCCAGAGGTAAGGACAAGATGTTCTCTGTGGGAGGCGTATCGTCATCGTCCTGCGTTTCTTCCCAGCCACGCACCAGTGAAGGGCCCGAGCTGCGTTGGGTGCCACCCCGCTGTGAACATGCTTCATCCTCATCCTCCTCCACCTCCTCCTCATCCTTGTCCTCCTCGTCCTCCAGTAGTGGGCCCTGGCTGGCCACATTTGTACCTGGCCTCTGCTGTTGCCAAAAACCTCCCTCTGAGTCACTTCGAAGAGACTGGCCTGGAAGTGCTAAAAATGACCCCTCTTCCTCTTCCTCCTCCTCCTCCTGGGCCACCTCCTCTTCCATCATCGCCCTAAGTGTTTTCTCAAGGAGACATAGAAGTGGTATTGTAACGCTGATAACGGCGTCATCGCCACTGGCCATGTTGGTGGAGTACTCGAAAACAGCGCAACAGGGCACACAGGTCTCGCATGGAGGCCCAGTCATTGGTGGTGAATAGTGTTGAGCGCGAATATTCGAATAGCGAATTTTTTACGCGAATATCGGCACTTCGCTAATTCGCGAATATTTCGAATATAGTGCTATAAATTCGCTATTTCGAATATTCGTTTTTTTTTTTTTTTTTTTTTTTTTAATTGTTATATTTTTTCCTTTCCCACTTCCCTAAAGTTGTTCTTACCTGTCCTTTGGATTCCTGGCTTCCTGGCTGCTCCAGTCAGTGCCCGTTGCCGCTTCTGCCGCCTTCCGTGCTCATGGAGCGTCCCCATCTCCATGGGAACGTCTCCATATACTAGAATGTACTGTCGGATTTGAGAATTACGTTGAAATCGCAATTGCGATTAATATAACACGAAATAATCGCATTTGCGATTTCAACGTAATTCTCAAATCCGACAGTACATTCTAGTATATGGAGACGTTCCCATGAGCATGGAATATAGCATTACTAAGTTAAAATCGCAAATGCGATTATTTCGTGTTATATTAATCGCATTTGCGATTTTTTTTTATTTTATTTTTTTACTATGGTTGGCTTCAATGGTAGAATTAGCGAATATGACGAATATATTCGTTATATTCCACAAAACGAATATACGAATGTATTCGTTATATTCCACAAAACGAAGATAACGAAGTATTCTGCATCTCAGTTATATCTACCTATTCATCAACTTCGCTAATTCTAGCAATCATATAGGACAGTTTACTATAGAGACAGCTAAGTATAATTCGCTATGCGATTATATGACTGCTTTTTTTTAATATAAATAGAATAATTATAATACCTGATAATTATTATAATCTATTTATATAAAAAAGCAAAGTAATATAATCGCATAGCGAATTATACTTATCTGTCTTTATAGTAAACTTTCCTATATGATTGCTAGAATTAGCGAAGTTGATGAATAGGTAGATATAACTGAGATGCAGAATACTTCGTTATCTTCGTTTTGTGGAATATAACGAATATATTCGTATATTCGTTTTGTGGAATATAACGAATATATTCGTCATATTCGCTAATTCTACCATTGAAGCCAACCATAGTAAAAAAAAAACAAAAAAAAAAACGCAAATGCGATTAATATAACACGAAATAATCGCATTTGCGATTTTAACTTAACTTTTACTTAGTAATGCTATATTCCAGGGATCAGCAACCTCCGGCACTCCAGCTGTTGTCAAACTACGACTCCCAGCATGCTCCATTCACTTCTTTGGGAGTCCTGAGAACAGCCATGGAGGTGTGCATGCTGGGAGTTGTAGTTGCACCACAGCTGGAGTGCCGAAGGTTGCTGATCCCTGCTATATTCCATGCTCATGGAGCGTCCCCATCACCATGGTAACGTCTCCATATACTAGAATGTACTGTCGGATTTGAGAATTACGTTGAAATCGCAAATGCGATTATTTCGTGTTATATTAATCGCATTTGCGATTTCAATAGGAGAGTAGCCTTTAAGTTTAAAAAAAAAAATAATAAAAAATTTAAAAAAATCGCATATGCGATTTTTTTTATCGCATATTATTCGCGATAACTAGCATAATGACGAATATTCGATTTCGACGAATATAAAACGAATATTCTATCGAATATTCGCGAATTTCGTCGAAATCGAATATGGCACCTGCCGCTCATCACTAGTGGTGAATTGGTGCTGTTCCGCAGTGCGACTGACCCGTGCGTGCTGCAGCTGAAACTCCACTATGGCTTGCTGCTGCTCACACAGTCTGTTCAGCATGTGCAAGGTGGAGTTCCACCTGGTGGGCACGTCGCATATGAGGCGGTGAGCGGGAAGGCCGAAGTTACTCTGCAGCGCAGACAGGCGAGCAGCGTCAGGATGTGAACACCGGAAGCGCAAACAGACGGCCCGCACTTTATGCAGCAGCTCTGACATGTCGGAGTAGTTGTGAATGAACTTCTGCACCACCAAATTCAGCACATGCACCAGGCAAGGGATGTGCGTCAAACCGGCTAGTTCCAGAGCTGCAACGAGATTTCGCCCATTATCGCACACCACCGGGCTGGGCTTGAGACTCACCGGCAGCAACCACTCGTCGGTCTGTTGTTCTATACCCCGCCACAACTCCTGTGCAGTGTGGGGCCTGTCCCCCAAACATATGAGTTTCAGAATGGCCTGCTGACGTTTACCCCGGGCTGTGCTGAAGTTGGTGGTGAAGGTGTGTGGCTGACTGGATGAGCAGGTGGAAGAAGAGGAGGAGGAAGCCGAGTAGGAGGCAACAGGAGGCAGAGAATTTTGCCCTGCGATCCTTGATATCATTTGATACTGCACTGAAAATTTTAAATGAAATGGGCAATAATGTTCTCCCGGCAAAAACAGACATAAAATCCTCTTTTAGATTATTACCTATTCATCCAAAAGGATTCAACTCCTTGGGATTCCAATTCCAAGGAGCCTTTTTCTTTGACAAGGCATTACCCATGGGCTTCACTCTGTCATGTTACTATTTCGAAGCGTTTTCTACTTTTTTACAATGGGTATTAGAACAACCTCCGAATGCAGGAAGTGTCATTCATTATATAGATGACTTTCTTTTCACTGGAAAGAGCAATACCGATTATTGTCTATTAAATACATTTATATAATTTGCAAAGGAATTTAATATTCCACTCGCAGAGGAAAAGACTGTTTTTCCCACAGCTAACCTAACATTTTTAGGCATAGATATAGACACAATTAACATGCAGTTTTCTATTCCCCCAGAAAAGATAAAAAAAATATCGTAATTGCTATTTCCAACCTTCTAATGAAAAGAAAGACAACACTAAAAGATCTTCAATCTTTGCTGGGCTCACTACATTTTATTTCTAGAGTGATACCGATGGGTAGGGTGTTTTCAAAGCGCCTATACAGAGCAACTCAAGAAAAGCATCCCCATTTTCTCACATACGACTAAACAATCAACTAAAAGAAGACCTTAAAATACAGCTAAAATTTTTAAGCAGATTCAATGGCCATACTTTTTGGCAAGAGGAATTTATTGAGTCTGATGCTTTAAAACTAGCTACTGACACAGCAGGTGCAATAGGTTATGGAGCCACATTTCAGACGATGTTGTCAGCGGAATTATGGCCTAAAAAAAACAATGGCCTTACAAAAAATGTAGTTTTTATTGAATTATTCCCTGTTCTGGTTTTTCCGCTGTACATCTGGAAAACTCATTTAAAAAACAAAAGAATACTCCTATCATCTGACAACAAAGGGGTTGTATTCGCATTGAATTGTTTATCTTCAAAATCAGAACCGTTTATTACATTACTTAGAGAGTTGGTGTTATTTTGCCTATTTAACAACATTTGTATCAAAGCCAAATATGTGCATGGTAAGAGTTATTTAATAGCCGATTCTTTATCTCGCCAGAACATGGAATACTTCAGAAAATTAGTTCCAGACGCTGCTGCACAGAACTCCACCTCATCTTTGGAACATAATTTAAAAATGTTGGAAGATCTCATAAGAAGTTCATTAGCCACTAACACCTGGACAGCTTACGCAACGGCTTGGAAGAAATGGACAACATTTTGTGATCTCCATAACCTACATAAGTTTACAACACGCTGAACATGTTCCAATTTTTAATAGAGTCTATGAAAAAAAAATTCTTCCATCAACTATATTTATAAATTATTATCCGGAATTTCTTTCTTTCGCTAAATAAACGGATACGAATCTATCTGTACGGACTTCTTACTAAACCAAGTCCTGGAAGGTCTAAAAAAGACATCAATAAGCAAAGAAAGAACAAGACCAATTTTAGTAGATATTTTATTCAAAATTTACTTCTGTTTACCATTAATTCGTTCTTCAAATTTCAAAGCTCATGTTTTCTTAACAGCTTTTTTTTATGTTCTCTGCATTAGTGAGTTAGCTGCTGTAAATAAGAGAGAAATATCACCTATTCTAATTTCTGACTTACAATTACATACATCTCTTTTTCAAAAATTTACATTAAAAGATCAAAACCTGATCAATATAACAAAGGTCACTGGATAGTTCTAAATACTTGCAAAGACTTATTAATTTGTCCAGTTTTTGATATGCATAAATGGATTACTCTCAGACCTAAAATACATGGTGCTTTATTTATGCATTTAGAGCATACCCCGGTCACTAAATTCCAATTGAACTATATTCTTGAAGTTTAGGGTATGATAACTTGAAGTTTCTTCCTATTCTTTTCGAATAGGAGCAGCCACTGTAGCGGCACAACCTCACCCTAAATTCAAATATAATAAAGAACATTGGTAGATGGAAATCGAATAGATAAAAATTATATGTAAGACCTCATGTAATCTTTATTTTATAGATATAAACCGCACAATACGGATCGTGGGAAACGCCATTGTGGTCGGGACAAGAACACGTGCAGCGGAATTTAACTATACAACCACGTTAGGTTTGGATAACAAGATATTGGCAACGACATTGTGAACGTAGGTTTTCAAAACATCATAGAAACAGGCCTGCAATATTTGGGGGATGCCATGTAGTTTACATGGCCTATGGGGTAAGTAGCTCACAAGGTTTGAGTGGACAACTTGGATTTAAGTTACAGTAAGTTATGATTAATTTGTCAATTGGTTAATTTTAGTAAATAACGAACATCACAGCCTATAATATGCCATTAAATACATAAAAGAAAATCATTAATTCACAATATTGTGTATGGAGTCGTTAATTGGTAAACTCTGGAACATATGACATCATGAAAGAGCCCTAACTTGTTGAGTAATACAATAAAGGGAACGCATGGTGTCATGGTTCCGTTCACTGTATTGGTTATGCAGTCAATAAAGTTGCCTTACCTGGTGATAGGTGTCATCTACAGAGCCCGACAGAAGATTTGGAGCTGTTATCCTGATCTTCACCATCATTGGATGGCAGCTAGAGTTGAGCGAACACCTGGATGTTCGGGTTCGAGAAGTTCGGCCGAACTTCCCGGAAATGTTCGGGTTCGGGATCCGAACCCGACCCGAACTTCGTCCCGAACCCGAACCCCATTGAAGTCAATAGGGACCCAAACTTTTCGGCACTAAAAAGGCTGTAAAACTAAAATGAATAAAAATTAACCAATATCAATTGGAGAGAGGTCCCATAGCAGAGAATCAGGCTTCATGTCACCCACCACTAGAAAAGGCCACTGTCAGATATTTAGACCCCGGCACCCAGACAGAGGAGAGAGGTCCCATTGCAGAGAATCAGGCTTCATGTCATAGCAGAGAATCAGGCTACACGTCACCCACCACTGGTACCGGCCATTGTCAAATATTTTGGCCCTGGCACCCAGACAGAGAAGAGGTGTCATAGCAGAGAATCAGGCTTCATGTCATAGCAGAGAATCAGGCTTCACGTCACCCAATACTGGAACAGGCCATTGTCAGATATTTTGGCCCTGGCACCCAGACAGAGGAGAGAGGTCCCATAGCAGAGAATCAGGCTTCATGTCATAGCAGAGAATCAGGCTTCATGTCATAGCAGAGAATCAGACTTCACGTCACCCAATACTGGAACAGGCCATTGTCAGATAATTTGGCCCTGGCACCCAGACAGAGGAGAGAGGTCCCATAGCAGAGAATCAGGCTTCATGTCATAGCAGAGAATCAGGCTTCATGTCATAGCAGAGAATCAGGCTTCATGTCATAGCAGAGAATCAGGCTTTACGTCACCCACTACTGGAACAGGCCATTGTCAGATATTTAGGCCCCGGCACCCAGACAGAGGAGAGAGGTCCCATAGCAGAGATTCAGGCTTCATGTCAGCAGAGAATCAGGCTTCATGTCATAGCAGAGAATCAGGCTTCACGTCAGCCAAAACTGGAACAGTCCATTGTCAGATATTTAGGCCCCGGCACCCAGACAGAGGAGAGAGGTACCATAGCAGAGAATCAGGCTTTATGTCATAGCAGAGAATCAGGCTTCACGTCACCCACCACTGGAACAGGCCATTGTCAGATATTTTGGCCCTGGCACCCAGACAGAGGAGAGAGGTCCCATAGCAGAGAATCAGGCTTCATGTCACAGCAGAGAATCAGGCTTCATGTCATAGCAGAGAATCAGGCTTCATGTCACCCACCACTGGAACAGGTCATTGTCAGATATTTAGGCCCCGGCACCCAGACAGAGGAAAGAGGTCCCATAGCAGAGATTCAGGCTTCATGTCAGCAGAGAATCAGGCTTCATGTCATAGCAGAGAATCAGGCTTCACGTCAGCCAAAACTGGAACAGTCCATTTTCTTATATTTAGGCCCCGGCACCCAGACAGAGGAGAGAGGTCCCATAGCAGAGATTCAGGCTTCATGTCAGCAGAGAATCAGGCTTCATGTCATAGCAGAGAATCAGGCTTCACGTCAGCCAAAACTGGAACAGTCCATTGTCAGGTATTTAGGCCCCGGCACCCAGACAGAGGAGAGAGGTCCCATAGCAGAGAATCAGCCTTCATGTCATAGCAGAGAATCAGGGTTCACGTCAACCACCACTGGAACAGGCCATTGTCAGATATTTTGACCCTGGCACCCAGACAGAGGAGAGAGGTCCCATAGCAGAGAATCAGGCTTCATGTCATAGCAGAGAATCAGGTTTCATGTCATCGCAGAGAATCAGGCTTCACGTCACCCACCACTGAAACAGGCCATTGTCAGATATTTTGGCCCTGGCACCAAGACAGAGTAGAGAGGTCCCATAGCAGAGAATCAGGCTTCATGTCATAGCAGAGAATCAGGCTTCATGTCATAGCAGAGAATCAGGCTTCACGTCACTCACCACTGGAACAGGCCATTGTCAGATATTTAGGCCCCGGCACCCAGACAGAGGAGAGAGGTCCCATAGCAGAGATTCAGGCTTCATGTCAGCAGAGAATCAGGCTTCATGTCATAGCAGAGAATCAGGTTTCACGTCAGCCAAAACTGGAACAGTCCATTGTCAGATATTTAGGCCCCGGCACCCAGACAGAGGAGAGAGGTCCCATAGCAGAGAATCAGGCTTCATGTCATAGCAGAGAATCAGGCTTCATGTCATAGCAGAGAATCAGACTTCACGTCACCCAATACTGGAACAGGCCATTGTCAGATAATTTGGCCCTGGCACCCAGACAGAGGAGAGAGGTCCCATAGCAGAGAATCAGGCTTCATGTCATAGCAGAGAATCAGGCTTCATGTCATAGCAGAGAATCAGGCTTCATGTCATAGCAGAGAATCAGGCTTTACGTCACCCACTACTGGAACAGGCCATTGTCAGATATTTAGGCCCCGGCACCCAGACAGAGGAGAGAGGTCCCATAGCAGAGATTCAGGCTTCATGTCAGCAGAGAATCAGGCTTCATGTCATAGCAGAGAATCAGGCTTCACGTCAGCCAAAACTGGAACAGTCCATTGTCAGATATTTAGGCCCCGGCACCCAGACAGAGGAGAGAGGTACCATAGCAGAGAATCAGGCTTCATGTCATAGCAGAGAATCAGGCTTCATGTCACCCACCACTAGAACAGGCCACTGTCAGATATTTAGACCCCGGCACCCAGACAGAGGAGAGAGGTCCCATTGCAGAGAATCAGGCTTCATGTCATAGCAGAGAATCAGGCTACACGTCACCCACCACTGGTACCGGCCATTGTCAAATATTTTGGCCCTGGCACCCAGACAGAGAAGAGGTGTCATAGCAGAGAATCAGGCTTCATGTCATAGCAGAGAATCAGGCTTCACGTCACCCAATACTGGAACAGGCCATTGTCAGATATTTTGGCCCTGGCACCCAGACAGAGGAGAGAAGTCCCATAGCAGAGAATCAGGCTTCATGTCATAGCAGAGAATCAGGCTTCATGTCATAGCAGAGAATCAGACTTCACGTCACCCAATACTGGAACAGGCCATTGTCAGATAATTTGGCCCTGGCACCCAGACAGAGGAGAGAGGTCCCATAGCAGAGAATCAGGCTTCATGTCATAGCAGAGAATCAGGCTTCATGTCATAGCAGAGAATCAGGCTTCATGTCATAGCAGAGAATCAGGCTTTACGTCACCCACTACTGGAACAGGCCATTGTCAGATATTTAGGCCCCGGCACCCAGACAGAGGAGAGAGGTCCCATAGCAGAGATTCAGGCTTCATGTCAGCAGAGAATCAGGCTTCATGTCATAGCAGAGAATCAGGCTTCACGTCAGCCAAAACTGGAACAGTCCATTGTCAGATATTTAGGCCCCGGCACCCAGACAGAGGAGAGAGGTACCATAGCAGAGAATCAGGCTTCATGTCATAGCAGAGAATCAGGCTTCACGTCACCCACCACTGGAACAGGCCATTGTCAGATATTTTGGCCCTGGCACCCAGACAGAGGAGAGAGGTCCCATAGCAGAGAATCAGGCTTCATGTCACAGCAGAGAATCAGGCTTCATGTCATAGCAGAGAATCAGGCTTCATGTCACCCACCACTGGAACAGGCCATTGTCAGATATTTAGGCCCCGGCACCCAGACAGAGGAAAGAGGTCCCATAGCAGAGATTCAGGCTTCATGTCAGCAGAGAATCAGGCTTCACGTCAGCCAAAACTGGAACAGTCCATTTTCATATATTTAGGCCCCGGCACCCAGACAGAGGAGAGAGGTCCCATAGCAGAGATTCAGGCTTCATGTCAGCAGAGAATCAGGCTTCATGTCATAGCAGAGAATCAGGCTTCACGTCAGCCAAAACTGGAACAGTCCATTGTCAGGTATTTAGGCCCCGGCACCCAGACAGAGGAGAGAGGTCCCATAGCAGAGAATCAGCCTTCATGTCATAGCAGAGAATCAGGGTTCACGTCAACCACCACTGGAACAGGCCATTGTCAGATATTTTGACCCTGGCACCCAGACAAAGGAGAGAGGTCCCATAGCAGAGAATCAGGCTTCATGTCATAGCAGAGAATCAGGTTTCATGTCATCGCAGAGAATCAGGCTTCACGTCACCCACCACTGAAACAGGCCATTGTCAGATATTTTGGCCCTGGCACCAAGACAGAGTAGAGAGGTCCCATAGCAGAGAATCAGGCTTCATGTCATAGCAGAGAATCAGGCTTCATGTCATAGCAGAGAATCAGGCTTCACGTCACTCACCACTGGAACAGGCCATTGTCAGATATTTAGGCCCCGGCACCCAGACAGAGGAGAGAGGTCCCATAGCAGAGATTCAGGCTTCATGTCAGCAGAGAATCAGGCTTCATGTCATAGCAGAGAATCAGGTTTCACGTCAGCCAAAACTGGAACAGTCCATTGTCAGATATTTAGGCCCCGGCACCCAGACAGAGGAGAGAGGTCCCATAGCAGAGAATCAGGCTTCATGTCATAGCAGAGAATCCGGCTTCACGTCAGCCAAAACTGAAACAGTCCATTGTCAGATATTTAGGCCCGGCACCCAGTCAGAGGAGAGAGGTCCCATAGCAGAGAATCAGGCTTCATGTCATAGCAGAGAATCAGGCTTCACGTCACCCAAAACTGGAACAGTCCATTGTCAGATATTTAGGCCCCGGCACCCAGACAAAGGAGAGAGGTCCCATAGCAGAGAATCAGGCATCATGTCATAGCAGAGAATCAGGCTTCATGTCATAGCAGAGAATCAGGCTTCATGTCATAGCAGAGAATCAGGCTTCACGTCACCCACCACTGGAACAGGCCATTGTCAGATATTTAGGCCCCGGCACCCAGACAGAGGAGAGAGGTCCCATAGCAGAGAATCAGGCTTCATGTCATAGCAGAGAATCAGGCTTCACGTCACCCACCACTGGAACAGGCCATTGTCAGATATTTTGGCCCCGGCACCCAGACAGAGGAAAGAGGTCCCATAGCAGAGAATCAGGCTTCATGTCATAGCAGAGAATCAGGCTTCACGTCACCCAAAACTGGAACAGTCCATTGTCAGATATTTAGGCCCCGGCACCCAGACAGAGGAGAGAGGTCCCATAGCAGAGAATCAGGCTTCATGTCATAGCAGAGAATCAGGCTTCACGTCAGCCAAAACTGGAACAGTCCATTGTCAGATATTTAGGCCCCGGCACCCAGACAGAGGAGAGAGGTCCCATAGCAGAGAATCAGGCTTCATGTCATAGCAGAGAATCAGGGTTCACGTCAACCACCACTGGAACAGGCCATTGTCAGATATTTTGGCCCTGGCACCCAGACAGAGGAGAGAGGTCCCATAGCAGAGAATCAGGCTTCATGTCATAGCAGAGAATCAGGTTTCATGTCATCGCAGAGAATCAGGCTTCACGTCACCCACCACTGAAACAGGCCATTGTCAGATATTTTGGCCCTGGCACCAAGACAGAGTAGAGAGGTCCCATAGCAGAGAATCAGGCTTCATGTCATAGCAGAGAATCAGGCTTCATGTCATAGCAGAGAATCAGGCTTCACGTCACTCACCACTGGAACAGGCCATTGTCAGATATTTAGGCCCCGGCACCCAGACAGAGGAGAGAGGTCCCATAGCAGAGATTCAGGCTTCATGTCATAGCAGAGAATCAGGTTTCACGTCAGCCAAAACTGGAACAGTCCATTGTCAGATATTTAGGCCCCGGCACCCAGACAGAGGAGAGAGGTCCCATAGCAGAGAATCAGGCTTCATGTCATAGCAGAGAATCCGGCTTCACGTCAGCCAAAACTGAAACAGTCCATTGTCAGATATTTAGGCCCGGCACCCAGTCAGAGGAGAGAGGTCCCATAGCAGAGAATCAGGCTTCATGTCATAGCAGAGAATCAGGCTTCACGTCACCCAAAACTGGAACAGTCCATTGTCAGATATTTAGGCCCGGGCACCCAGACAGAGGAGAGAGGTCCCATAGCAGAGAATCAGGCTTCATGTCATAGCAGAGAATCAGGCTTCATGTCATAGCAGAGAATCAGGCTTCATGTCATAGCAGAGAATCAGGCTTCATGTCATAGCAGAGAATCAGGCTTCACGTCACCCACCACTGGAACAGGCCATTGTCAGATATTTAGGCCCCGGCACCCAGACAGAGGAGAGAGGTCCCATAGCAGAAATTCAGGCTTCATGTAAGCAGAGAATCAGGCTTCATGTCATAGCAGAGAATCAGGCTTCACGTCAGCCAAAACTGGAACAGTCCATTGTCAGGTATTTAGGCCCCGGCACCCAGACAGAGGAGAGAGGTCCCATAGCAGAGAATCAGGCTTCATGTCATAGCAGAGAATCAGGCTTCACGTCACCCACCACTGGAACAGGCCATTGTCAGATATTTTGGCCCTGGACCCAGACAGAGGAGAGAGGTCCCATAGCAGAGAATCAGGCTTCATGTCATAGCAGAGAATCAGGTTTCATGTCATAGCAGAGAATCAGGCTTCACGTCACCCAAAACTGGAACAGTCCATTGTCAGATATTTAGGCCCCGTCACCCAGACAGAGGAGAGAGGTCCCATAGCAGAGAATCAGGCTTCATGTCATAGCAGAGAATCAGGCTTCACGTCAGCTAAAACTGGAACAGTCCATTGTCAGATATTTAGGCCCCGGCACCCAGACAGAGGAGAGAGGTCCCATAGCAGAGAATCAGGCTTCATGTCATAGCAGAGAAACAGGCTTCTTGTCACCCAAAACTGGAACAGGCCATTGTCAGATATTTAGGCCCCGGCACCCAGACAGAGGAGAGAGGTCTCATATCAGAGATTCAGGCTTCATGTCAGCAGAGAATCAGGCTTCACGTCAGCTAAAACTGGAACAGTCCATTGTCAGATATTTAGGCCCCGGCACCCAGACAGAGGAGAGAGGTCCCATAGCAGAGAATCAGGCTTCATGTCATAGCAGAGAAACAGGCTTCTTGTCACCCAAAACTGGAACAGTCCATTGTCAGGTATTTAGGCCCCGTCACCCAGACAGAGGAGAGAGGTCCCATAGCAGAGAATCAGGCTTCATGTCATAGCAGAGAATCAGGCTTCACGTCACCCAAAACTGGAACAGTCCATTGTCAGATATTTAGGCCCCGGCACCCAGACAGAGGAGAGAGGTCCCATAGCAGAGATTCAGGCTTCATGTCATAGCAGAGAATCAGGCTTTATGTCATAGCAGAGAATCAGGCTTCATGTCATAGCAGAGAATCAGGCTTCACTTCACCCACCACTGGAATAGGCCATTGTCAGATATTTAGGCCCCGGCACCCAGACAGAGGAGAGAGGTCCCATAGCAGAGATTTAGGCTTTATGTCAGCAGAGAATCAGGCTTCATGTCATAGCAGAGAATCAGGCTTCACGTCAGCCAAAACTGGAACAGTCCATTGTCAGGTATTTAGGCACCGGCACCCAGACAGAGGAGAGAGGTCCCATAGCAGAGAATCAGGCTTCATGTCATAGCAGAGAATCAGGCTTCACGTCACCCACCACTGAAACAGGCCATTGTCAGATATTTTGGCCCTGGCACCAAGACAGAGGAGAGAGGTCCCATAGCAGAGAATCAGGCTTCATGTCATAGCAGAGAATCAGGCTTCATGTCATAGCAGAGAATCAGGCTTCACGTCACTCACCACTGGAACAGGCCATTGTCAGATATTTAGGCCCCGGCACCCAGACAGAGGAGAGAGGTCCCATAGCAGAGATTCAGGCTTCATGTCAGCAGAGAATCAGGCTTCATGTCATAGCAGAGAATCAGGTTTCACGTCAGCCAAAACTGGAACAGTCCATTGTCAGGAATTTAGGCCCCGTCACCCAGACAGAGGAGAGAGGTCCCATAGCAGAGAATCAGGCTACATGTCATAGCAGAGAATCAGGCTTCACGTCAGCCAAAACTGAAACAGTTTATTGTCAGATATTTAGGCCCGGCACCCAGTCAGAGTAGAGAGGTCCCATAGCAGAGAATCAGGCTTTATGTCATAGCAGAGAATCAGGCTTCACGTCACCCAAAACTGGAACAGTCCATTGTCAGATATGTAGGCCCCAGCACCCAGACAGAGGAGAGAGGTCCCATAGCAGAGAATCGGGCTTCATGTCATAGCAGATAATCATGCTTCATGTCATAGCAGAGAATCAGGCTTCACGTCACCCAAAACTGGAACAGTCCATTGTCAGATATTTAGGCCCCGGCACCCAGACAGAGGAGAGAGGTCCCATAGCAGAGAATCAGGCTTCATGTCATAGCAGAGAAACAGGCTTCTTGTCACCCAAAACTGGAACAGTCCATTGTCAGATATTTAGGCCCCGGCACCCAGACAGAGGAGAGAGGTCCCATAGCAGAGAATCAGGCTTCATGTCATAGCAGAGAATCAGGCTTCACGTCACCCAAAACTGGAACAGTTCATTTTCAGATATTTAGGCCCCGGCACCCAGACAGAGGAGAGAGGATCCCTAGCAGAGTTTCAGGCTTCATGTCATAGCAGAGAATCATAATTCACGTCACCCAACACTGGAACAAGCCACTGTCAGATATTTTAGGCCCCGGCACTTAGACAGAGGAGAGGTTCATTCAACTTTGGGTTGCCCCGCAATATAATGGTAAAATGAAAATAAAAATAGGATTGAATGAGGAAGTGCTCTGGAGTACAATAATATATGGTTAAGGGGAGGTAGTTAATGTCTAATCTGCACAAGGGATGGACAGGTCCTGTGGGATCCATGCCTGGTTCATTTTTATGAACGTCAGCTTGTCCACATTGGCTGTAGACAGGCGGCTGCGTTTGTCTGTAATGACGCCCCCTGCCGTGCTGAATACACGTTCAGACAAAACGCTGGCCACCGGGCAGGCCAGCCCCTCCATGGCATAAAAGGCTAGCTCTGGCCACGTGGACAATTTAGAGACCCAGAATTTGAATGGGGCCGAACCATCAGTCAGTACGTGGAGGGGTGTGCACACGTACTGTTCCATCATGCTAGTGAAATTTTGCCTCCTGCTAACACGTTGCGTTTCAGGTGGTGGTGCAGTTAGCTATGGCGTGTTGACAAAACTTTTCCACATCTCTTCCATGCTAACCCTGCCCTCAGAGGAGCTGGCCGTGACACAGCTGCGTTGGCGACCTCTTGCTCCTCCTCTGCCTTGGCCTTGGGCTTCCACTTGTTCCCCTGTGACATTTGGGAATGCTCTCAGTAGCACGTCTACCAATGTGCGCTTGTACTCGCACATCTTCCTATCACGCTCCAGTGCAGGAAGTAAGGTGGGCACATTGTCTTTGTACCAGGGATCCACCAGGGTGGCAACCCAGTAGTCCGCACACGTTAAAATGTGGGCAACTCTGCTGTCGTTGCGCAGGCACTGCAGCATGTAGTCGCTCATGTGTGCCAGGCTTCCCAGAGGTAAGGACAAGATGTTCTCTGTGGGAGGCGTATCGTCATCGTCCTGCGTTTCTTCCCAGCCACGCACCAGTGAAGGGCCCGAGCTGCGTTGGGTGCCACCCCGCTGTGAACATGCTTCATCCTCATCCTCCTCCACCTCCTCCTCATCCTTGTCCTCCTCGTCCTCCAGTAGTGGGCCCTGGCTGGCCACATTTGTACCTGGCCTCTGCTGTTGCCAAAAACCTCCCTCTGAGTCACTTCGAAGAGACTGGCCTGGAAGTGCTAAAAATTACCCCTCTTCCTCTTCCTCCTCCTCCTCCTGGGCCACCTCCTCTTCCATCATCGCCCTAAGTGTTTTCTCAAGGAGACATAGAAGTGGTATTGTAACGCTGATAACGGCGTCATCGCCACTGGCCATGTTGGTGGAGTACTCGAAAACAGCGCAACAGGGCACACAGGTCTCGCATGGAGGCCCAGTCATTGGTGGTGAATAGTGTTGAGCGCGAATATTCGAATAGCGAATTTTTTTCGCGAATATCGGCACTTCGCTAATTCGCGAATATTTCGAATATAGTGCTATAAATTCGCTATTTCGAATATTCGTTTTTTTTTTTTTTTTTTTTTTTTTTTAATTGTTATATTTTTTCCTTTCCCACTTCCCTAAAGTTGTTCTTACCTGTCCTTTGGATTCCTGGCTTCCTGGCTGCTCCAGTCAGTGCCCGTTGCCGCTTCTGCCGCCTTCCGTGCTCATGGAGCGTCCCCATCTCCATGGGAACGTCTCCATATACTAGAATGTACTGTCGGATTTGAGAATTACGTTGAAATCGCAATTGCGATTAATATAACACGAAATAATCGCATTTGCGATTTCAACGTAATTCTCAAATCCGACAGTACATTCTAGTATATGGAGACGTTCCCATGAGCATGGAATATAGCATTACTAAGTTAAAATCGCAAATGCGATTATTTCGTGTTATATTAATCGCATTTGCGATTTTTTTTTATTTTATTTTTTTACTATGGTTGGCTTCAATGGTAGAATTAGCGAATATGACGAATATATTCGTTATATTCCACAAAACGAATATACGAATGTATTCGTTATATTCCACAAAACGAAGATAACGAAGTATTCTGCATCTCAGTTATATCTACCTATTCATCAACTTCGCTAATTCTAGCAATCATATAGGACAGTTTACTATAGAGACAGCTAAGTATTATTCGCTATGCGATTAAATGACTGCTTTTTTTAATATAAATAGAATAATTATAATACCTGATAATTATTATAATCTATTTATATAAAAAAGCAAAGTAATATAATCGCATAGCGAATTATACTTATCTGTCTTTATAGTAAACTTTCCTATATGATTGCTAGAATTAGCGAAGTTGATGAATAGGTAGATATAACTGAGATGCAGAATACTTCGTTATCTTCGTTTTGTGGAATATAACGAATATATTCGTATATTCGTTTTGTGGAATATAACGAATATATTCGTCATATTCGCTAATTCTACCATTGAAGCCAACCATAGTAAAAAAATAACAAAAAAAAAAACGCAAATGCGATTAATATAACACGAAATAATCGCATTTGCGATTTTAACTTAACTTTTACTTAGTAATGCTATATTCCAGGGATCAGCAACCTCCGGCACTCCAGCTGTTGTCAAACTACGACTCCCAGCATGCTCCATTCACTTCTTTGGGAGTCCTGAGAACAGCCATGGAGGTGTGCATGCTGGGAGTTGTAGTTGCACCACAGCTGGAGTGCCGAAGGTTGCTGATCCCTGCTATATTCCATGCTCATGGAGCGTCCCCATCACCATGGTAACGTCTCCATATACTAGAATGTACTGTCGGATTTGAGAATTACGTTGAAATCGCAAATGCGATTATTTCGTGTTATATTAATCGCATTTGCGATTTCAATAGGAGAGTAGCCTTTAAGTTTAAAAAAAAAAATAATAAAAAATTTAAAAAAATCGCATATGCGATTTTTTTTTATCGCATATTATTCGCGATAACTAGCATAATGACGAATATTCGATTTCGACGAATATAAAACGAATATTCTATCGAATATTCGCGAATTTCGTCGAAATCGAATATGGCACCTGCCGCTCATCACTAGTGGTGAATTGGTGCTGTTCCGCAGTGCGACTGACCCGTGCGTGCTGCAGCTGAAACTCCACTATGGCTTGCTGCTGCTCACACAGTCTGTTCAGCATGTGCAAGGTGGAGTTCCACCTGGTGGGCACGTCGCATATGAGGCGGTGAGCGGGAAGGCCGAAGTTACTCTGCAGCGCAGACAGGCGAGCAGCGTCAGGATGTGAACACCGGAAGCGCAAACAGACGACCCGCACTTTATGCAGCAGCTCTGACATGTCGGGGTAGTTGTGAATGAACTTCTGCACCACCAAATTCAGCACATGCACCAGGCAAGGGATGTGCGTCAAACCGGCTAGTTCCAGAGCTGCAACGAGATTTCGCCCATTATCGCACACCACCGGGCTGGGCTTGAGACTCACCGGCAGCAACCACTCGTCGGTCTGTTGTTCTATACCCCGCCACAACTCCTGTGCAGTGTGGGGCCTGTCCCCCAAACATATGAGTTTCAGAATGGCCTGCTGACGTTTACCCCGGGCTGTGCTGAAGTTGGTGGTGAAGGTGTGTGGCTGACTGGATGAGCAGGTGGAAGAAGAGGAGGAGGAAGCCGAGTAGGAGGCAACAGGAGGCAGAGAATTTTGCCCTGCGATCCTTGGCGGCCGAAAGACGTGCGCCAAACAGCTCTCCGCCTGGGGCCCGATATAGCGTCCCTGGCCGTGCTTACTGGTCCACGTATCTGTGTTTAGATGGACCTTGCCACAGATGGCGTTGCGCAGTGCACACTTGATTTTATCGGATACTTGGTTGTGCAGGGAAGGCACGGCTCTCTTGGAGAAGTAGTGGCAGCTGGGAACAACATACTGTGGGACAGCAAGCTTCATGAGCTCTTTGAAGCTGTCTGTGTCCACCACCCTGAATGACAGCATTTCATAGGCCAGTAGTTTAGAAATGCTGGCATTCAGGGCCAGGGATTGAGGGTGGCTAGGTGGGATTTTACACTTTCTCTCAAATGTTTGTGAGATGGAGAGCTGAACGCTGTCGTGCGACATGGTTCAGATTCTTGGTGATGGAGGTGGTGGTGTTGGTGGCACATCCCCTGTTTGCTGGGCGGCAGGTGCCAACGTTCCTCCAGAGGCAGAGGAAGAGGCCGAGGCGGCAGCAGCAGAAGAGGCCGAGGCGGCTGCAGCAGAAGAGGTAGCAGGGGGAGCCTGAGTGACTTCCTTGTTTTTAAGGTGTTTACTCCACTGCAGTTCATGCTTTGCATGCAGGTGCCTGGTCATGCAGGTTGTGCTAAGGTTCAGAACGTTAATGCCTCGCTTCAGGCTCTGATGGCACAGAGTGCAAACCACTCGGGTCTTGTCGTCAGCACATTGTTTGAAGAAGTGCCATGCCAGGGATCTCCTTGAAGCTGCCTTTGGGGTGCTCGGTCCCAGATCGCGGCGGTCAGTAGCAGGCGGAGTCTCTTGGCCACGGGTGTTCTGCTTTTGCCCACTGCTCCCTCTTTTGCTACGCTGTTGGCTCGGTCTCACCACTGCCTCTTCCTCCGAACTGTGAAAGTCAGTGGAACAACCTTCATTCCATGTGGGGTCTAGGACCTCATCGTCCCCTGCATCGTCTTCCACCCAGTCTTCCTCCCTGACCGCCTGTTCAGTCTGCACACTGCAGAAAGACGCAGCAGTTGGCACCTGTGTTTCGTCATCATCAGAGACGTGCTGAGTTGGTATTCCCATGTCCTCATCATCAGGAAACATAAGTGGTTGTGCGTCAGTGCATTCTATGTCTTCCACCGCTGGGGAAGGGCTAAGTGGATGCCCTTGGGAAACCCTGCCAGCAGAGTCTTCAAACAGCATAAGAGACTGCTGCATAACTTGTGACAGGCTGATGGGCTTGGTTTTCAGGCACCATCTGTGCGCTTTCTGCAGAAGACTGGGTGCGAGATAATGTGAACCTGCTGGATCCACTGTCCGCCACCCAATTGACTAATGCCTGTACCTGCTCAGGCCTTACCTTCCTGAGAACGGCATTGGGCCCCACCAAATATCGCTGTAAATTCTGGCGGCTACTGGGACCTAAGGTAGTTGGTTCACTAGGACGTGTGGCTGTGGCAGAACAGCCACGTCCTCTCCCAGTACCAGAGGGTCCACTAACACCACCACGACCATGTCCGCGTCCGCGTCCCTTACTAGATGTTTTCCTCATTGTTACTGTTCACCACAATAATAAAAAAAATTTTGGGCCCAATGTATTGAATTCAAATTCAGGCCTTTTTTACAGACACTTAACACTATCTGGCTATCTATTTAGGTACCGTATTACACTAATACAGGCACAGCAGTAACGACAGATTTAGCTGAATATAAATTGTAGGCTTAGTATTTAGGCCCTGAATGACAGGTATACGTTTACGGACAGAATTAGACTTGGAAATGCACGGTAGCGTGTGAAGTTATTGAGGATGACCCTATCCGCACCTTCAATCTAATATACCCTTTTATAGATAGATTTAAAGTTGGCCTGATACAGCAGAAACCACTGATCTAGGGAATTGCTAAGTTGGGAATCGTATTTCAACCCAGAACAAAAACTGTGCTTTGGCGGACACTAAATGAATTGACCAGCCACAGCAATAAACACAGATTTAGCGGAATATAAATTTTAGGCCTATTATTTAGGCGCTGGTTGACAGGTATACGTTTACGGACAGAATTAGACTTGGAAATGCACGGTAGCGTGTAAAGTTATTGAGGATAACCCTATCCGCACCTTCAATGTACTATACCCTTTTATGGATTGATTTAAACTATGCCTGATACAGCAGAAACCACTGATTTGGGGAATTGCTAAGTTGGAAATTGTATTTCAACCCAGAACAAAATTATATCCTTTGTCAGACAGCAGACAGTATTACAATTGGCTAGCTACAGCTGAAACACCAGATTTAGGGCACTGCTATTTTGGCAATTGTATTTCACCCCTCAATAAAATAGCAAGCACAGCCAAGCCCCTGATGTAGGATATAGCAACAAAAAAACACACTATTGATGGTTAAATGGACTTGGTAGCAGCTTGCCCCTGCTGTAGGATAGGGCAGTTTGTGCTGGCGCACCACAAGACACAAAATGGCCGCCGATCACCCCAGAAAAAAGTGACTGAAAAACGCTCTGGGCAGCCTAAAAACAGTGAGCAATTGAATAGCAGAAGATGAATGATTCACAGCTGTAGATCGATCACTTCATTAATTGTTTTTGCTGAGTAAATCCCTGTCTAGTGCCTAATCTCGCTCTAACAGCAGCAGCTGCATCCTCTCCCTACACTGATCAGAGCAGAGTGACGTGCGGCGCTACGTGACTCCAGCTTAAATAGAGGCTGGGTCACATGCTGCACTGGCCAATCACAGCCATGCCAATAGATGGCTTCTTGGGGCAAGTATTATGACGCTTGTTGGTTGGCTGCTTTGCAGTCTTTCAAAAAGCGACAAGAAAGCGCCGAACTTCGAACCCGAACCCGGACTTTTACGAAAATGTTCGGGTTCGGGTCTGTGTCACGGACACCCCAAAATACAGTTTGGGTTCGCTCATCCCTACTTATTTACTATCTGTACCACCATAGATCACTGGATGTACACACTGTTTTCATCTTCTTCACAAGTAAAATCATTATTTTTCTCTTTTCGGTCTCATCTGTGATTAGTAGTATAAAAAAATAGCTTAAAAAAATGGGTTTCTCCAAATGCCCAACAGAAATATGCAAACCATTTTTTCAAAGATAGTATTCTCATGACACACATCGCAGGATATCTTGAGCCCAGAGAAAAGACAAGGAAGAACATATGCATTTGTTTCTTTCTTGTCCAGTTGGTCTATCCAATTGATTGTCCCTGTCTAAACCTTATTCCAGTTTCCGTTATCGTATTTCACATCATTGTGAATGTCTAAAGGGCAACTGAATTCTGGTAAGTGTAAAATGTGTCATGGTCTATTTGTCTTTTTCTAGATGTTTTGTGTAGTAAGGCAATTACTATATGTCAGTCTGTTACATTTTTTTGTTGGACTTTTGACATCTCACTTTTCTCTTTCATAGTGTATATTATGATTACGTATATAACTTATGATCCCATGAGGCTCGCAACTAGGGAATTGTGCCCTCTGTCCTGTGACACCTCACTGCTTCCTGCTGCTTGCAGGTATTGTTCATTGTTGTTTATTATAACACAGCTATCTTGATGGACAAGAATGGACAGAATTTCTTACTGAAAGCATTAGAGGAACATATATCAGTTAAGAATCCAACTGCTAGAAATACACAAGCTGATTCTACACTCTGAATACCACTATCACATGGTGTTACCAAGGAAAGAAGTTTTATAATAGTAATTGTTACAAATAGATGCTAAATTTATTTTTTATGGTTTGGGAATACCACTTAGCCTTTTGTAACTGATAAAAAAAAAAAAAAAATTATTTATATTTGTACCTGGGTTACTGTGAGTTTACAGTTATTGCATGTCTTTATGAAAATAATGTTTAATGGTTAATTTCTGTATATTGTAATTGTAAGGCTTATAGTTTTGTTGGTTTTTGGACATATGTGACATAGAGACAGATGTACTAAAACTACCTACTAGCTTTCCACAGGTCTTAGGGAGCAATGTATGAAAGTGGTGTTGGTTGTTTTTTCAGTAGAATAGCTTTTGCTGCATATTGAAGAAGTGTTTGAGACATTTTTTGTGGTTTGCACCATGGTCACATTTTGTTTTGATGAAAAGATGTTTTGAGGGCTATGTTCTTAGTTAGATTTTAAAAGTCAGAGCAATATTTACAAGTGTAATTGAGTCCCCTGGTGGAGTAAAAACTGAATGAAAAATCTCTTTATTACTCATGCAACAAATTTAATAATTAGCATGCAACATTTGGTAAATTTGTCAAAAAAGGCATAACTTCGAGTATTACACTATAGCACACAGTCCATGTTGCAGCAAATCGTTAGCAGTTTTTTTTTTTTGTCAATTAACAAAATAAAAAAGTGAATGAATAAAAGAGAAATCTAAATCAAATCAATATTTGTGTTACCACCCTTTGGCTTCAAAACAGCATCAATTCTTCTGGACACACACATGAAGGTTGTTCCACATATCTTGCAGAACTAACCACAGATCTGTGGATGCAGACTTGCTGAAATCTCTCTGTTTTTCCATATAATCGCAGACTGACTTGATGATGTTGAGATAAATGTTCTGTAGGGGTCATATAATCACTTCCAGGACTCCTTGTCTTTCTTTACTCTGAATATAGTTCTTAATGACATTGGATTTGGGATTGTTGTCCTGCTGCAGAATACATTTAAAATATAATCTATTAACACTTTAATCTTTGAAAGCATTCTTACTTTGCAGCATTTTCCACAGCTGCCTATTTTTTATTTATTTTTTTGCACAGTACAGTAAATAATTGTAAATCGGTCATTGCACGATTAGCCGCACCCTCTCTTACTAAGCTCCACCACTGACACTTTTCAAAAGTCATGAGAAGTTGTGCACTAATTTTGTGTGCAGGATACTTTTCAACATTTTTATACCACAAAAGTGGCATAGTTACGTAATTACATAGTTGATGCGGTTGAAAAAAGACATAAGGCCATCAAGTTTAACCAAGGGAAAGGTGTGGACCCGAATCCCAGAAGGAAGTGAGACTCAGATTTCTACACGTTTTCATAAGCATTAATGTTGTTTAATTTTAAGAATTCATTTAAATCCTTTTTGAAACTGTCCACCGTTTCTGCTGTGACCATGTCCTGAGGAAGTCTATTCCACAGATTTCCAGTTCTTACAGTAAAGAAGCTTTGACACTTCTGGAGACTGAACTTTTTCTTCTCCAGTCGGAGGCAGTGCCCCCATGTCTTTTGAGGGCATTTTACATGGAACAGCTTTTCACTGTATTTTTGTATGGCCCATTTATATATTTGTATAGTTTAATCATGTCCCCCCTTGGATGTCTCTTCTCAAGACTAAATAAATTCAATTCTTTTAATCTTTCTTTATAACTAAGAGCCTCCATGCCCCTTATTAGTTTAGTTGTTTTCCTCTATACTTTTTCTAGCTGCAGTGCATCCTTTCTATGGACTGGTTCCCCGAACTGAAGTGCATATTCCAGATGAGGCCGCACTAACGCTTTGTAAAGTGGTAATATTACATCCCTGCCCTGCGAGTCCATTCTTTGTTTAATGCATGACAATATCCAGGTGGCCTTAGTAGCAGTTGATTGACATTGTATGCTGTTATTTGATCTACCATCTACAGGAACACCCAAATCCTTCTCTATAAGTGACTCTCCCAGTGTTACATCACCTAGAACATATGAAGCACAGAGATTATTACTACCAAAATGAATAACTGTACATTTATCAACATTGAACCTCAATTGCCAAGTTGATGCCCAATCACTCAGAGTGTTCAAGTCAGCTTGTAGTTTATGAACATCTTCCATAGACTGTACAGTACTACATAGCTGGGTGTCATCTGCAAAAATACCCTATCCTCTCTATAATTAATAAATAAATTAAATAATAGAGGGCCCAGCACTGAACCTTGGGGTACACCACTTATAACCCGGGACCATTCTGAATAGAAATCATTGACCACAACTCTCTGGACATGGTCCTTCAACCAGTTTTCAATCCAATTACAAACTATATTTTCCAAGCCTATAGACCTTACTTTACCTATTAAACATCTATGAGGGACACTATCAAAAGCCTTTGCAAAATCCAGAAACACTACATCCACAGCCACCCCTGTGTCTAGGCTCCTACTCACCTCCTCATAAGAACAAATCAAGTTATGGTCCATTCACACGTCAGTATTTTTCCTTTCCAGATTTGGGTTCCTTTATTTTGTGGATCAGTGTTTCCTCAAAAACTTTTTTTTTTTTTTTTTTTACAAAAGTGCATCCATTCCTGACTTTCCGTCTTTCCACCCAAAAAAAAAGGAGAAATAAATGTTACTAGGGTACAAAAAAAAATTATAAAAAAGAGGACATGTGATAGAACAGGCGCCATTTTATTGTGCTTTTGGTGTCGGTCAGAACTGTGTGAGAAAACTCTGCTTGGCTGACATTGATTTCTTCCGATTTCTCAACGATCATCATGGCAGAAGAGCTAAGGCACAATGTACTACTTCACTGTCTTCTTTCTCTGCCATTTGGACAGCAGTCAGCGATGCTGGATGAAGAACCGGGGAGGAAGAGGAGACAGCAGTGGGTCCATCCGATTGTCGCTCAGCGTCTTCAGAAAGGACAGTTCTATACCTTGTTTAATGATCTGCGACAGGACCCCAATAAGTTCAAAGGTTATTGCCGGATGTCCATGGAAGCCTTTGATCACCTGCTGGTGTGTCTTCATCCTGACCCTAGTTTCATGGACACCAGTATGAGATGCTGCATATCTCCTGAGCAAAGGTTGATTGTCCCTTGAGGTAAGTGAATTTTACCATTTTAAATACTATATATTGAATATTAATATATGAAAATGAATGTTTTATTTTTATTTTTTTAGATTCCTTGCTACTGGAAACTCATTTGCTTCATTACATTTTGAGTTTCTCCTTGGGATCTCAATAATCTCTGGGATTGTCTGTCATACCTGCAAACTGATCTGGCAGCGACTCAGAGAAGCAGTAATGCCCACCCCCAAGGCGGATGTAAGGTAAGTGGATTGCGCTTTCAGAATACTGTCCATAAAGAGTATTCATGTCATCCATATAGATGAATCCGGACAATGCCACCCTAGTGATACAGGCCTGTGTACTCCTACACAACTTCACCAGGATACACAATGCCTCCACAGATGCAGAATCAGGCTTAAATATTACATCTTCTGTCATTTTAGACCTTAGCCGGCCTGGACGCCCTGGAACAGATGGAACTCTATGCTGACTACTTCTGCAGCCCTGAGGGGCCATTGTCGTGGCCGTTGAATGCCACCTATGAAAGGCGTTGATTTCAGCTGGAATATGGTTTTAAATTTTACTAAAAATACATTTTTCTTAGTTTAGTTAGATCCCCTGTTGTTAGTTTAGATTAGGGACTCACAAGAGAGTACCCTTGACGTGGCTTTGCGGGCTGAGGAATTTAAAAAAATCTAAAAATTTGTGTAAATACCTTCTAATTCCTCATTTCTAATTACATCTTAAAAAGTAATTTTTTTTTAATGTAAAATAACTTGTTGTCTAGGTTCAGAGCTGAACGCAAACATGTCCCTTTTATCTAATAATTTTTAAGGGGATATGTCTGGGTTCATCTTTGAACTCGAACAACACATGACATATTCAGAACCCAAATCCACAAAGACTAAACTTCTATGCCGACAAGGTAAGTATAGAACATCAGCATTTTAAGGGGACAGCACATGAAGATTTTTATTGTTTGTATTCAGCTAAATGCTGTTCATGCATTGTCGCGATTGAAACAATACAAGCCACCATGTTCCGTATCATTATAAGCTGATTTTTTTTTTTACTATATATTTACAGTATATTACATTTTTTGTATATTCATTTTATATTGGTGACCTACACAGATAGTAGTTCATGAATATAAAATGCAGTCCCACTTTTTTTAAAGCTAATTTCATACTGTCGGCAGCATGTTCCGGCGGTAGAACAGCCAGCAGAATCCGTGCTGAAGCTATACTACTGTGCTGCTAGATTTCTGCTGCAGCCCTATTCACTATAATGGAAACGGAGTGAATGGGGCCAGTGCAGAAATCAATCGTCACGGGGGGCTAGCTTTAGAATGGATCCAGAAGGCTGCTCCCTCACAGGAAGACGGACCCTACTGCCGCCATTGTGAAAGTATACAAAAATATTAATAAAAAAATATATACTTTCATTATATATAATCAAATTTCTTTTTTTAAATTAGCATCAAACAAATAATAATAATCAAAGATAATATTAATCTCTTGTAATATGAAAACTTTTTAATAAAAAAAAAAATCATTATAGATCATATAATTCCCTTGTAAAAGGGCCTGGCGTCTAGATTATAGGGTGTTCTTGTCTATGCAATCGATATCTAGGTGTCTCAATATTAAGATTTTGATCGCACAGATTTTCTATTCTATGGACGATTTCAATTGGTTGACGAACAGATCAATCAACAAGGCCAGGGCAGAGACACAAGGTGTTAGCCGTTCATCAGGCACACGCGTAAGGCATGACGCAAGACTTCCTATAGTCTTTTCTTCTTTACTATCTGACCGATTCTGATTTAGAAATTGGAGAACCCAAGACTCTATCTTCTAACATCTAAATTAGAATTGGCCACTGGTCAGCGCTGTCGTCTGCCTGATGAACGGCAAACACGTTCTTCATGAACCAGAGTAGTCTCCATGTTGGCCTCATTTTCTGGAGACAGCTCAGTCATGGCTTCCATACAATATGGAATTTCTTCTCTTCTTTTTTCCTGCGGAGCTTGAGAGGCCTCTTGGGAAAGATTATCTGCAGATTCTGCATTTAGAGTGGAATCCGAAGATAGATTGTCCACAGTGCTATAGGAAAAAAACTAATTGTTATAATTATATCTAAATAGAAATTAATTCAGTTACGATAACGCCACTAGAACAGTAGTAGTGCCGTTTCTTGATTGGCACAAACACACAAAACAAAAAACAAAAAAAGGATACTAAACTCTAATTATTACCTTTGTTGGTGAAGGAACAGATCCTAATTATAATAAGGAATTGCCCAGAATTATGTAAATAACTGTGAACCTCAATTATTAATTATTTTCTTTCTATCTTCTTTCTGTCAGTGAATGGAAACACATTGCTGCCGTCTCCTGCGCTCCTCCTATCATCTACAACACGGCGCCATCATCACTATCCTGATACCTGGCCTATATTGCCCATAATCGGAGCCAAGAGAGTAGCGGATAGTGGCAGGGGCAGCTGTGGCAATCCTATAGGGGCTTGGTGGTATCTACAGGCAGTCAGGCTGCCGACACCCTGCTGTGGAACTTGGGTGGACCGATGTGTCTGTATTGGTCACCCTGCTGTGCATGCCCTGTGTAAAACTGCACTCACACAGTGTTTTTTTTTTACTTTGGATATATTATTTAACCCCTTAAAGACTCAGCCCTATTTCACCATAAGGACTTGGCCATTTTTTGCAAATCTGACCAGTGTCACTTTAAGTGCTCATAACTTTAAAACGCTTTGACTTACCCAGGCTGTTCTCAGATAGTTTTTTCGTCACATATTGTACTTCATGACTCTGCTGAAATTGGGTAGAAAAAGTAAAAATTTTTGCATAAAAAACTACCATATTTACAAAATATTTTGAAAAATTAGCAAATTTTTAAGTTTCAGTTTCTCTACTTCTGTAATACATAGTAATACCCCCAAAAATTGTGATGACTTTACATTCCCCATATGTCTACTTCATGTTTGTAGCATTTTGGGAATGATATTTTATTTTTGGGGGATGTTACAAGGCTTAGAAGTTTAGAAGCATATTTTGAAATTTTTCAGAAATCTTCAAAATCCCACCAGTTCAGGTTTGAAGTCATATTGTGAGGCTTAGATAATAGAAACCTCCCAGAAATGACCCCATTCTAGAAACTACACCCCTCAAGGTATTCAAAACAGTTTTTTCAAACTTTATTAACCATTTAGGTGTTCCACAAGAGTTTAGGCAGATGGAGAACCAATTTCAAAATTTCTATTTTGGGGAAAAATTTCCAATATAATCAATTTTTTCCAGGAGTAAAACAAGGGTTAACTGCCAAACAAAACTCAATATGGGTTGCCCTGATTCTGTAGTTTGCAGAAACACCTGATATGTGATCGTAAACTACTGTTTGGCCGAACGGGAGCACATAGAAGGAGGGGAACACCATATGGGTTTTGGAAGGCAGATTTTGCAGGACTGGTTTTGTTTATACCATGTCCCATTTGAAGCCCCCTGCTGCACACCTAGAATAGAAATTTCAAAAAAGTTACTCCATCTAAGAAAGTACACCCCTCAAGGTATTCAAAACTGGGTTTACAAACTTTGTTAACCCTTTAGGTGTTCCACAAGAGTTAATGGCAGATCGAGAAACAATTTCGAAATTTCTATTTTTTGGAAAGTTTTCCAATATAATCAATTTTTTCCAGGAATAAAACAAGGGTTAACTGCCAAACAAAACTCAAAATGGGTTGCCCTGATTCTGTAGTTTGCAGAAACACCTCATATGTGGTTGTAAACTACTGTTTGGCCGAACGGGAGGACATAGAAGGAGGGGAACACCATATGGGTTTTGGAAGGCAGATTTTGCAGGACTGGTTTTGTTTATACCATGTCCCATTTGAAGCCCCCTGTTGCACCCCTAGAATAGAAATTTCAAAAAAGTGACTCCATCTAAGAAAGTACACCCCTCAAGGTATTCAAAACTGGGTTTACAAATGTTGTTAACCCTTTAGGTGTTCCACAAGAGTTAATGGCAGATGGAGAACCAATTTCAAAATTTCTATTTTTTGGAAAGTTTGCCAATATAATACATTTTTTCCAGGAGTAAAACAAGGGTTAACTGCCAAACAAAACTCAATATGGGTTGCCCTGATTCTGTAGTTTGCAGAAACACCCGATATGTGATCGTAAACTACTGTTTGGCCGAACGGGAGCACATAGAAGGAGGGGAACACCATATGGGTTTTGGAAGGCAGATTTTGCAGGACTGGTTTTGTTTATACCATGTCCCATTTGAAGCCCCCTGTTGCACACCTAGAATAGAAATTTCAAAAAAGTTACTCCATCTAAGAAAGTACACCCCTCAAGGTATTCAAAACTGGGTTTACAAACTTTGTTAACCCTTTAGGTGTTCCACAAGAGTTAATGGCAGATGGAGAAACAATTTTGAAATTTCTATTTTTTTTTAAATTTTCCAATGTAATCAATTTTTTTTCAGGAGTAAAACAAGGGTTAACTGCCAAACAAAACTCAATATGGGTTGCCCTGATTCTGTAGTTTGCAGAAACACCTCATATGTGATTGTAAACTACTGTTTGGCCGAACGGGAGCACATAGAAGGAGGGGAACACCATATGGGTTTTGGAAGGCAGATTTTGCAGGACTGGTTTTGTTTATACCATGTCCCATATGAAGCCCCCTGTTGCACCCTTAGAATAGAAATTTCAAAAAAGTGACTCCATCTAAGAAAGTACACCCCTCAAGGTATTCAAAACTGGGTTTACAAACTTTGTTAACCCTTTAGGTGTTCCACAAGAGTTAATGGCAGATGGAAAAACAATTTTGAAATTTCTATTTTTTTTGAAAATTTTCCATTTTAATCCTTACTTTATTACTGGAAAAAATAGGTTAACAGCCAAACAAAACTCAAAATGGGTTGCTCTGATTCTGTAGTTTGCAGAAACACCCCATATGTGGTCGTAAACTACTATTTGGCTAAACGGCAGGACATAGAAGAAGGGGAACGTCATATGGTTTTTGGAAGGGAGATTTTGCTGGACTGGTTTATTTACACCATGTACCCTTTCAAGCCCCCTGATGCACCCCTAGAGTAGAAACTCCATAAAAGTGACCCCATCTAGGAAACTACGGGATAAGGTGGTTGTTGTTTTGGGACTATTTTAGGGGTAAATATGATTTTTGGTTGCTCTATATTACACTTTTTTGAGGCAGGGTAACAAAAAATGTAAATTCAAAAATTGTTTCTACATTCGCTATTTAGTTTTGTGGAACACCTAAAGGGTTAACATAGTTTGTAAAGTAACTTTTGAATACCTTGAGGGGTGTAGTTTCTTAGATGGGGTCACATTTTTGGAGTTTCTAGTCTAGGTTACATCAGGGGGGGCTTCTAATGGGACATGGTGTAAAAAAAAAAAAAAAAAAATGTTCAGCAAAATCTGCCTTCCAGAAACCGTATGGAGTTACCTTCTTTCTATGCCCTGCCGTGCGTCTATATAGCTATTTAACACATCTGTGGTGTTTCTGCAAACTACAGAATCAGGGCAATAAATATTTAGTTTTGTTTGGCTGTTAACCCTTGCTTTATTACCGGAAAAAAGGATTCAAATGGAAATTTTGCCCAAAAATGGGTGTTTTGGCACGGTTTTTATTTTATATTTTTAACACCGTTCATCCGAGTCGTTTGTTCAAAAGTTATTTTTATAGCGATGACTTTTACGCACGCGACGATGCCCAATATGTATGGCTCTCAGACTTTGGAGACACTAAGCAGGCAGCCTAAAACTGCGGCCCTCCAGATTTTGTAAAACTACAATTGCCACCATGCCCTGCTGATGGCTGTAGGTTGTCTGGGCATGCTTGGAGTTATGGTTTTACAACATCTGGAGGGCCGCAGTTTGAGGATGCCTGCATTAAAACTAATATTTTTTGGGGAAAAAAAATTGTTTCCGTGACTCCAAAGTCTGAGAGCCATAGTTTTTTATGTTCTCTAGTGGACTGTTGGGGATTATAAAAATTAGTACTCCATGGAAGTGTGATACTCCCTGAAGCAATCGATAACGCAGAGGCCCGGATGATCGGGGCACGTGTCGCACTATGGTGTCCTTCCGTATCCCCCTCCTGCGACACACTCTGCACTTTTTTGGGGTTTGTCCCTTCTTTCCAATATGGGGGACCACACCTGGAAAGTGTTGGCCAGGGATGATCCGGGCGCCTCCAGTTCCTAAGGTACTCCGGCCTGCTCTTTCCCAGTCCGAAAAGATCAGGGCCTTGAGGACTGCCTCATAGAATTGGAGGAATGTCCCTGTGCTGCCAGCGCTTCGGGATAGTACAAAAGAGTTGTACATGGCAACCTGTACCAAGTAGACCGCAACGTTTTTGTACCATACCCGGGTTTTGCGCATGGCGTTATATGGCTTGAGGACTTGATCAGAGAGATCAACTCCTCCCATATACCGATTGTAGTCGACGATACAATCGGGCTTGAGGACCGTTGCCGCGGTACCTCGCACAGAGACGGGGGTGGTGCTGTTACCGTGGATTGTGGACAGCATAAGGACATCCCTCTTGACCTTATACCTGACCAGCAACAGGTTTCCACTGGTAAGGGCACGGGTCTCATCCCTAGGGATAGATACCTTGAGGGGGTAGGCAGGGAGGCCGCGTTGATTTTTCTGCACGGTCCCACAAGCGAACGTGGATCTGGCGGCAAGGGACCTGAACAAGGGGATACTGGTATAAAAGTTATCCACATACAAGTGGTAACTGTTATCCAGCAGTGGGTACATAAGGTCCCACACGAGTTTCCCGCTAACACCCAGAGTGGGGGGACATTCTGGGGGTTGAATACGGAAATCTCGCCCCTTGTACACACGAAATTTGTAAGCGTATCCTGAGGTACTCTCACAAATTTTGTATAGCTTCACGCCATACCTCGCCTGCTTTGTGGGAATATATTTGCAGAAACTGAGTCTCCCCTTTAACGCAACGAGAGACTTATCAACCGCGACCTCGGGGTGAACATGCTGCATTATCTGAATAATGCAGACATTTCCGGATGGCCTCAAACTGGGGACGTGTCATGACCATACTGTACAGTGGGGTCTGGTAGACTCCAGTATTGCCTGACACTGGGTTTTGACCGGCGTCCAGCCACCGGGTCTAGCCAAAAATGAGCCTGGGTTTTGAGCGACGAACTGTTGGGCGTACAGATTCGTCTGCTCCACCATCAGATTCACCAGTGGGTTACTGAAAAAAAAACTAAAAAAGTACATTTCAGTAAACCCCACTGGATCCCAGGATTGCCAGCAAAATCCGGAATCTCAGGCTAAAAGTCCACTGGGGGACACCAACTAAGTTCATCGGCAGGGGGCTCCGGTGGGCTTATTTGGTGGGCCGGGAAACCAGTACGAACCCCAGGGCGGCTCGTACTAGGGTGGGCCACAGGATCCCTAGCATGTGAGGCCCCTGGCTCTGCCTGGCGGCCTCTCCGCTGCCTCGGTGGCTCATCGCCATCCGATGATGATGAGGAGAATGCGGATGACTAAAGGAATGTGGGGTCATCCTCATGCTCACTGGGGCTCTCAGAGTCGGAGGCAATCTGGGTGTATGCCTCCTCGGCCATGGGTGTGTGTGTGTGCGTGTATATGTGCGTGTGTGGAAAACATTATTATATGTGCGTGTGAGTGGGGGCAACGGGTGTTCACATACTAAAAAAGGCAAAAAAAAAATGGGCAAGTGTTAGAAAAAAAGTTCAAACTTGCTGATCAGCAAGTGGCAGGGGGGGTCTGGGGTCTGAGAGATGGAACACAGAAAGTTTTAGATAAAAGTTATTATTTTATTTTTTTTCCCTAACTTTTCCCTTCTTTCCCTGCCTAACGGTGCCTCTCCCTCACTGACCCTAACCTACCTGGATGGCGATGGGTGCAGGAGGGTGATGGATGCCGATTTTAGGGGGACGCAGGAGCTGGTGCTGGACGGTGCTGCACGGTGAGGGTGCTGGACAGGAAGAGGAGGGGAGAGAGGAGCGCAGGAAGTTTGAATCTCGCGCCTCTCTCCCCTGCACCAATCAGCACCCTGGACAGCGGTGTTCAGCACCAGGGCCAGCACCGCCTCTCCAAATCTTCGTACTGCGATTGGTGGTGTGTAATCACGCCACCGATCGCAGTCTTTTTCCGGTTCATCGGGTCACAGGAGACCCGAATGGACCGGAAACGCAGAAAACCGCAGGTCTGAATTGACCTGCGGTTTTCTGCGATGGCCAATAAGGGTGGGGGGGGTCAAATGACCGGGGTGCGTTGTCACGGGATGCCGGCTGAATGATTTCATCCGGCATCCCATTCCGATTAACCCCCGCGGCGCCGGAATCCCGATTTAAAGTTAGGACGTACCGGTACGCCCTTAGTCCTTAAGGACTCGAGAAATAGGGCGTACCGGTACGCCCTGCATCCTTAAGGGGTTCAAAAATGATATATATAAAATTTTACCTCCTTAGTTCCATTATGGGTTTCAAAAATTCAAGTTGTCTGGTATATAAATATGGTTTTCTCGTCAAAGAAAAATCGCCACTCCGTTGTTTCAGATTCAGTTCCAGCCGGAATTAATCTCTGCATGAGTACCATCTTTTTTAAAAATATTTTAGAAAATAAAATTGCTAAAATAAAATATTTTCAAATAAAATAAAAAAAATGTATATGAGACGGGCATAATCCATGCAGCTCGCACAATTAATCCAAAACCATTCTGCTAGAATGCATCTATGATCCGTCACAATATGCCTATGTCCCTATCAGCACCTAAACCACATATGGCCAATCTGCGGCTCTCCAGCTGTTGCAAAACTACAATTCCCAGCATGCACAGTCTGCCTACAGCTATCAGCCTACAGCAGGGCATGGTGGGAGTAGTAATTTTACAACAGCTGGAGAGCCACATGTTGGCCAGCCCTGACCAAAACTATCACACACATCCTTCTGTCTAACTAAAAAAATTCTGAAAGAGGCCTACTGTATATAAAACAACATTTTCATACCAAAAATGTAAATGTATGCTATATAATGGAGTTAATTTATTTTTTGGAAAAAATTTAATTAAATCAGATCATGGTTGCTATGCAACATTTTAATTAATGCATTTCAGAAAGGGAATAACCAATGTATGCATAGCAATAAAGACTAGGCTTTGTTAAAAAAAAAGATCAATATCTGGGATGCTCAACCTGCGTTCCTCAATCTGTTGCAAAACTGCAACTCCCATCATTACCGGACAGCCTACAACTATCAGCCTACAGAATGGCATGGTGGGAGAAGTAGTTTTACAACAACTGGAGGTCCGCAGGTTGAGCATCCCTGATCTAGAAATCACAGTGAGTTTCCATGTCCTGAAGCAGCATAGAAAATGTTCAAATGAGCACCCAAAATTGACTGTCACTCAAATGTACAGTATCTATGCTGTTCCAGGACAGATGGCACACTAAAATACGGACCTTATGTCTGAATCTATACAAAAAAATTACACCTTACACATTCAAATTTATATACTCACAAATGTTGTCCCTTTTGGCAAAGTTTGCCGATTCCCAGGAAGATGGCAGCAATTCTTGTGCAATTTCTTCCCAATTACGGTCCTTCAGCACGCGGTCGTGGTAGTCGTCCTTCCTAGTATTCCACAAGAAAGGGCGCTCCTGGATCAAGATGATCAGTTTCTCCATTTCATAGGCCATTTTGTTTGTCTATTTGCACACTACACAGACTACACAGCACACAGCTTTCCTTGGTACTGAAAGCACATGTCACAAGGGGCAGGCCTTATTTTTTTTTTCAATTTCCTGTAAACGGATCCGCAAATGCAAATGCATGCCGCATATCTTCCGCATTTTGTTTGGATCCATTTACTAAATGGGAACACGGAACGGATATGTGGACAAATAGTAGGACAAGGTATATTTTCTTTGCAGATATGCATGAACGGAACCCGTGGAACGGAATGACAGATGCGGACAACACCATGAGTGCTGTTCGCATTTTTTCAAAGGTCATTTAAAATGCATGGATCCGCATAACGTTCCACAATTTTGCGGAACGGATGCGGAATATAACAACAGACATGTGAATGGACCCTTAGTCTGACAACTTCTGTCCTTGGTAAACTCACGTTGGTTATTAGTTATAATATTATTTACAGTCACATACTCCTGTATATAGTCCCTTAAGAGTCCTTCAAACATTTTTCCCACAACAGAAGTTAAACTAACAGGTCTATAATTATCTGTGGAGGACCTAGAGCCTTTTTTGAATATGGGCACAACACTTGCCAATCACTTGTACCTGTACCTGTACATAGAGAATCGGGGCACAGCAATGATTGAACTGAGCTCTTTAAGCACTCTTGGGTGTAATCAATCCAGCCTTGTTCACATTTACTTTATTTAACTTATCTTGGACCATATCTGCAGTTAGCCAATTGAGTACGGTATATTACTGGATGTACTAAAAGCCCCAGCACCACATATATCAGCTCCTTTCTCTTCTTTTGTATATACAGAGCTAAAAAAAAAACTTTTAGCAACTCTACCTTTTCCTTATCTTCAATGACTACCCCTCATTACCATTATTTAGGAGACCTACCTGCTTTGTTTTTATTTAGAATTTATATATTTAAATAATTTTTGGGGATTTGTTTTGCTCTCTTTTGCCACCTGCTGCTCGTTGTATTGTATTTTTGCTAATTTAATCTCCTTTTTACAGATTTTATTAAGGCCTTTGTAATCGTCAAACACTACGGTGACCCCTCAGATTTGCATGTTTTAAATGTCCTTTTTTTGTCTTTTATTGTCATTTTTTAAGTAGCTGTATGCCATGGGGAGTTAAATTTTTAGCCGTTTATACTTGTTACCTAAAGGAATAAATTTTTTAGTGCAATTACTCAATGTGGATTTAATGGGTCCATTGAAAACTCGGAAAATGCACCGTTTGTCATCCACCTCCGTGATCCGTGTATCCTGTCCGTCAAAAAAATAGGACCTGTCCTATTTTTTTGACGGACAACGGTTCACGGACCCATTCAAGTCAAATGGGAACACGGATGCACACAAGATTGGCATCCGCGTCCGTGATCCGTGGCCGTAGGTTACTTTCATACAGAAAATCCGAAAATCCGTCTGCATAAAAGCTTTTTCAGAGCTGAGTTTTCACTTTGTGAAAACTCAGATCCGACAGTATATTCTAACACAGAGGCGTTCCCATGGTGATGGGGACGCTTCTAGTTAGAATATACTACGAACTGTGTACATGTCTGCCCCCTGCTGAATGGCAGCACCTGATCTCTTACAGGGGGCTGTGATCCGCACAATTAACCCCTCAGGAGCTGCACCTGAAGGGGTTAATTGTGCGGATCATAGCCCCCTGTAAGAGATCAGGGGCTGCCAGGCAGCAGGGGGCGGACCCCCTCCCTCCCCAGTTTGAATATCATTGGTGGCCAGTGTGCGCCCCCCCGGCCCCCCTCCCTCTATTGTATTAATATCATTGGTGGCACAGTGTGCGGCCCCCCCGGCCCCCCTCCCTCCCTCTATTGTATTATCATTGGTGGCACCCCCCCCCCGATCATTGGTGGCAGCGGAGGGGATCGGAGTCCCAGTTTAATCGCTGGGGCTCTGATCGGTAGCCATGGCAACCAGGATGCTACTGAAGTTCTGGTTGCCATGGTTACTTAGCAATATTAGAAGCATCATACTTACCTGCTGCGCTGTCTGTGACCGGCCGGGAGCTCCTCCTACTGGTAAGTGACAGATCATTAAGCAATGTGCTGCACAGACCTGTCACTTACCAGTAGGAGGAGCTCCCGGCCGATCACAGACAGCGCAGCAGGTAAGTATAATGCTTATAATATTGCTAAGTAACCATGGCAACCAGGACTGCAGTAGCATCCTGGTTGCCATGGTTACCGATTGGAGCCCCAGCGATTAAACTGGGACTCCGATCGGAACTCTCCGCTGCCACCAATGATGGGGGGGGAGAGGGGAGGCCGCACACTGTGCCACCAATGAGATTAATACAATAGAGGGAGGGAGGGGGGCCGGGGGGGCGCACATTGTGCCACCAATGATATTAATACAATAGAGGGAGGGGGGGCTGGGGGGGGCGCACACTGTGCCACCAATGATATTAATACAATAGAGGGAGGGAGGGAGGGGGGGCGCACACTGTGCCACCAATGATATTAATACAATAGAGGGAGGGGGGGCGGGGGGCCGCACACTGTGCCACCAATATATTAATACAATAGAGGGAGGGAGGGGGGCCGGGGAGTGCACACTGTGCCACCAATGATATTAATACAATAGAGGGAGGGAGGGGGGGCCGGGGGGGCGCACACTGTGCCACCAATGATATTAATACAATAGAGGGAGGGGGGGCGGGGGGCCGCACACTGTGCCACCAATTATATTAATACAATAGAGAGAGGGAGGTGGGCCGGGGGGCCGCACACTGTGCCACCAATGATATTAATACAATAGAGGGAGGGGGGCCGGGGGGGTCGCACACTGTGCCACCAATGATATTAATACAATAGAGGGAGAAAGGGGAGGCCGGGGGGGTGCACACTGTGCCACCAATGATATTAATACAATAGAGGGAGGGAGGGGAGAACGGGGGGGGGGCACACACTGGCCACCAATGATATTCAAACTGGGGAGGGAGGGGGTCTGCCCCCTGCTGCCTGGCAGCCCCTGATCTCTTACAGGGGGCTATGATACGCACAATTAATCCCTTCAGGTGCGGCACCTGAAGGGGTTAATTGTGCGGATCACAGCCCCCTGTAAGAGATCAGGTGCTGCCAGGCAGCAGGGGGCAGTCATGTACACAGTTCGTAGTATATTCTAACTTGAAGCGCCCCCATCACCATGGGAACGCCTCTGCTTTCACGATGTAACTCAAATCCGATGGTATATTCTAACATAGAGGTGTTCCCATGGTGATGGGGATGCTTCAAGTTAAAATATACCATCGGATTGGAGAAAACTCTGATCCGATGGTATAATAGGGACTCCTGACTTTACATTGAAAGTCAATGGGGGACGGATCCGTTTGCAATTGCACCATATTGTGTCAACGTCAAACGAATCCGTCCCCATTGACTTGCATTGTAAGTCAGGACGGATCCGTTTGGCTCCGCACGGCCAGACGGACACCAAAACGACTTTTTCCTTCATGTCCGTGGATCCTCCAAAAATAAAGGAAGACCCACGGAAGGAAAAAGGGACACGGATCACGGAACTACAGAACCCGTTTTTGCGGACGCAAAAAAAACCGGTCGTGTGCATGAGGCCTTATTATGTGACAGTAGCTGCTCGAAGTCTATGCCCTGAAATGCTGCCCTCAACCCAGGGAAATTAGCCTTTTTAAAATTCAGTGTCTTTGTTCTGCCTGACATAGTTTGCTTCTTATAGTTTAGGGGGAACTGGTTATATTGTGGTCACTATTACCTAGTGTTTCTCGAACAGTAACATTTCCAAAAAGTTCTGCATCATTAGAGATTACCAGGCCATTGCCCCTAGTGGGAGCTTCTACAAACTGGCCCATAAAGTGGTCCTGCAGGAAATTGAGGAATTTTCTCCCCTTTGTGGTTGAGGTAGAATCATGACCCCAGTCAATGTCTGGGAAGTTCAAATCTCCCATTATGACCACCGTGCCAGCCTGTGCAGCCCACTCTATTTGGTTATACAGTTGCGTTTCTATCTCCTCTGTGATGTTTGGGGGTCTATAGATTACACCAAGTATTATTTTTTTCTCTGTTTATATCCCTTTGAACTTCAACCCATAAGGTTTCCACATCCTCACTGTCAGTATGGGATCTGCGTCTCCACTGCAGGGTGGCAGATCGCTGTCTGCACATCGCAGCACTATGGGTCCCAGTACTGGCTTACCTTGTAGGAGACGCAGCATACCGCCGCATCCATCCTCTCTGCCAGGTGTCATCTGATGCACTATAGCACGCGTGCGTGCACTTCTCCATACAGTTTTCGGAGCGATCTCGGGAATCCGTTGGGAAAAAAGACTTCCACAACACCTGTTTAAGTCTAATATGTCTCAACCTCCATTACACACCTCCTTTTCCGATCCTGAGCAGGTGAATTCTACTTGGCTCTCAGATGAGGAACGTCATCTTCACATGTCTTCTGGACTCTACCTCTTCTGTGGTGGCCCGGGTCACCGTGTCCACAACTGTCCCCAGAAGTCAGGAAACTCCAATGTTTAGGGTCTTTGGGAGAGGCGGCCCTAGGCGAAAAGACTGTTCCACTCTCCAAATTCCTGTGACTCTGGTTCTTGGGGGTATCAAGGTCTCCATATCCGCTTCCTTGGATTCCAGGTATGCGGGGAACTTCATACACCAAGCTATGGTGAGTCAATAATACCACATTCCTGTACGCCTGCTTAAAAATCCCTTGCTGGTGACTGCCGTCAGTGGACAAGTACTGACCGATCCAGTGCGGTTCGTCACTGAGCCGTTGGAACTGCGGGTAGGGTGGTTACATGTTGAAAAGATTTCTCTATATGTGCTCCCTGAACTGTCCCATTCTCTTTTGCTGGGGTTGCCCTGGCTTAGGATGCACAATCCAGTAATTGAGTGGAGCTCTGGAGAGGTTCTTCAATGGGGACAGCTGTGCCAAGGCAAGTGCTTATGTTCTATTCAACAAAGGGTCTCTATATCCCTCCCTAAAAACCTGAAGGCCTTGCCGGTGGTCTATCATTCCTTTGCGGATGTGTTCGATAAAAAAGAGGCTGAGACACTCCCCATCGCCCCTATGACTGCCCAATTGATTTACTACCTGGGACATCTCCTCCTCGGGGTCGTGTTTTTCCTCTGTCTCCTGCTGAATCTCAGGCAACAGCAGATTACATTAAGGAGAACCTTGAGAGGGGTTTCATCAGGAAGTCTTCCTCACCTGCAGGGGCAGGATTATTTTTTGTGAAAAAGAAAGATGGGTCTCTTCGCCCCTGTATAGACTAACGTGGTCGGAATAAGATCACCATCAAGAATAAATACCCTTTACAGTTAATTTCTGAATTATTTAATAGACTCCGTTGGGCTCGGATCTTCTCTAAGCTGGACTTGCGGGGGGCATATAATTTAATACGGATTTGTGAGGGTGACGAATGGAAGACAGCTTTTAATACCAGGGATGGCCACTATGAATACCTTGCGATGCCCTTCGGACTCAGTAATGCCCCTGCTGTCTTCCAGGAGTTTGTCAATGACATTTTTCGAGATCTGCTCTATTCTTGTGTTGTCTATTTGGATGATATTCTTATTTTTTCCAGAGACATCAGAACTCATTGCAGGCAAGTGCAGATGGTCTTACAATGCTTACGAGAGAATCGTCTGTACACTAAATTGGAAAAGTGTGTCTTTGAAAAGTCGTCCCTGCCCTTCCTGGAGTACATCATCTTGGATCATGGTCTCAAAATGGATCCTGGAAAGGTGGCAGCAGTGCTCGACTGGCCCCGTCCCTCCAGCCTGAAGGCAATACAGAGGTTCTTGGGTTTTGCCAATTACTATCGTCAATTCATTTTTTCTACCCTGACAGCTCCTATTTCCTGTCTAACCATGAAGGGTGCCAATCCCAAACAGTGGTCCCCTGAAGCAGAGACGGCATTTTCCTCCCTCAAGCAAGCCTTTTCTTCAGCTCCAGTCCTTAGACGCCCAGAACCCAACAAACAGTTCTTCTTGGAGGTGGACGCATCCGTGGGAGCCGGGGCGGTCCTGTCACAGAAGAATGCCTCAGGTCATATGTCTCCTTGTGTTTTTTTTTCACTGCCGAAAGAAAATATTCTATTGGGGACAGGGAACTCCTAGCAATAAAGTTGGCTCTAGAGGAATGGAGATATCTTCTGGAAGGTTCTAGCCTACCGGTCATAATTTACACCGATCATAAGAACCTCACCTATTTGCAGACAGCTCAATGACTTAATCCTTGTCAGGCCCGTTGGTCTCTCTTCTTTGCCAGATTTAATTTTCAATTGCATTTTTGGTCCGCTGACAAAAATATCAAAGCGGACGCTCTCTCCAGGTCCTTTGAAACCACTGATTCAGAAGACGAACCCCAGTTCATCCTTGAACCAACTAAAGTAGTCCCAGTGGCTCCAGTTAACCTGTCCAAGGTTCCCCCAGGTAAGATCTTTGTTCTGGAATCTAAACAAAGGAAGGTTTTACTGTGGGGGCATGCATCCAAGATTGTTGGCCATCCAGGTCAACGGGGGACCTTGAATCTCATCTCCAGACATTACTGGTGGCCATCCATAACCGCGGATATTGTAGACTTTGTGGCTTCCTGTACCTTGTGTGCCCAGAATAAGTCTCCCAGACTGAAACCTGCAGGTTTATTATTGCCTCTTCCGGTGCCTGAGGTCCCCTGGCAGCATATTGGTATGGACTTTATAACCGATTTACCTGTCTCAGAGGGCTGTACAGTCATTTGGGTTGTCGTTGACCGTTTTTCTAAGATGTCACACTTTATTCCGCTTCCAGGTCTGCCATCTGCTCCTCGTCCAGCTGAGCTATTAATTTTACATATCTTCCGCCTTCATGGATTTCCTCTCCATATCGTCTCAGATAGAGGAGTACAATTCACCTCCCGGTTCTGGAGATCTTTATACAAGTCTCTAAATGTCTCTTTGGACTTTTCTTCTGCCTATCATCCACAGTCTAACGGCCAGGTGGAACGCATAAACCAAATATTGGTCAGCTTCCTGCGACATTTCACCAATGCCCATCAGGACGACTGGGTAAAGCATCTTCCCTGGGCGGAATTTGCCCATAACAATAGAGTCAACCAAGCCACAGGTAAAGCTCCATTTTTTGTGGTCTATGGACGACATCCAAGTGTTCCTCTTCCCGTGCGGACTTCTTCTGGAGTTCCTGCGGCAGATTCCTGTGTGGAGCAGCTGTCTCGGGTCTGACACAAAAGTATTGCTTCGGAGAACAGCGGACCAGATGCAAAGGTCTGCGGATAAGAGGCGCAGACCTCCTCCTCAGTTTGCCATTGGAGACAAAATATGGCTTTCTTCTAAGAATTTCCGTCTCAGACTTCCCTCTTACAAACTGGCTCTGCGATTCTTGGGACCTTTTTCTGTGATCAAGAAAATTAATCCTGTTGCCTACAAGCTCAAACTACCTACTACCTTGCGGATTCCCAACTCATTTCATGTTTCGTTACTGAAGCCAGCTGTCTTTAACAGGTTTTGCAAAGGCACTTCACAGAACCCTCCTCCTGTCACTATGGATGATGAGTTTGAAGTTAAGGACATTCTAGACAGGAGGATTATCAGACGTAAGACCTTTCTATTTGGTGGACTGGAAGGGCTACGGGCCTGAAGAAAGGTCATGGGAATCTGCAGAAAATATTCATGCCCCTCTGTTGCTGAAGAAATTTCTCTCCAAGTCAGCCGTGTGGAGGAGGGGGCGTAAGAGGGGGGGGGGGGGGGGTACTGTCAGTATGGGATCTGCATCTCCACTGCAGGGTGGCAGATTGCTGTCTGCACATCACAGCACTATGGGTCCCAGTACTGGCTTACCTTGTAGGAGACGCAGGTGCCCGCCAGCATACCGCCGCATCCGTCCTCTCTGCCAGGTTTCATCTGATGCACTATAGCATGCGTGCGCGCACCTCTCCCTTTCTTATAGGAGTAGGAGCAGGCAGCTGGTTCCTGATTACCATCCCCACCCAGAGGCGGGACTATTTGTATGTAAGGCAGGTTCACTCATCATGAAGTGCCCAAGCGTGGTTGTTGTACCTCTTGACTCCCGCTGAAGCGTCCCACTGTGTCTGTTTATTGGATTTCCTGGATTTTGACCTCCGCTTCATTTGACTACGCATCTGTCTGCCGTCTGTTTATTGGATCACCTGGATTATAGACCTCTGCACTGCCTGACTATGCGTCTGCCCATCTCCTCCAGTAAGTCTGCCTGGATCCAGACCCTGCACTGACAATGAGACTGCTTATATCTGCACTCTATATTGGTCTGAACTTTGTGTTGCCTGTATCTGGCAAGTGACGACTTTTGAATACTGTCTGCCAGTAAAGACCATCTGTTCCTTTATTCTGCCTTTGTTGGACTTTGTTCACACTACTGCAGGTAGCTGCGTTCAAGGCAGAAGGTGCAGACACCAGGGTCCTGGCTCTGAGAGTCAGCAGTCAGCAATATTGGACTTATTCCCAGTACTCTATCAGCTGACACAGAGGATCCACATCCTCTGATCATAACACTCACCCACAATTGCCTCTTTCACACTTGTCTACAGATCAATCCTCACATACAGTCACACGCCACCACTAGTGTTGATCAAACATTAAAGGGCTCACATGTTCGAGTAGAACACTTTGCGATGCTCGGGTGTTTTAACGAGCACAATGGAAGACAATGAGAGAAACCCAGGCACTCCCCCTGGGAGGGGAGTATGTCGGGACTCTAGTTCAGCTTAGGAGTCCCTGCTCTGACTTCATTATATTTAAATCTAATATCTGGAAAGGCAAGGACCTTATCCACTCAGCTATAAAGCTGAATGCTAATCTGCATTAAAAAAAAAATCTCATAGTAGATTCTGATGTAGTGAGTATTCCTATTCAGCAGAAGACTTATTTTAGATTTCTGTGCAGGTTAACATGTATCGTATAACATGTATCTCTATAATCTAGTGGTTAACATCCTTTAATATATTTTTTGGGGTAATTATAAAAAATGTATGGCACAAAATATATATGTGTGTGTGTGTGTATATATATATATATATATATATATATATATAAATAAAATCATACTTCTGATATATATGAATACATAATATGAGGGAAACTTCTACTGATGTTTTAGCCATAATATATTTACATATAATATAATATATTATATATTCTAAATATATAATACAAACCAGATTCCAAAAATGTTAGAACACTATACAAATCGTGAATAACTGAATGCAATGATGTGGAGGTGCCAACTTCTAATATTTTATTCAGAATAGAACATAAATCACGGAACAAAAGTTTAAACTGAGAAAATGTACCATTTTAAGGGAAAAATATGTTGAATCAGAATTTCATGGTGTCAACAAATCCCCAAAAAGTTGGGACAAGGCCATTTTCACCACTGTGTGGCATCTCCCCTTCTTCTTACAACACTCAACAGACGTCTGGGGACCGAGGAGACCAGTTTCTTAAGTTTAGAAATAGGAATGCTCTCCCATTCTTGTCTAATACTGGCCTCTAACTGTTCAATCGTCTTGGGCCTTCTTTGTTGCACCTTCCTCTTTATGATGCGCCAAATGTTCTCTATAGGTGAAAGATCTGGACTGCAGGCTGGCCATTTCAGTACCTGGATCCTTCTCCTAAGCAGCCATGATGTTGTGATTGATGCAGAATGTGGTCTGGCATTATCTTGTTGAAAAATGCAGGGTCTTCCCTGAAAGAGATGACGTCTGGATGGGAGCATATGTTGTTCTAGAACCTGAATATATTTTTCTGCATTGATGGTGCCTTTCCAGACATGCAAGCTGCCCATGCCACACGCACTCATGCAACCCCATACCATCAGAGATGCAGGCTTCTGAACTGAGCGTTGATAACAACTTGGGTTGTCCTTGTCCTCTTTGGTCCGGATGACATGGCGTCCCAGATTTCCAAAAATAACTTTGAATCGTGACTCGTCTGACCACAGAACAGTCTTCCATTTTGCCACACTCCATTTTAAATGATCCCTGGCCCAGTGAAAACGTCTGAGCTTGTGGATCTTGCTTAGAAATGGCTTCTTCTTTGCACTGTAGAGTTCCAGCTGGCAACGGCGGATGGCACGGTGGATTGTGTTCACTGACAATGGTTTCTGGAAGTATTCCTGAGCCCATTCTGTGATTTCCTTTACAGTAGCATTCCTGTTTGTGGTGCAGTGTCGTTTAAGGGCCCGGAGATCACGGGCATCCAGTATGGTTTTATGGCCTTGACCCTTATGCACAGAGATTGTTCGAGATTCTCTGAATCTTCTGATGATGTTATGCACAGTTGATGATGATAGATGCAAAGTCTTTGCAATTTTTCGCTGGGTAACACCTTTCTGATATTGCTCCACTATCTTTCTGCGCAACATTGTGGGAATTGGTGATCCTCTACCCATCTTGGCTTCTGAGAGACACTGCCACTCTGAGAAGCTCTTTTTATACCCAATCATGTTGCCAATTGACCTAATCAGTGTTAATTGGTCTTCCAGCTCTTCATTATGCTCAAATTTACTTTTTCCAGCCTCTTATTGCTACTTGTCCCAACTTTTTGGGGATTTGTTGACACCGTGAAAATTTGAATCAACTAATTTTTCCTTTAAAATGATACATTTACTCTGATTAAACATTTGATCTGTCATCTACGTTCTATTACAAATAAAATATTGACATTTGCCTTCTCCACATCATTGCATTCAGTTTTTATTCATAATTTGTTTAGTGTCCCAACTTTTTGGGAATCCGGCTTGTATATGTAAATATATTATGGCTAAAACTTATATATATATATATATATATATATATATATATATATATATAAAAGTTTCTGAAGGGATTCGGACTTCAAACCTTGTACATTAGAATGAAGGACGTTAACCTCTACACTATAGAGCTACATGTTAACCTGCACAAAAATATAAAATAAGTCTTCTGCTGAATAGGAATAAGCACTATATCTGAAACTACTATGAGGTTTTTCTGACACAGTTTATCATTAAGCTTTATAGCTAAGTGGATAAGGTCCTTGCTCGTAATGTACAAGGGGTTGGGAATTCAAATCCCAGTAGAAAATTTTAAGAAACAGTTGCTAAATTACATTTACTAACACTGACTCGAGCATAGCGCTCGAGCACACGCGGTGTTCGGCTGAAAATGCTCGATCAACACTAGCCACCACCTTTTCTATTGATCCTGTCTTTCCTAAATAGTGTAAAACCCTCAATATTTACAGCCCAGTCATGAGAAGAATCCAACCATGTCTCAGCCACATCAACTACATATCTTCGTTCTTCTATTACTATAGCCTCTAGCTCCCCCATTTTGTTAGCTAGACTTCTGGAATTTGGTGAAAATACATTTTAAATTACTGTTACATGTAAAGTGAAAATGTAAGATTTTTGGGTTACCTTGGTTGATGTTTGAATGTAAACGGTTCTTGTTACCAGCAGTTCTATTTTAATTCAGTGTATAGTTCTGCCCAGTCTTCTCCATACTTTCCTCACTAACCCCAGCCTCCACTAAATCCCCACTGTCCCCTCCTATATGCCACTCTCTATCTACACTGTCTACCCCCTTGTTAGTATGACACCCCCCACCCTCCCCCCAGATCCTAGTTTAAAATCTTCTTCAGCAGTCTAACCATTTTCTCCCAGGGTAGTTGCACCCTCCCAATCAAGGTGCAGCCCATCCCTACTATAGAGCCTATAACCGACAGAGAAGTCGACCCAGTTCTCCATGAACTCAAACCCTTCCTTCCTACACCAGCATATGAGCCACTCATTGAACTCCCTAAGCTCCCATTGTCTCTCTGGTGACGCTCGTCGCACTGATAGTATTTCTGAAAATACTACCTTGGAGGCCCTGGACTTGAGCTTATCTCCTAGTTCCCTAAAATCATTTTTAAGGACCTTCCATCTCCCCCTGACAAATGCTTTGTGAATATAAGAAACAATGCAATAAATCTTATGCATCTTTCTCCACTTACGAAACATGTCTTCACCCCTATCCTCCCCATTCACCCTCAATTCAAAGCAAAAATTCACTTTAGGAGACCAAGCAGATTATAAACGCACTGAGAGTTCAGGTTATATGCTGTTTATATAAGTCTATAAAGATGGAGAGGGGATGAGTTACTAGAGGGAGACAGAGGCACTGCCTCTATTTTTCTATTTCACCCCAGTGCCAGATTTGCAGCAACACTGTTCATACTGGAATACAATGTATTTTATACTGCTGCCACTTGTGAGGGTGATCTACAGGGAGATAGGGGAACAGGATTTCCTCTTCTCTCTGTGTGCATGTGATATCATCAAAGCTAGTCACTACCCACAAACTGGTGGAAAACTGACAATTAGGCATGGAGCCTACAATGTGGGAAACTAATAATGCATGCAGCTTGCAAATCATTTAATGGCCAAATATAGTGATGTTTCTCATGCACACACATATGATAGCTTATTCTGAAAAGTCACCTGAATTAACAGATAGGCTTTAATCATGTAATGGAAGCAACATTTTAAGTGATATTTAACTATTTCATTTAAGATACACTATGCATGTTTTGTTTTTTTTGTATCATGTTCACAATCATCTTAATTTAGAAACATCTCTCATCCTAAACTGAAACTTTCTGCCTCTGTTTTTATGGTTTCTGGAAAAACTTTGTCACCAGATGGCATTTAGCTCCAAGAGATTCCTGTTTAAACAGTGAATGCATTCCAATTTAGTGAAAGACTTGCTTTATAAGAGATCATTTATTACAGGCACTAAGCATTAGTGCATTCATTTTCCATTAGTCCATTTGCTGAAGCACCTTGAAAAACTTAATAGGCAGTATTCAACTGGTTTATCTGATGCAGAAATGATGAACATGAACAATCTCTCCTGAGCAGAATTTTTTAAAAAAAGGAGAGGAAAAAGCCTTGTCAGATACAAGTTCTAGCTTGACATTTGTACATATTCATTAAGCACATTAAGTTGAGATTTATGGAATAACGCACACACACATTATATTAACATAGGATGGCTTTGACATTTGCAGGAACATTTGCTACTTGGTAAACAAAATTGATATGTTATCATGTGATGGTTGCAAAGAAGAATTCTCTGGGTTGGTGTATTAACAGATAAACGAATATGAAAATAGTTAAATATTTTGCAAATATCTTCCATTAAAAAAGGCTGGTCTTAAAGAGGTAGACTATGATGGCAAGTAATTGGGCTATATCTAGGGTACATTTTAGCCTACGTGTACCTAAACTTTTAAGTACACTCCATTAAATATTTTAGGAAACGGTCAAAAAAAATATTTATAATTCACTTTTATATTTTTTTATTAAGTGTTCTTGCATGGCAAGACCACTTACTGTGACCTCACATATTTTATTTTTGTACTTTTTCATGTGAAATAGGCACTTGAAGTTCAAGTGCCTTTTTGGGCTTTAGAATCTGTCCACCCATACAGCACTGTGTATGGGATTATGGATTATCCCCCTGCTGCCATGCTATAAGCGCTGTGCAGGCAGGAACTGCATAGCACAGCACTTTTCCTGTCTGTACAAGCGCTGCTCGTTAAAGCCTGGCATACAAGTACTGTGTCAGGATTTAGCAAAGCTCTGTTCTGCTAGTTAGCCGAGTTGAGAAAACGTAGGGCAGATAATGACATAAAACATTGCTCCTGCTGCCTGTGCTCCCTCTGCTAGAGCTTGATATAGCACTTGTATGCCAGGATATAGCATGCAGCACTGGTACAGACAGGAACAGTGATGTTCTATGCAGCTCTTCCTGCCTATACAGCACATTGCTTATAGCATGGCAGCAGGGGTATAGTCCATACTCCCATAACAGCGCTGTATGGGTTTCCGGATTCTAAGACGTGAAAGTATGCCGATTTTGCATGAAAAAGTGAAAAAAAAAAGTAAACAAATATTATTTTTTCACCATTTCCTATATACATTTTATTAAAGTGTACTTTAAAGTTTAGGTACACTTTAACATTTCCGTGAACTGAACTTGTGTCACTAAAATGCTACAGTGTTAAAATGTATGTATTATGGGTTTTGGATGGTTGGATGGGTTAGATTGTACATACATTGAAGGAATTGGTTCACTTTAAGTTGACCTGGTAAACATTTTGACATTATTACTAGTGTTGAGCAAATCGAAGTTAACAAAGTAGAATGCTATCACAATTTCAGGAAAAATTCTATTGGTCACAAATCTGAGTTTCCTCGCGCCTTGTGGTAACAAATCTGATTTTTTTTTCTAAAATGGCTGCTGTGCATGTTACAAAGTAAAAGTAAGAAGCCCGGGAATGAGGGATCACCCATAATGCCATGCAGGCAGCCAATCAGCAGATAGCCAACCTCTGTGATGTCACAGCCCTATAAAATGCCTCATCCTGCCCGGTCTCTGCCATTTTACTGTGAACTTAGTGCAGGGAGACACATGACAGGCGCTAGGGACAGTGATTAAGAAAGCCTTTATTTGTAAAAAAAAAAATGGATAGGAAGAGTTCATGGACAGCGCAGGGACAGGGTATTTTACGTATTTTGTTTTGCACCTTGTTTTATACAAGTTATTCCATTAGACCTTGATTTTGTAATTTGGGTGACATAGCGGTCTATTTTGTTTTTGCACCTTGTGTTATAGATAAGGAAATCTATTAAGCCTTGATTCTGTAATTGGGGTGAAATAGCGCTCTATTTTTCACATATTTGGTGTTATAATTTGTGTTATTGGTAGGTAATTTTATAAGGTCTTGACTCTGTAATTGGGGTGAACTAGCGCTCTGTTTTTTTTTCATTTTATTTGGTCATACACCTTGTGCTATAGATAAGTAATTCCATTAGGCCTTGATTATGCAATTTGGGTGAAATAGCAGTCTGATACTTCTGCTATTGAGGTGTCCACATTGTTTTATAGGTAAGTGTGACGGATACCACCCCTCGTGCCCGCTTGACATCAACTACGTCAAGCTTAGGAGATGCGGTATGGTACCTGGTTACCAAAGCGTGACGTTACACCCTCCTGGAGGAGCAGGTAAGGTCAGCTTGGTACAATTTGCCCAGACACCTACTGTCCATGCAGGCACAGAAAGGCAACAAGATGAGTGAGCCTTTTCACTGCCGCAGTGAAAGCAGCGCTGTCTTAGCCCAGGTAATCTTCCACCAGCTTCTCGTTTGATATAAGCCCGGTCCGATAGCAGGATTATATAGGGTGAGAAACCAACCTGCGGTATCTTATAACTAGGCCGAAACACGGACCTTGGGATTACAAGACAGCACAAGATTAAATTACATATTTAATTGCCTTAAGGGCACACTAGATATAACACAATATGCACTAAGAATATATACAGTGGTCTGAGGTTACAAATACAGGTAATATGGTACAAACAGGATTACACAGAGCACAAGTCAGTTACCGGGTATATGAATGTTCCTTTGCTGTATTCACATGGAGGGCAGTGATGTCAGCTGGTTTCCAGGTCTCTCCAAACACATTTGCATGATTTGACCCCCTTTGAGAAAAAGACCTGCCCGCTTGCTGGCACAAGCCTTTTAAACTGCAGCCGGCCCCTCCTCTGGAAAGGGTCCACTCCCCCCTGTGCTGGGCTGGCATTAAATGACACACAAAACCCTTTAAGGTTCATAGCTCCAGACCAGAATGTCATTGATCTGCCTGGGTTCCGGCTACAACTAATCCAAACATGGTGCCGCTATTGGGTTTCTGTGGGGAGATATGTATATATCCCTTCCCTGGCATCCCTCCATCAAACTGGGCATGTTCATCGTGGCCACCGGGACACAAATATGTGTCCGGTTTGTGCCTGCAATCGTCGGGGGCGATTCATAATTCCTTATAAATCCCTGGTTCCATGCTGTCTGCTAGATTCGATTGAACTGGGGAATGGCTTAAACTCCCTGCAGGGAGGTTTCCTGCAGGATCAGGTGTGACATGTAACCAAATCTGGCCTGCTAGGAGTTTTCTGCTTTCTGGATGCAGCTTTGAAGCAGAACCCTCCTGTGGAGTTCACTACCTCTGCTATCTTTCAGCAAATGGGTGGGTTTGAGGACATGGCTGACAGTAAATAATAATCCATATTCCTGACAGTAAGTAATTTCATTAGGCCTTGATTCTGTAATTGGGGTGAAATAGCGGCCTGATACTCCTGCTATTGGGGTGTCCACATTGTTTTATAGATAAGTAATTCCATTAAGCGGTAAACAATTTCTTAATGTTGCAGACGGGCAGGTCTACTCCCCGGTGTAACTTCCAGGTTAGCCAGTTTCAGCTCATATGTGACAAGTGCCATTTGCTCAGGTCCTTTGAGGAGGCCATTTTATTTGTCAGTTGCCAGGACTACGGGATAAATGACGTCATACCACTTCCTTATGTCCTGGAGCAGATGGTAATAAATCTGTCTGGCCAGAAGACAGGAGACATGGCACCTACACCTCATGGCCACCTGAGCCCTGTGGTGGCTGAACTGGCTGAGGAGGAGGAGGAGGATAAGGAGTAGGGCATCCATGCACAAGCAATATATATAGAAATGGGTGGTTTATATGCACAAAGTGATATGATAGGAACAGGAGGAGCTGGAGAACGATGAGGAAGACCAGGCAGATGACCCCGACACATCGTGGCAGTATGCAGTGGAGAAGGAGGCTGGGAGTCCCTCTGAGTCCCTTGCGCAAATTACCATACTCATATTGCCAAAGGTCAATAAATTGCCTAATTGTTCTTTCTACAAGTGACTGTATATTATAAATATATGAAACGTTCTGGATAACTTTAGATTTTGTAAAATAAAAGCAAACTTGATGCATGATTTATTCATATTGTATATTACTCATCGGCGCTCTATAAGTATAATAGAAAAAGTATCCCAACCAAGATCTCTCAATCAGCCAAGCAACATTTATTTGCTCAGCTCTGTTAATGGATGCTTACCCAGAAATAACTGGTTATGTTTTCCTTTCTCAGTTTCCCTTCTTTTTGGAAAACAATATATGCTTGCATGTATTTTTCCCACAAAGTATTATGTGGGGACACAAGCATGTCAATAGATACAATATTATGAAAAAGCAGTAATGTAAAAACATAGGGCCAGATTTATCATTACTCTGACAGCTCACTCCACTTTCACATATGACTAAAGTCAGTTTTAGCCAAATCAGATTTATGATCGGCCCTTTAAGACTGTAATAAACGTGGTGTGATGGTAGCAGTTTATCCATCAGTAAGGAGCTTTACAAAAGTTGCACATCTTTACGAAAAAGTTGCATGTTCTATTTAAAGGTCTCATAAGATAAGCATGGTCCTCAATGGAGTGAAATTGCAAATTTTTTTGCGACTTTTTAAATAGTCCCAATAGAAAATCTGTCTAAGAATAATTTGCATAAGAAAACACGCCCACTTTCAGAAAACTGACGAGCATAGTGCAGAGCAGAATAAAGTCGCAAATTTTTGTGCAGTTTTAGTGATTGCACAAAAATTTGTGACTTTTTAATCCATTATTCTAACTTGAGCTAATGATAAATCTGGCCCATGTTTTTTTAGGCTGAAAAAAGACATACACTACGTGCAGAATTATTAGGCAAATGAGTATTTTGACCACATCATCCTCGTTATGCATGTTGTCTTACTCCAAGCTGTATAGGCTCGAAAGCCTACTACCAATTAAGCATATTAGGTGATGTGCATCTCTGTAATGAGAAGGGGTGTGGTCTAATGACATCAACACCCTATATCAGGTGTGCATAATTATTAGGCAACTTCCTTTCCTTTGGCAAAATGGGTCAAAAGAAGGACTTGACAGGCTCAGAAAAGTCAAAAATAGTGAGATATCTTGCAGAGGGATGCAGCACTCTTAAAATTGCAAAGCTTCTGAAGCGTGATCATCGAACAATCAAGCGGTTCATTCAAAATAGTCAACAGGGTCGCAAGAAGCGTGTGGAAAAACCAAGGCGCAAAATAACTGCCCATGAACTGAGAAAAGTCAAGCGTGCAGCTGCCAAGATGCCACTTGCCACCAGTTTGGCCAAATTTCAGAGCTGCAACATCACTGGAGTGCCCAAAAGCACAAGGTGTGCAATACTCAGAGACATGGCCAAGGTAAGAAAGGCTGAAAGACGACCACCACTGAACAAGACACACAAGCTGAAACGTCAAGACTGGGCCAAGAAATATCTCAAGACTGATTTTTCTAAGGTTTTATGGACTGATGAAATGAGAGTGAGTCTTGATGGGCCAGATGGCTGGATTAGTAAAGGGCAGAGAGCTCCAGTCCGACTCAGACGCCAGCAAGGTGGAGGTGGAGTACTGGTTTGGGCTGGTATCATCAAAGATGAGCTTGTGGGGCCTTTTTGGGTTGAGGATGGAGTCAAGCTCAACTCCCAGTCCTACTGCCAGTTTCTGGAAGACACCTTCTTCAAGCAGTGGTACAGGAAGAAGTCTGCAAGGTAAGAAAAACATGATTTTCATGCAGGACAATGCTCCATCACACGCGTCCAAGTACTCCACAGCATGGCTGGCAAGAAAGGGTATAAAAGAAGAAAATCTAATGACATGGCCTCCTTGTTCACCTGATCTGAACCCCATTGAGAACCTGTGGTCCATCATCAAATGTGAGATTTACAAGGAGGGAAAACAGTACACCTCTCTGAACAGTGTCTGGGAGGCTGTGGTTGCTGCTGCACGCAATGTTGATGGTGAACAGATCAAAACACTGACAGAATCCATGGATGGCAGGCTTTTGAGTGTCCTTGCAAAGAAAGGTGGCTATATTGGTCACTGATTTGTTTTTGTTTTGTTTTTGAATGTCAGAAATGTATATTTGTGAATGTTGAGATGTTATATTGGTTTCACTGGTAAAAATAAATAATTGAAATGGGTATATATTTGTTTTTTGTTAAGTTGCCTAATAATTATGTACAGTAATAGTCACCTGCACACACAGATATCCCCCTAAAATAGCTAAAACTAAAAACAAACTAAGGCTACTTTCACACTAGCGTTCGGGCGGATCCGTTCTGAACGGATCCGCTCATAATAATGCAGACGGAGGCTCAGTTCAGAACGGATCCGTCTGCATTATATTAGCAAAAAAAAGCTAAGTGTGAAAATAGTCTGGGACGGATCCGTCCAGACTTTCAATGTAAAGTCAATGGGGGACAGATCCGCTTGAAGATTGAGCCACATTGTGGCATCTTCAAACGGATCCGTCCCCATTGACTTACATTGTAAGTCTGGACGGATCCGCACGGATCCGCACGCCTCCGCACGGCCAGGCGGACACCCGAACGCTGCAAGCAGCGTTCAGCTGTCCGCCTGTCCGTGCGGAGGCGAGCGGAGCGGAGGCTGAACGCCGCCAGACTGATGCAGTCTGAGCGGATCCGCTCCATTCAGACTTCATCAGGGCTGGACGGCTGCGTTCGGGTCCGCTCATGAGCCCCTTCAAACGGAGCTCACGAGCGGACACCCGAACGCTAGTGTGAAAGCAGCCTTAAAACTACTTCCAAAAATATTCAGCTTTGATATTAATGAGTTTTTTGGGTTCATTGAGAACATGGTTGTTGTTCAATAATAAAATTAATCCTCAAAAATACAACTTGCCTAATAATTCTGCACTCCCTGTATGTCCATCCAGTTCAGCCTGTTATCCTGCAAGTTGATCCAAAGGAAGGCAAAAACCTGTGAGGTAGAAGCCGATTTTCATCATTTTAGCAGAAAAAAATACGTCCTAACTCCAATCAGGCAGTCAGAATAACTCCCTGGATAACCTGTCTAATATTAATCTAATATTAATAACCTGTAATATTATTTCACTCCAGAAATACACTCAGGCCCAGGGCAAACTGACTATTCGGGCATGGACTGAGGGCATGAGAGGCTCCTCCTGCAGGGCCGCCCCGCGTACTACTCACTCAGCAGGCAGGCCTGGCCGGACAGCAGCGTAAGGGTAACGTCACTTACTTTGTCACGCGCCTGCTCCATTAATAAAGTGGGAGGAGCAGGCGCGTGACACAGTGAGTGACTTGACTTTGCGCTGCCGTCCGTCCGGCCTGGCTGCTACGCAAGTACAACACTACTGTAAGAGTATGTCACTAAGCCAACATCTTTATCGGCAATTTATTGGAGGCCAAGATAAAATCTGCAGCAAAGGAATATAAAAAAAAAATATCCCTTTCCGAACAGTTATGCTCAGGGGAAGACACTGGGGAAGTGTCTGAGTATGAGAACCCATGGCCAGTTTATGTTTTCCATTAAAGTGAACCTGTCAGCTCTTCTAGAAAATAAGCCTGCTTTTTAAAAAATAAAAATAAAGAAAATGTGCCAGTCCATAGCTATGGTTTGGAATTACATATAAACTCCATTAACTTGAAGAGGCATGACTGCATTACTAGACACTGCCTGTGGATTACTTCACATATGTAGCATAAGATGCTATGTGTCATGATGACACAGAGCATCTTATTGCTATATGTCATCCACAGGCAGTGTCTAGTAATGCAGCCATGCCTCATTCAAGTTAATGGAGTTTAATTGCAATTCCAAACAATACCTCATCTATAGATCCCCTTCATAATAGTGTCATCCACAGATCCCACCATAACAGTGTCATCCACAGATCCCCCATAACAGTGTCATCCACAGATGCCCTATTACCAGTGAATCATGCACAGATGCCCCCATAACAGTGTGCCATCCACAGATTCCCCATAACAGTACGTCATCCACAGATCCTTCATAACAGTACGTCATCCACAGATCCTTCATAACAGTACGTCATCCACAGATCCTTCATAACAGTATCATCCACAGATCCCATCTAACAGAGTCAACCACAGATGCCCCCATAACAGTGTGTCATACACAGATACCCCCATAACAGTGTGTCATCCACAGATCCCTCATAACAGTATGTCATCCACAGATCTCCCATAACAATGTGTCATCCACAGATGTCCATAACAGTTTCATCCACAGATGCCCCCATAACAGTGTGTCATACACAGATCCCACATAACAGTGCGCCTGCGTACTGAGGAGAGACAGAAAGGAGGGGAAAGAATCAGCGGAAGCAAGCAGAGGAAAGCACAGCAGACAACTGAATAGATTATTTTGTAAGTAAATAGTTTTATTATAAATGTAGTTAAGTTTAATGTCTGTTTTTGTCTTTTATTATATTCTGGCTTTTGCTTAAAGGGACAGTAAAAATGTTTTTGTTTTTTAGTTATGTATGATGCTTTTTGACAATAAATAAAAGTAAATATAGTGGTGCTATAATGTGGACACTAGGCCTGCAGGCTGGGCTGGCACTGTGGCAGCATACAGTCTGGGCCATAAATATTGGGACATCAACACAATTGTAACATTTTCGGCTCTAGACACCACCACAATGGATTTGAAATGAAACAAAGAAGATGTGATTTAACTGCAGACTGTCAGTTTTAATTGCAGGGTATTTACATCTAAATCAGGTGAACGGTGTAGGAATTACAACAACAGTTTGCATATGTGCCTCCCACTTGTTAAGGGACCACAAGTAATGGGACAATTGGCTTCTCAGCTGTTCCATGGCCAGGTGTGTGTTATTCCCTCATTATCCCAATAACAATGAACAGATAAAAGGTCCAGAGTTCATTTCAAGTCTGCTATTTGCATTTGGAATCTGTTGCTGTCAACTCTCAAGATGAGATCCAAAGAGCTGTCACTATCAGTGAAGCAAGCCATCATTAGGCTAAAAAAAAAAAAAAAACATCAGAAAGATAGCAAAAACATTAGGTGTGGCCAAAACAACTGTTTGGAACATTCTTAAAAAGAAGGAACGCATGGGTGAGCTCAGCAACACCAAAAGACTCAGAAGACCACGGAAAACAACTGTGGTGGATGACCGAAGAATTATTTCCCCGGTGAAGAAAACACCCTTCACAACAGTTGGTAGGTCCAGGAGGTAGGTCTATGTGTGTCAAAGTCGGCAATCAGGAGAAGACTTCACCAGAGTGAATACAGAGGGTTCGCCACAAGATGTAAACCATTGGTGAGCCTCAAAAACAGGAAGGCCAGATTAGAGTTTGCCAAACGACATCTAAAAAAGCCTTCACAGTTCTGGAACAACATCCTATGGACAGATGAGACCAAGATCAACTTGTACCAAAGTGATGGAAAGAGAAGAGTATGGAGAAGGAAAGGAACTGCTCATGATTCTAAGCATACCACCTCATCAGTGAAGTATGGTGGTGGTAGTGTCATGGCATGGGCATGTATGGCTGCCAATGGAACTGGTTCTCTTGTATTTATTGATGATGTGACTGCTGACAAAAGCAGCAGGATGAATTCTGAAGTGTTTTGGGCAATATTATCTGCTCATAATTAGCCAAATGCTTCAGAACTCATTGGACAGCGATTCACAGTGCAGATGGACAATGACCCAAAGCATACTGCAAAAGTAACCAAAGAGTTTTTTTAAGGGAAAGAAGTGGAATGTTATGCAATGGCCAAGTCAATCACCTGACCTGAATCCAATTGAGCATGTATTTCACTTGCTGAAGACAAAACTGACCAAACTTCAAAAAACAAACAAACAGAGGGTGGTTAACTTATCCAATACAATAAAAAGAAACAGAATCAGCGCGTACTTCTGGTTGTGACCTACAACCCACAACTAGAGGTACTGAGGAAAACTGCTAAGAAATTACATCATGTCCTACATAAGGATGACTGACTAAAAACAATTCCCCCTTACCAACTTATCAACAATCTCCAAATCTAAGAAATATTCTGATCAGATCAAGTTCAAGGCCATGTACAACAGAAAAAGGAACCCATCCCTGTAATATAAGTTGCAAAATGTGTTCTCATATAATGACAATAGATAAGATCCGGATCCCCAACACATAGCAGGACTATAAGATCCCTGGGACATTCACATGTTCTACATCTAATGTTGTTTATCTGATTCTCTGCACTAAATGTCCTGTTGGGGGCCTCTACGTTAAAGAAACAGGACAGAAACTCACCGCCACACAATTAAAGAGAAAAAGGTACATTTTTCTATGGCTAAGCATTTCAGTAGCCCGGGACATAATTAAGAACACAAAAAAAATTTCTCATTTTAACCCCTTAGTGATGAATGACATACACTGTACGTCATAATGTGGTGCTAGTTACCACATCATGACTCGCAAAGTACATCATGAAATGAAAGTGTCATGTGGTGACACCGGCATCTTAAAGGGTGTCACTGACAGCAGAGCTGTCTGGGCACCCATCAGGGGACTAATCACAGCGGTCCCTGTTTCCTGATGACTGTGATTGGTCACTCAGATCTGAGTGACCAATCGCAGCGCGTCCTGCTTGCTGGCAGCGAAAAATCACACAGTGCAGCTCCGATTTCCTTATTCTGACAGGTACATTTCAGAAGATCGGAGCTGTGCTTCTCTAGTCTCCTGCCAGGGTGCCCCTAACTGAATAAACACCCCACAGTGCCCCAAACACACACTGTTCCCATGACACCCCATCCTCCAACCACCCTTCCTCCCCACAGAACTTCTGTATTTTATTTTATTTTTTAATAAAATAGTGTAGTATATAGGTCAATAGGTAGCTTGAAATAGTTGAGGTTAGTGTTAGAGTTAGGTGTTTGTAAAAAAAATAAGAAAAATAATAAATTATACAATAAAAAATTATATAATAAAAAAAAAAAATATATATATATATATATATATATATATATATATATAAAATTACTGGTAATTAGTTCGTTTTAATTAGTTTGCCAGAGTACTAGTAGTTAGCTAGAATTAGTTTAGGCACTTGAAAAAATAAAAATAAAATAATATATATATATATATATATATATATATAAAAATAAAAAATAAAATATATATCAAATTACTAGTAATTATTAGTAATTAGCTGTAGTTAATTATCCTGAGTACTGGCAGCTAGATAGAAATGGTTCAAAGTAGGCGTAGGGTAAGAGCTTTGAATAAAATCTAAAAAAATAAAAAAAAATCACAAAAATAATATATATATATATATATATATATACATATATATATATATACACACACACACTGAACAAAAATATAAACGCAATACTTTCGGTTTTGCTCCCATTTTGCATGAGCTGAACTCAAAGATCTGAAACATTTTCTGTATACACAAAAGATCAATTACTCTCAAATATTGTTCACAAATCTGTCTAAATCTGTGTTAGTGAGCACTTCTCCTTTGCCGAGATAATCCATCCCACCTCAGAGGTGTGGCATATCAAGGTGCCGATTAGACAGCATGAATATTGCACAGGTGTGCCTTAGACAGTCCATAATAAAAGACCACTCTGAAATGTGCAGTTTGATCACACAGCACAATGCCACAGATGTCGCAACGTTTGAGGGAGCGTGCAATTTGCATGCTAACTGCAGGAATGTCTACAAGAGTTATTGCCCGTGCAATGAATGTTAATTTCTCTACCATAAGCCGTCTCCAAAGTACATCCAATCGGCCTCACAACCGCAGACCACGTGTAACCACACCAGCCCAGGACATCCACATCCAGCATGTTCACCTCCATGATCATCTGAGATCAGCCACCCGGACAGCTGCAGCAACAATCGGTTTGCATAACCAAAGAATTTCTGCGCAAACTGTCAGAAACCATCTCAGGGAAGCTCATCTGCATGCTCGTTGTCCTCATTGGGATCTGGACCTGACTGCAGTTTGTCGTCGTAACTGACTTGAGTGGGCAAATGCTCACGTTCTAAAGCATCTGGCACGTTGGAGAGGCGTTCTGTTCACGGATGAGTCCCGGTTTTCACTGTTCAGGGCAGATGGCAGACAGCATGTGGGGCGTCATGTGGTTGAGTGGTTTGCTGACATCAACGTTGTGGATTGAGTAACACATGGTGGTGGTGGTGGGGTTATGGGCGGGCATTTGTTGTGGACAATAAACACAGGTGCATTTTATTGATGGCATTATGAATGCACAGAGATACCGTGACGAGATCCAGAGGCCCATTGTTGTGTCATTCATCCATGACCATCACGTCATGTTACAGCATGATAATGCACGGCCCCATAGTGCAAGCATCTGTACACAATTAATGGAAGCTGAAAACATTCCAGTTCTTGCATGGCCAGCATACTCACAGGACATGTCACCCATTGAGCATGTTTGGGATGCTCTGGATCAGTGTATATGACAGTGTGCTCCAGTTCCTGCCAATATTCTGCAACTCCGCACAGCTATTGAAGAGGAGGGGACCAGCATTTCATAGGCCACAATCAACAACCTGATCAACTCTATGCAATGGAGATGTGTTGCACTACTTGAGGCAAATAGTGTCCACACCAGATACTGACTGGTTTTCTGCCCCCCCCCCCCCCCCACTCAGAGTGTCCTTTTACTGTGGGCAGTCTAAGGCACACCTGCACAATATTCATGCTGTCTAATCAGCACCTTGATATGCCACACCTGTGAGGTGGGATGGATCATCTCCGCAAAGGAGAAGTGCTCACTTACATAGATTTAGACAGATTTGTGAACAATATTTGAGAGTAATGGGTCTTTTGTGTATGAAGAAAATGTTTCAGATTTCAGCTCATGCAAAATGGGAGCAAAACCAAAACTGTTGCGTTTATATTTTTGTTCAGTGTATATATATATATATATATATATATATATATGTATATATATATATATATGTATATATATATATATATATATATATATATAAATTGTTTGCACCAATGTTATTAAACCTGACAGGGCACACCTGTGAAGTGAAAATCATTTCAGGTGACTACCTCTTGAAGCTCATCAAGAGAATGCCAAGAGTGTGCAAAGCAGTAATCAAAGCAAAGGGTGGCTACTTTGAAGAACCTAGAATATGACATATTTTAAGTTGTGTCACACTTTTTTGTTATGTATATAACTCCACATGTGCTAATTCATAGTTTTGATGCCTTCAGTGTGAATCTACAATGTTCATGGTCATGAAAATAAAGAAAACTCTTTGAATGAGAAGGTGTGTCCAAACTTTTGGTCTGTACTGAATATTGCAGTTTGCATCATATAAAATGGCTGAGAGTATGTATATGGCAGAGGCGGCATCCACATTTATCTGTTCTGATACAGAAAGTTTAAAATTTCGTCATTGTCCGCTAACACTAGTGATGACGAGCCACAGTAAAGTTGTAGACAAGACTCTTTGCCTGGCACTAGCGCCATTGACCCCGAATGGATGCCCACACAATCATATACTCCTTCTGTCACAGGCATCCATTATGATGTTATGGGGTTTAGGGGGTGGGATTTTTTAAACATCTTCTTATCAGAAGAACTGCTAAATTTGATGGTTGATCAGACCAATTAATACGCTGTTCAATTCATTGCTAGACACCCCACCTCATATTACGCCAAAAATGGCATGTGGTGCCTTGTTGTGGTGGACATTTTAAAATGTTGGGGCCGCCTTCTTAATATGGGTCATATAAAAAAACACTTAAAGATCTTATTGGTCATCTGATGTGTTGTACGATACCCCAACATACAGGGAATAGTGTTGATCACGAATATTTGAATTTCACATTTTTATCGCGAATATAGGCACTTAGAAAATTCGCAAATATTTCAAATATAGTTATATATATTCGTAATTTCGAATATTAATTATTTTTTTTTTTTTTATTCAAATTTTTTTTTAAAAATCAATACACATGATCCCTCCCTGGTTCTAGCTTGTGGGCCAATACGAAGGCTGCAACATACTTGACTTTAGAAGTAGTAGTGTTTGCAAATTTTGCTCTATATTTGTTTTTTCGAATATTCGCTATATATTCTTGTTTTAGAATATTACGAATATTCGAAAAAACAAAGTTATAGCAATATAGCAAATATTCGAAAAAAAGGAATATAGAGCAATTTAGCTAATATAGTGCTATAATCTTTTATTTTATAGTTGTAATTTTTTTCCAATCTGAACTTCAGATGAGAAAAAAAAATACAACTATTAGACAAAAAAGATTATAGCACTATATTAGCTAAATTGCTCTATATTCTTTTTTTCGAATATTCGCTATATTGCTATATATTATTGTTTTAGAATATTACGAATATTAGAAAAACTAAGTTATAGCAATATAGGGAATATTCAAAAAAAAATCGAATATAGAGAAATTTAGCTAATATAGTGCTATAATCTTCTTTGTCTAATAGTTGTAAGTTGAAAAATTCACAATAAAAAATTCGAATCCGAAAATTCGAATTACGAAAATTAGCATATTACACAATCATTACCTTGCCGATTTTTTTTTTTTAAAAGATCAAGAATTTTTGAATTTTCGAATATTCGACGAATATTCAGATAAATATTCACGAAATATCACGAATTCGAATATGACCCCTGCCGCTCATCACTAACAGGGAAGTAATAACAAGACAGTGATTCCAGACAATCCTGCAATTTCTTCATTTCGCTGGCAACACACGTGACAGGCTTTATAAAATTAGGCCCCTTATAAATTATTTAAATGAAACATTTAAAGAGGCCTACACCCCAGAAAAAAATAATGCCGTGGACGAGTCACTTGTCCTTTTTAAAGGCAGGCTTCAATTTCGCCAATATTTGCCAAAGAAGAGGGCACAATTTGGGCTAATAATTTATAAGCTCTGTGAGAGCGGATCTGGCTACACCTATAAATTTAGAGTGTATGAAGGCAAAGATACCCAGTTTTGCGCTCCTGAATGCCCCCCCCCCCCCTTGACTCAATGTGGCAGGTAAGATAGTGTGGGATCTTTTGCACCCTGTTTTAGATAAGGGGTACCATTTGTACGCTGACAATTATTACACCAGCGTAACCCTTTTTAGGTGCCTTCCAGTCATAAAGACAATGACATGTGGCACCATACACCGCAATCAAAGAGGCCTACCCAAGTCTTTAGTCAACCAAAAATTGAAGTCTGGGGAAATAAAGGGCCTTTGCAAATGGGATATCTTACTTGTAATATATTGAGACAAAAAAGTCCTCATAATGACATCTATACTTCCAGACATAACAGCCCTGTTCCTGTGTGCAGCACAAATTACACCGTCTTTAAGCAAAAAAAAGCAGAGCCCAGAAGAGATGTAGGGCCCGTTACAAGAATGGGATATGGCGGGATACCATATATCAATGTGACACCTTGTCCAGATAAGCCTGGACTTTGCATTAAGCAGTGTTTCCACATTTACCATACTTCCATAGCTTATTAATTTAATCAATTTACTTTTTTTTTTACTTTCATGCACTTTTGGCCATTTTTTATTTATTATGCAAGCCACAGTTTTTTAACACTCCACATCTCATTATATTATTAGCCAATTATAATTTGTAAAATTAGACAAACTTCAAAATGAAAAAAATAAATTCTCATTATACCCCTAGATGAATACCATAAAATAATAAAATTCTCACTACACCCCTAGATGAATACTTTAGGGGGTGTAGTTTCCAAAATGGGGTAACATTTTGGGGTACCTCAGGGTAACTTCAAATGCGAAATAGCGCCTTTTCCAGTGTAATCTGGCCTCCAAAAACCATATTGTGCTCCATCTGTTCTAAGCTCTGCCGTTCGCCCATGTAGCAATCAACAACCACATATGGGGTGTTGCCATATTCAGGAGAAAATGAGTAACAAATTTAGTGGTTGCTTTCTCCTATTACCCCTAGTGACAATGAAAAAGATGGGCCTAAATTGACATTTTTCAGTAAAATATGTAATTTTTCTTTTTTAAAGCCAAGGGTTTCTTAATTCTATGAAATGCATATTGGGCCAAAGTGCTCACTACAGCCCTCTGAAAATTCATTGGGGGGTGTAGTTCCAAAATGTGGTCACTTTTTGGGGGTTTCCACTGTGAGGTACCTTAGGATACCTTCAAATGCGACACAGAGCCTGAAAATTATTCCAGTGAAATCTGCCCTCCAAAAGCCATATTGTGCTCTGCCATACGCCCATACAGCATATGGGGTGTTGCCGTATTCAGGAGAAAAAGGGTAACTAATTTTGTGGTGACTTTCTCTTGTTACCTCTTGTGACAATGAAAAATGTCCTGAGATCTGGGGGTGTGTGGTCATTTGGTTCCTCACCCCTGCAAATCCCTTGGCATTTTCCTATGGGGAGAGGCCAGACCTAGACTGTAACTCAGAACATCGACTGGCGCTTCACCAGCTTCGGCTGAGGAATGGCCACTAGTCCTGGTCCTTTGCAGGAACCTTCTAGCCCGGATGGACTAGGAATGGTTTATTGGGGCCCTTCTCTTATGGAAAGAGCCTGCCATAGACCACAATCTAGTGCACTTTTTTCTGTTGCATGCTGCACTATTCTGTTGCACGGGTGTGGAAAGAACATACCTCGAACTTTCATTAAAAAAGTTGGTCTTTTCAAAAGTTCTAGGTGACCAGAGTGTTATATAACAAATTTTAATCGAACCCCAAAAGGAATTTCAAGAAATGTGCCCAATATATACATATATATATATATATATATATATATATATACATTCATACACTGCCTGTCCCCCCCAAAAAGTTGCCACCTGGATTTAACTAAGCAAATAGTTATGAGCCTCCTATTGGATAATTACTGCATGAGCGATTATCTTTCAGCTGGCAATAAGTTATTTAACCCCATCTGGAGCAATGAGTTGCTTCTCATTTTGTAAGCAACCATGTCAAAAGACACATCTCGTGGTCATGGAAAAGATGTTAGTCTGTTTGAGAAGTGTCAAACAAATCATTGGCATGCATCAAGCAGAGAAAACATCTAAGCAGATTGCGGAAACTACTAAATTTGTGTTAAGAACTGTCCAATGCATTATGAAAAACTGGAAGGATAGTGGGGACCCATCGTATTCGAGGAAGAAATGTGGCGGGAAAAAATCCTGAATGATCGCGATCGGCGATCACTTAAACGTTTGGTGAAATCAAATCGAATAAAAACAACAGTAGAACTCAGGGCTATGTTTAGTAGTGAAAGTAAGAGCATTTCCACACGCACAATGCGAAGGGAACTCAAGGGATTGAGACTGAACAGCTGTTTAGCCATAAGAAAACCACTAATCAGTGAGGCAAACCAGAAAAAAAGGCTTCCATTTTCTAGGAAGAATAAAGATTGGACTCTGGAGCAATGAAAGAAGGTCATGTGGTCTAATGAGTCCAAATTTACCCTATTCCCGAGTGATGGGTGCATCAGGTTAGGCAGATGAAGTGAGGCAGAGAGGCAGATGAAGTGATGCACCCATCATGCCTAGTGCCTACTGTACAAGCCTGTGGGGGCAGTGCTATGATCTAGGGTTGCTGCAATTGGTCAGGTCTAGGTTCAGCAACAGTATGTGCTCCAAGAATTAGGTCAGCTGACTACTTGAACATACTGAATGACCAGGTTATTCCATCAATGGATTTTTTTTTTTCCCCAGATGTCATGGGCCTATTCCAAGATGACAATGCCAGTATTAACTGGGCTCAAATTGTAAAAGTGTGGTTCAGGGAGCATGATACATCATTTTCAAACATGGATTGGCCACCACAGAGTCCAGACCATAACCCCATTGAGAATCTTTGGGATGTGCTGGAGATGGAGAAGGCTTTGTGCAGCAGTCAGACTCTACCATCATTAATGCATGATCTTGGTGAAAAATGAATGCAACACTGGATAGAAATAAATCTTGTGACATTGCAGAAGCTTATTGAAGCAATGCCATAGCGAATGTGTTTTGTTTGGTGTCAATTTTTTGGGGGGACAGGCAGTATATATATATATAGGAAAAAGGCAGCACTCCAAAAAAATAAAATTAAAAACACTCTTTATTCACCTCAGTGGCAATGGCCATTGCCACTGAGGTGAATAAAGAGTGTTTTTAATTTTTTTTTTTTTGGAGTGTTGCCTTTTTCCTACCTATAATTGTGGGATTGGCTTTTCCCAGCGGGCTTTGCTCCCACATTAGATTTCTGGCTGTGCTGCCTTTTTTTCAATTTTATATATATATATATATATATATATATTTATATATATATATATATATATATATATATATAGTACAAAATAGCAGTAATACAGTGTAAGTGTTTCTGGTTTGTACATATCATGTACAGCATGGGTAATGTGATGAACGTATTGATTTGGGATAGAATGTACTATTAAGTAATTACAGGTTTTCATCATCTGCCATCTACCATCTACATTTAATGAAACTACTAAAAATAGCCAAATGTCATCACAGGTCATAATACATAATCGTATAGCCTCCAGGAATTTTTAATCTAGCTAGTATCATCCTGCCATGCTGGTTCATATAGGCTTTCCAGTTTAGTATTCAGCAAGCTAATTCATTCTGCTTCTGGCAGCACTGCATTAATGATCAAGCTACAACCATGAACACAGTCTGCATAACAAATGTGCTTTTCTCAAGATGCAGTAAATACAAAGTGATTAACATGAAATAACTTCTCGGCCAAACTGCCTCTTGTGTTTTCAGAGAATACCTGTGTTTTTATTTATCCCAGAAGTTCAGAAATAGTTACAACTTTGAGTAGTTTATTATTTTATTTCATTTCTATTGCCTTTCTTTTTGTGTCTACCTTTTTTTTTTCTAAATCGTTATTTTGAGAAAAGGGTGAAATTTATGCTGTGCTGCATACATTTTACAGAACATCTTCTAAAGAGCAGCCTTTAGCACATTGAATACAGATAATTATTAATAGTTTTTTTTTTGTCTGCATTTGACATTTTCTAAGGCAAAAGCTTCAAACAGAACTAAATCACGTCATGCTCCTTCTAGCCAGCCTAATACTGATATCTATTCCATGCTAATGAAAATAAGGTCTAAACAGATTAATGGTGCAGCTATTGATATCTTTTAATTTCTTCAAAGTATGTGTAATTTATTTTTACAGACACTATGGGAAGGACATATTTGAGTTTTAGGTTTTAGTAATATGCTACATACCTTTTTTAAGAGGTGGGTGAGATTGCCCAAGATATAGAGAGCAATAGAAGAAACTGTTTCATTCTTCATTCAATTGACTCATAAAAGGATAAAGCCCAGTTGAACGCATAATAGAAAAGCAGTGAGCAATGGAAAATACCTTCCATCCGAGTCATTTGAAATACATCTATTCTGTAAAGTTTCAGAATACACAGTATACACCACAGCATTGAGTTACTGAAACCTTCCTTGTCAGTCTATCTTATTGCTAAATGTCAAGAACATGGGCTTTCAGTTCCAAGACAACCTTCTAGACATTTTTATTAAAAGTAAAGTTTATATTACACATTGAGTAAGTATAATATTGCAGGACTGTGTTTAATAGAATTCTATGCGCTAGACCTTAAAAATACCAAGGAAAAGGTGTTTGGGCTTATCATAAGACCTTGAAGAATTTTTAAATGTTTCCCTCTACACCTATCAGGTTTCAAATTTCAGAAACAAAAATGAAAATGTCTTAGAATAATTTTACTGAAGAAAATTGGAGCACAATGTTGACAGATTAGAATAGGACTAAATGTGGCAAATTCAGCACAGTGGCTCGTGCTGTATTATAAATTTTAATTTTTTTTATTCACTTTTATCTAATTTATGCCACCTTTTAGCATCCTTATTTTAGATTAATTTTAGTCATATCCCTTAGCTCTTAAGCCACGCTTCTTGTCTAGGTGCAACAGATGTCTGAAACAACTAATATATATGGTATAATATATTAGGATATGTAAGTTTGGCAAAAATTGATCCAAAATTTTGATGCATTGAAGTGTTGTTCAGTATTTTAATATTGATGGCATAATCTCAGGTGGGTGGGTGGCGGTTTGACAATAAGAGGTTCTGAAGTATCTCTTGTTGAAGTATGGAGAATGGAGCAAACTCTAGCCATTATGCAGTGGATGGAGTGGGTTACTGCAGTGCTACTCCCACTGCAGACCTGCAGCAACCAATAATATTCATTAGACAAAGGTCGGAGCTTCAGGACAGCTAATCAGCTAGGGTAAGGGGTGGAAGGCCCCAGACAATTTGATATTGATGGCCAAACTATTGGACAACCCCTTTTAACACACCACAATTCTAACCAGAATTTGTGCCAAAGAAACAGCTTACAGGGCCTCTGCCAAATGTTTTGCATTTTTTTAGACACTTATTGAGTCTAGGGATAGGTAGTCAATGTAAAAATAATAGACAATCCCTTTAATCCATAAATTTAGGTATGAAACTTTTTGAACATTGTTATCTACTTTTCTACATCAAATGTATAGCGTTGGTCGAGCACCAAAGTGCTTGAGTGTTCGGGTCGAACACCTCGGGATGCTCGGCTGCTCTAAATATGTCTAATATCTGTGACATACAGTGTACTTTTTTAATAGACGGTGTCCGCTGCGGACCTTGACATTCTGCTGTGCCACATCTGCAGTGCAACGTGTGCCCTTATAAAATTTATCTGTGACATACAATTTACTTTTTCCGTAAACGGTGTCTGCTGCGGTCAGTGACATTACCAGTGCCACTTCTGCAGTGTAACGTGTGCGCTTCTAAAATATATTTGTAACATACAGTGTATTTTTTCCATAGACGGTGTCGGCTGCGGACGGTGACATTAGCTGTGCCACATCTTCTGTGTAAAGTATGCGCATCCCAAAAATATCTGTGACATACAGTGTACTTTTGTTATAGATCCGCTTCTGACAGTGACATAACCAGGGGCACATCTCCAGTGTAAAGTGTGTAGTTAAAAAGCTTTATACAGTGCACTTTGTCAATAGACGGTGTCCGCTTGTGACATTACCAGTGCCACATTTGCAGTGCAACGTGTGCGCTTCAAAAATGTATCTGTGCCATACAGTGTACTTTTTGCGTAGATGCTGCGTACAGTGACATTGCTGGTGGTACCTCTCCTGTATAACGTTTCCTCATCCCAAATACCTGTGATATTCCTTGCAATTTTTCATTAGCCGCTGGTGACAGCATTGACATTATCTGCGGGATATCTCCTGTGTTACGTTTCCACATCCCAAATACTTTTTTAAATTAGTTTGCACATACACTTCCAAATCCTACACTACTGTACGTGTGACAGACTTTCAATCATATATAACATTTAATGTGAAGAAGGCGAGCAGTAAGGGACGGGGCAGTGGTCGTGATGTTGATGGTGCACACAGAGGCCTTGGCCCTGGGCGCAGTAAAACTGTGCCTGCTGCCAGAGCACAAGAAAAACAATAATTTACGATACCTAGCTTCGTGTCTCAGTTTGCAGGGTGGTGCAGGAAAACGCTCTCAAAGTCAGACCAGTGTGACCAGGTGGTCGGTTGGATTGCAGCAGATAATGCTTCCAGTCGGTTAAATACCACCCAGTCTTCCACCAAGTCCAGTCTCAGTGTGGGATCACTTTTCTGCTCAGACTATCCCACCATGGATAGTCTGAGCAAATAAGTGATCCCACACCCGGATATTCCGAGGAGCTCTTTTCTGCCCCAATCCTTGATTTGGACCTCTCGCCAAGCACGCTTGAAGATGGACAGATCTTGTGCCCTGATTCCTAAACTCTTGAGAATCCACAATCACAAGAAGAAGACGGTGAGGAACGGCAATTAATGTTTAATGAGGTGGATGATGATGAGACACAGTTGCCAATAACTCAACGGCAATTGCTGTCTCAAGAGGTTAATGAAGAGTATGAGACACAGTTAGCAATCGCTGAGGTAGCGGCTAGGTCAACAAGTCAGGAGGATGAGCAGAGTGAGGAAGTGGAAGAGGAGGTGGTGGACGATGAGGTCACAGACCCAACTAGGGAAGGTGGAAAGACGAGCGAGGACAGCAGTACAGAGGGAGAGGGATCTGTTGCACCACAACAGGCTGGAAGAGGCAGTAGGGTATCAAAAGGGAGAAGGTAATCCACACCAAACAGGCACGCAACTGTTCCATGAAGCACCCCCTTGCAGAAATCTCCCTTGCCAAGAAGTATGTGTTGAGCAGTCTGGCGCTTTTTTGAGGAAAGTGCAGACAACACAAGAATAGTAGTTTGCAACCTGTTTAGTACCAAAATGAGCCGGGGCGTGAACACTAGACTAAAAGACAAAAAAGACAAATACGTCACTGAAATAACTTACCAATAGGTGTGGATGCCATCCGTGAAGAAGTGCAGTGGTAGGAGTTTACCTGCAGAGAAATATAATAAGAATAAAAATTATGAAAAATAATAAGATCAAGGAAAATAAAAGGGAAAAAACTGGGTCCAAATAAATAGGGATTCTACATGATTTATAGGTATTCAACTTGAAAGCAGGAGAAGGGAATCAATCACCTATGCACAAAAAAGAGAAAGTAAAATAAATGGGTAATAGGAGAAAAGTGACACCATGAGTAGAGTATGGAATTTAGGGAAAAAATAACAAAAACAAAAAAAAAAAAAGTAACAAATAAAAAAAGTAACAGTAAATGAAAAAATAATATTAGAAAGAGGAATAACAACACACGAGTCTGGTATTGGCCACGTATGTACATGGTAGAATGTTCAGAGTAAAATAGAGACCCTATACAGATGTAGCCAGTAGAGAGAGGTAGAAAGTTTATATAGTATAAAGAATAGGAGCCCAGATGCAATGAATAAAATTCTAATAAAATACTAAATAATAAATAAATAAAAGATAATAATCAAATATATAAAAAATAAATAAGAAAAATTTAATAGTTGTCCTTGATAGAAGCAGAACAGCAATGGAGGATAGACTCTCCTAACAGTTAGAGGATTAATATAGGAACCTAAATAAAGTGATCAATTGTAAATTAAATTAAATAAACATAGAGTTTCTTCAAGTCTAGAATAATTATAAAATATAAAATAATTTTAGGAACAGCAAGAAAATATAATAAAATATAATATATAACAAATAAATAAAAGAAATAAAATAATAAATAAAAATAAAGAATAAACATATAATAAAAATTTAAAAATATGAAAAATATGAGCAATGTCTTTTGATAGATCCAGAATAAAGAACGGATGATAGATAATTATGGAGAATTGATCAATATGAGGCCCCAAATAAAAGAATAATATAAGAAGCAATGGCAGTGTATAATCCCGATGCATACAGAGTGAATTATAAGGGACATGACAACTAGTTCTTGAGAAGGGAACGAAATAGACAACTAAATATACAGCTGTTTTATAGGCAGTACTAAATTGAGAGGGTAAGGGGATATGACCTGAGAATGTATCAGACACACCGCTATATCTAGTGTATCAAACAAATTTGATACAATCAGAAAACAAAGATACATCTCTATTTCTCCAATTCTGAGGAATTGTAATCACGTTTTGAGTTTCAGTAAATTTTAAAGATGAACTAATAAAAATTTATGTTTTATGATAAAACTGTCAGAGAGGTGAAAGAAACCACGCTAAGGTCCTAGAGACCCCTGAATCTTGCACAATAATATATATATATATATATATATATATATATATATAGCGTGGTCATCTCCTGAAAAGACCTATAAGTATGTTGGCTGTATGAACACTACCAACCTCACCACCACCAGCATGATCCTCCACATGTCATCCAAGGGTCCACAATCTGTGTCTGCGGGTCACACCACTGTCTTCTCTTCCCCTGTGTTACGTGCTGGCCAATCCCCTGTTGAAGGTGCAGGCCCGGATGCCTCCCGCCCTGCACCTGGACCTTCGAAAGCACCATCAGCGACCACATCCACTTCCATGTCTCAGTGCAACATCCAAATGTCCTTACCCCAGGCATTTGAACATAAAGGAAAATACCCAGCCACCCACCCACAGGCCATAGCACTTAATGTGCAGCTTTCCAAATGACTGGCCCTGGAAATGTTGCAATTTAGTCTTGTGGACACTGAGCCCTTCCGCAGCCTGATGTCGGCGGCCGTCCCTCGTTATGCAGTTCCCAGCTGCTACTATATCTCAAGGTGTGCCGTGCCCGCCTTACACGCCAAGGATTGCGGGCCCTAATTCTATTAGGGTTTCCACCAACACCTACCTTAGTGGCTCCAACCCCCACTTCTCCTCCTCCACCTCTTCCTCCACTTCCACCTCTGAATTATCAGCGCACAGTACCAGTCATCAGTCGGTAGCTGGAAGCAGTGTAGCACTGCAGTGGGAAAGCGGCAACAGGCCGTCCTGAAGCTGATATGCTTAGGGGACAAACAGCACACAGCGCAGAGCTGTAGCAGGGGATAAGAGACCAGACTCAGCTGTGGCTCTCACTACTGAACCTTAAACCAGGAATTGATGTGTCTGATAATGGCAGTAACTTGTTGATGGCTTTGGAGCACAGCAGGCTCACACACACCCCATGCCTAGGCAACGTCTTAAACTTAGTGGTTCTCAAATTTGCCTGAGCTACTGGTGAAGGTGCGCCGCTTGTGTGCACATTTCAGCAAGTCATCAACAGCTTCAGCCGGTCTGTCAACTCTGCAGCAGCGCTTGAAATTGCCAGCTCACCAACTATTGTGCGACAATCGAGGAGTTGGCATGGATGTCTGACCTCTGTGAGGTTTTAAGAAACTTTGAGAAATCAACAAAGATTGTGACCTTTCCCGCAACCTGAACGTTATATGCATTTTAGACAAAACGGATTGCTGGTTGTTCACCCTTCTCAACCCCTTCTACAAAGAGAACTTCTTATCTCTCATTCCTCTGGTGGAGAGGACGAGTAAAATGGTGCAATACCAGAAGATCCTTGTTGAAAAGTTGCTTCAAAAATTTCCATCTAACAACACTGGCGGCAAAGTCCGTAGTTCCTTGGCCAACCGAGGAGGGGAGACAAGGGGAACACACAGCAGTTCCAACAGAGGCAGGGCAACACTCTCCAAAGCCTGGGACAGTTTCATGACACCTCGCCAGCAACCTCACCCTGATGCGCGGCCTAGTGTCACAAGGGGGGAAAATTTTGGGAAAATGGTGAAGGAGTACATAGCAGACTATGTCAGAGTCCTCAATGATCCCTCCGTGCCTTACAACTACTGTGTTCCAAACTGGCGCTCTACGCCTTGGAGGTGCTGGCCTGCCCTTCCGCCAGCATTTTGTCTAAGCGGATATTTAGTGCTTCTGGTGGCATTAAGCGTATCCACCTGTCAACTGAAAATGCTGACAGGTTGACTCTTATAAAAATGAACAATGCCTGGATTGACCAGACTTCTCGAGTCCACCAGAGCAAAGTTAATGAACATGAAAGCACTTTAAATGTGTTGTTTATAATGTACTGAATAAACTGTATTCCCATGCACCTCTTCCACCACATTCTTCTCATCCTCCTCTTCCATCATATCAACATGCTTATTTGTCGCATATAATGCCCTCACATATATTCCCTTCGCATACAATGTTTTAGAGGGTCATCTCAGCTGCAGACCCTCGTAAATAATGTTTTAGACGGTCAGCTCACCTGCAGGCCCTCACCTACAATCTTTTAGAGGGTCAGCTCACCTGCAGGCCCTCACATATAATGTTTTAGAGGGTCAGTGCACCAGCAAGCCCTCGCATATAATGTTTTAGAGGTTCAGCTCATCAGCAGGCCCTCACCTACATTGTTTTACAGGGTCAGCTCACCAGCAGGACTTCACCTAAAATCTTTTACAGGGTCAGCTTACCTGAAGGCGCTCGCGTATAATTTTTTACAGGGTCAGCACACCTGCAGGCTCTAACCTACAACCTTTTAGAGGGTCAGTTCACCAGCAAGCCCTTGCATATAATTTTTTACAGTGTCAGCTCACCAGCAGGCCCGCACCTAAAATATTTTACAGGGTCAGCTCACCTGCACGCCCGCACCTAAAATCTTTTACAGGGTTTAACTCTCCTGCAGCCTGCACCTAAAATCTTTTAAAGGGTCAGATCACCTGCAGGCCCTCACCTAATTATACCTAATAGGTCATTTGCACGCATGCTGTCTTGCTTGGATGTGGTAGACGTAACCGTTTCTCAGGCTCACTCTCCTGGTCACCATGGTTTAAGATAAAAATAACATTGAAAGTTGATAGGGCAGACATCCGAATGGATCGTTGCCATCACGGGGACATGCAATCGGCCCCAGATTATCTAGAGTCACCAAAGCGGCAGCAGACCCTCCCATAATGTTTTAGATGGTCAGATCAGCAGGCCCTTGCATAACAATAACATATGTTTTAGAGGGTCACCAGCAGGCCATCAATCATAATTTTTCAAGGCTGCGTATGATCCCCTCATTTATGTGTAACAAAGGGTCTATTGGAGTGCCGGTTCCTTGAAATGTTTTGCAGCCCTTTCACTTATTGCATAGGCTATATTAGTGTAGGAGTCCTACTACATGAGCAAATGTACCACAATATGAATATTGCAGTGCCTCTCCCTTGTAATTTTTGGTAGCACTTGCACTTTATATACAAGTAAATATACAGGAAAGAATGTTTCCTAACAATTTTTCCTCTAAAATCGATTTTATCCTCTGTTTTGTGCATAATATTGTCAGTCTGTAAAAGTGGCATACTACTCAGACAACATCGTTCCCAGCAGCAAACGGGGCGTCCAAGATGTATCCAGACATAATCCCCATGCTGTTCCTGAATCATTTCGGTGGTGTTTCTATCAATTTCTGACTTTTTCTTATGTACCAGGCACCCTTCCCTCTACAGAGCAGGGGGTGCCTGGTTTAATGCTCAGGTTCTCCCATTGACGTCCATTATACCGAGCACCCGAGCATCCCGATATGTTTGGCCAGAGCACCCGAGCACTTTGGCGCTCAATCAACACTACTGCTGAGCTGACTATTGAAAAAATGATGGGTGAAGGCCTGCTGGTGAGCTGACCCTCTAAAACATTATATGAGAGGGCCTGCTGGTGAGCTGACCCTCTAAAACATTATATGTGAGGACCTGCAGATGAGCTGACTATCTAAAACATTATATGTGAGGACCTGCAGATGAGCTAACCATCTAAAATATTGTAGGTGAGGGCCTGCTGGTGAACAGACCCTCTAAAGCATAACATGCTAGGGCCTGAAGGTGAGCTGACCCTTACATTAGATCGAGGGCAGACTAATAAGCATGTTGATATGATGGGAGAGGAGGAGGACGAGAAAAGAAAGATAGAGCCAAATACCCTTTTTTTGTGGCGGAAGGGGTGCATGGTAATAGAGTGTATTCAGTACATTATAAAAAAAACACTTTATGTTAAGCCGCTTTCCTCTGGTGGAGTAGAGAAGTCAGGGGCAATCCAGGCCTTGTTCATTTTTTAGTCAACCTGTCAGCATTTTCAGTTGATAGGCAGATGCGCTTATCAGTTATTATGCCCCCAGCAGCACTAAATACCCGCTCTGACAAAACGCTGGCGGCAGGGCAGGCCAGCACCTACAAGGCGTAGAGCGCGAGTTTGTGCCACGTATCCAGCTTGGACAGCGAGTAGTTGTAAGGCACAGATGGGTCATTGAGGACGCTGACACGGTCTGCTATGGACTCCTTCACCATCTTCCAAAACTTTTTACTTCTTGTGACACTAGGCTGCACATCAGGGTCAGGGTGCTCTCATGTCCCTCTTCAAGCAGGCTTGTTGAGAGGCCCAAATGAAGGAATAGCGCTGACAAGATCCAAGTGTGGGATCACTTGTTTGCCAAGACTCTACATGGTGGAAGGAAGGAGGATCAGGGTGAGGATTGTGTTGACCAGACTCTTGGCTATTGAGACTGGACTTGGTGGAAAATAGGGTGGTGCTTAGCCGACTGGAAGCATTATCTGTTCCAATCCAACCGACCACCTGGTCGCACTGATCTGACTTTGAGAGCGTTTTTCTGTGCCACTCTGCAAAATGGGACATGAAGCTAAGTATCGTGGATGATTGTTTTTCTTGTGCTCTGGCAGCAGGCACAGTTTGAACTTGCCCAGGATAACGTCCTCTGCGTGCACCATCAGCGTCACTTCCCTGTCCCTTACTGCTCGCCTTCTTCATATTAAATGTTATACAGTATATGCTTGAAAGTATGTCACACATGCAGTAGTGTGGAATTTGTAAGTGTATGCCCAAAGAAAAAAAATAAAACTATTTGGGATGGCCATACGTTACACAGGAGAAATATTGTAGATAATTTTGCTGATGTCAGCAGCGGCTAATATAAAAATACAGGGCATGTCAAAGGTATTTTGGATGTAGAAACGTTACATAGGAGAAATACCGCAGATAATGCATCTGATGCCAGCAGCGGCTAATATAACATTACAGGGACGGTTGCAGGTATTTGGGTTGTGGAAATGTTACACAGGAGATGTACCCCAGGTAATGTCACTGTCCACAGCAGTGGGGGAACCATGTCACCATTTTTCATCAGCAACATGGGTAGGTAACATGGTATCTGGATTAGGGTGGGACTAGTGGCTTGCAGTTATTGTTATATGCCATCTTTATGAGTAGTATTGCACCGTCCATTTATACCCTACAGCATCCATTGTTTGGACGCTGTGAATAAGAGCCAGGTAGTTGTTCAGTACTAGGGAACAGCAATTGCACCCACAACTACTCCAATATTCACAGCTTCTGTCAATTGTCTGTTACCTGCTGTGTATGGTCACATTATCCCCTATTGTGATTCTCCACATTGTAGAGCCTTTTTGTGGCCCAGTCTCCATGTTCTGTCCCTTTTAAGTCTCACCTGTAATGATCATGTGATTTATATTGAATAAAATGATTTTTTTTTTTTATCTTGTCAAAGCCTTGCTCTTTTTTTTGTACAAGTTGCAGTAGGTTGGGGAGTGAGGTTCGGTTTTTGGGTTATTGTAGGCTCTAACTGTCCACACCGGACACCGTCTACGGAAAAAGTACAATGGATGTCACTGATATATTTTTGATTAGCACACGTTACACAAGAGATGTAGCGCAGCTAATGTCACTGTCTGCAGTGGGCACCGTCTATGGAAAAAAGTACACTGGATGTTACTGATATTTTTGGGATGAGCACACGTTAAACAGGAGAAATACTGCAGATAATGTCGCTGATGTCAGCAGCGGCTAATATAAAATTACAGGGAATGTCAGAGGTATTTTGGATGTTGAAAGGTTACACAGGAGAAATACTGCAGTTAATGTAGCTGATGTCACCAGCGGCTCATATAAAATTACAGGGAATGTCACAGGTATTTTGGATCTGGAAACGTTACACAGGAGAAATACGGCAGATAATGTCGCTGATGTCACCAGCGGCTGATAAAAAATTACAGGGAATGTCACAGGTATTTGGGTTGTGAAAACGTTACACAGGAGATATACCCCAGGTAATGTCACTGTCCGCAGAGGACACCGTCCACAGAAAAAATACAATGGATGTCACTGATATGTTTGAATGTGCGCACGTTACACAGGAGCAGTGATGGTCAGTTTGCAGTGTTTGCCAGCGAACACATGTGGGCTGCTATCTTTAGTAAGGTACTGTAGACTCACTCGTCCTGCGATGCACATGTAAGCCTTTACCTGTGCCTGTGCCGGGAGCTGGTCTGAAATCAAATGCAGTCATCGGGAGCAGGTAGTTCCGAGAACAGCCGCCGGGGCCTTTATCGGGCTGTTCTCGGAACTGCCTGCTTCCGATGACTGCATTTGATTTCAGACCGGCTCCCGGCACAGGCACAGGTAAGGGCTTATCTGTGCATTGCCAGACGGATGAGTCTACCTTACTAAAGATGGCAGCCCGCATGTGTTCGCTGGAGAACACTGCAAACTGACCATCACTGCACAGTAGCGCAGCTAATGTCAATGTCCACAGCAGACACCGTCTATGAAAAACGTACACTGGATGTTACTGATATTTTTGGGATGCTAACACGTTAAACAGGAGAAATACTGCAGATAATGTCGCTGATGCCAGCAGTGGCTGATTTAAAATGACAGGGAATGTCAGAGGTATTTGAGTTGTGGAAAAGGTTACACAGGAGATGTACTCCTGGTAATGCCACTGTACACAGCAGACACCCTCTATGAAAAAAAGCACACTAGATGTCATGATATTTTTGGGATGTGCACACGTTACACAGGAGATGTAGCGCAGCTAATGTCACTGTCTGCAGTGGACACCGTCTACGGAAAAAGTACACTGGATGTCACTGATATTTTTCGGATGCGCACACATTTCACAGGGGAAATACCACAGAGAATTTTGCTGATGTCAGCAGCGGATAATATAAAATTACAGGGAATGTCATAGGTACAGTCCTGATCAAAAGTTTTGGACCACTTGAAAAATGGCAAAATATCATGCAACAAGAAGAAATGGGAGTGAGACAAAACATTTTTTGAGCATTCAATTTAATGAAAACAACAAATAAACTGAAACAGGCTGTTTTTCAGCTGATCAAAAGTTTAGGACCACACCTCCAAAACAGAGCTACTCAGTAATGAGTAGCTCCGCCATTATTGTTTATCACTTCCAAAATTCATTCAGCATGCTTGATGCAAGCGTTTCCATGAGGTGAGTGGAAACATTTCTCCAAGTGGTGAAGACGGCCGCACGTAGGCCATCTACTGTCTGAAATTGTCTATTTTTGTAAACTTCCCTTGCAATCCATCCCCAAAAGTTCTCAATTGGATTTAGATCAGGGGAACACTCAGGATGGGCCAAAAGAGTGATGTTATTCTCCTGGAAGAAGTCCCTTGTCCTGCAGGCATTGTGTACTGTAGTGTTGTCCTGTTGAAAAACCCAGTCATTACCACACAGACGAGGGCCCTTTGTCTCACTCTCATTTCTTCTTGTTGCATGTTGAAGCTCTTCTTGGAACCTTGTTAAGATCCAACAATGTCAAATATGATTTTTTGCTATTTTTCAAGTGGTCTGAAACTTTTGATCAGGACTGTATTTTGGATGTGGAAACGTTACACAGGAGAAATACCAGAGATAATGTCACTGATGTAACCAGCGGCTAATATAAAATTACAGGGAATGTCACAGGTATTTGGAATGTGGAAATGTTACACAGGAGATGTACCCCAGGTTATGTCACTGTCCGCAGCAGACACCGTCTATGGAAAAAGTAAACTGGTGTTCGGCAGAGCATGCTCGATCAACAGTACAAATGTATTTGATATATTTAATAGAATGCTCAAATGTAGATAAAAAATTCTGTTTTACGCAACATTTTGTCGTTCTAATGTTGAGCAAATTTTTTATAATGATAGGCTAGGGTGTCGCACTGCGACATGCTGCAAATGTGACATGCCAGTCACAAAAAATCCATCCAAGATTGATGCATGTAGCAGTGTAGTTGTGCCCTATGTGTTGTGTAGCCCTATCCCTAGCTTTACAGGGGTATATTTAATCTATTTCACTTAATGTTTCGACAGTATCCGCCATAACAGTGAACTCGACAGCCTCCCAACCCCTTAACACTGAGACTTCCACAGTGCCCAGCCCTCTTAACCCCTTAGGGACACAGCCTTATTTCACCTTAAGGACCAGGTCATTTTTTGCAAATCTGACCACTGTCACTTTAAGTGCTGATAACTTTAAAATGCTTTGACTTATTCAGGCCGTTCTGAGATTGTTTTTTGGTCACATATTGTACTTCATGACACTGGTAAAATGAAGTCAATTTTTTTTTTCTTGCACAAAATAATACCTAATTTACCAAAAACTTGGAAAAATTTGCAAATTTCAAAGTTTCAGTTTCTCTACTTCTGAAATGCATAGTAATACCCCTAAAAATTGTGATGACTTTACATTCCCCATATGTCTACTTCATGTTTGAATTATTTTGGGAATGATATTTTATTTTTTGGGGATGTTACAAGGCTTAGAAGTAGGGATGAGCGAACTCGAACTGTATAGTTCGGGTTCGTACCGAATTTTGGGGTGTCCGTGACACGGACCCGAACCCGGACATTTTCGTAAAAGTCCGGGTTCGGGTTCGGTGTTCGTCGCTTTCTTGGCGCTTTTGTGACGCTTTCTTGGCGCTTTTTGAAAGGCTGCAAAGCAGCCAATCAACAAGCGTCATACTACTTGCCCCAAGAGGCCATCACAGCCATGCCTACTATTGGCATGGCTGTGATTGGCCAGAGCACCATGTGACCCAGCCTCTATTTAAGCTGGAGTCACATAGCGCCGCCCGTCACTCTGCTCTGATTAGCGTAGGGAGAGGTTGCGGCTGCGACAGTAGGGCGAGATTAGGCAGATTAACTCCTCCAAAGGACTTGATTAACTGATCGATCTGCAGCTGTGGATCATTGAGCTGCTGATCCTCAATTGCTCACTGTTTTTAGGCTGCCCAGACCGTTTGTCAGTCACATTTTTCTGGGGTGATCGGCGGCCATTTTGTGTCTTGTGGTGCGCCAGCACAAGCTGCGACCAAGTGCATTTAACCCTCAATGGTGTGGTTGTTTTTTGGCTAAAGCCTACATCAGGGTGAAGCTGTCACACCAAGTGCATTTAACCAGCAATAGTCTGTTCATTTTTTGGCCATATACAAAATCAGGGGCAAGCTGCGCCTGTCACCAAGTGCATTTAACCCTCAATGGTGTGGTTGTTTTTTGGCTAAAGCCTACATCAGGGTGAAGCTGTCACACCAAGTGCATTTAACCAGCAATAGTCTGTTCATTTTTTGGCCATATACAAAATCAGGGGCAAGCTGCGCCTGTCACCAAGTGCATTTAACCCTCAATGGTGTGGTTGTTTTTTGGCTAAAGCCTACATCAGGGTGAAGCTGTCACACCAAGTGCATTTAACCAGCAATAGTCTGTTCATTTTTTGGCCATATACAAAATCAGGGGCAAGCTGCGCCTGTCACCAAGTGCATTTAACCCTCAATGGTGTGGTTGTTTTTTGGCTAAAGCCTACATCAGGGTGAAGCTGTCACACCAAGTGCATTTAACCAGCAATAGTCTGTTCATTTTTTGGCCATATACAAAATCAGGGGCAAGCTGCGCCTGTCACCAAGTGCATTTAACCCTCAATGGTGTGGTTGTTTTCTGGCTAAAGCCTACATCAGGGTGAAGCTGTCACACCAAGTGCATTTAACCAGCAATAGTCTGTTTATTTTTTGGCCATATACTACATCAGGGGCAAGCTGCGCCCGTCACCAAGTGCATTTAACCCTCAGTAGTGTGGTTGGTCAAGCTGTGACACCAAGTGCATTTAACCAGCAATAGTCTGTTCATTTTTTGGCCATATACTACATCAGGGGCAAGCTGCGCCCGTCACCAAGTGCATTTAACCAGCAATAGTGTGGTTATTTTTTGGCCATATCCCAGTCTAATTCTGTCACTAAATCCATACCGGTCACCCAGCGCCTAAATACTAGGCCTCAAATTTATATCCCGCTAAATCTCTCGTTACCGCTGTCCTGTTGTAGCTGGGAAAGTTATTTAGTGTCCGTCAAAGCACATTTTTTGTTCTGGGTTGAAGTACAATTCCCAATTTAGCAATTTCATAATTTAGTGGTTTCTGCTATATCAGAGCTATTTGAAATCTATCCCTAAAAGGGTATATAATATTCAAGGTGCACATTGGGTCATTCAGAATAACTTCACACACACCCGCTACTGTGTATTTCCAAGTCTAATTCTGTCACTAAACCCATACCTGTCACCCAGCGCCTAAATACTAGGCCTCAAATTTATATCCTGCTAAATCTCTCGTTACCGCTGTCCTGTTGTAGCTGGGAAAGTTATTTAGTGTCCGTCAAAGCACATTTTTTGTTCTGGGTTGAAATACAATTCCCAATTTAGCAATTTCATAATTTAGTGGTTTCTGCTATATCAGAGCTATTTGAAATCTATCCCTAAAAGGGTAGATCATATTGAAGGTGCACATAGGGTCATTCAGAATAACTTCACACACACCCGCTACTGTGTATTTCCAAGTCTAATTCTGTCACTAAACCCATACCTGTCACCCAGCGCCTAAATACTAGGCCTCAAATTTATATCCCGCTAAATCTCTCGTTACCGCTGTCCTGTTGTAGCTGGGAAAGTTATTTAGTGTCCGTCAAAGCACATTTTTTGTTCTGGGTTGAAGTACAATTCCCAATTTAGCAATTTCATAATTTAGTGGTTTCTGCTATATCAGAGCTATTTGAAATCTATCCCTAAAAGGGTATATAATATTCAAGGTGCACATTGGGTCATTCAGAATAACTTCACACACACCCGCTACTGTGTATTTCCAAGTCTAATTCTGTCACTAAACCCATACCTGTCACCCAGCGCCTAAATACTAGGCCTCAAATTTATATCCTGCTAAATCTCTCGTTACCGCTGTACTGTTGTTGCTTGGAAAGATATTTAGTGTCCGTCAAAGCACATTTTTTGTTCTGGGTTGAAGTACAATTCCCAATTTAGCAATTTCATAATTTAGTGGTTTCTGCTATATCAGAGCTATTTGAAATCTATCCCTAAAAGGGTATATAATATTCAAGGTGCACATTGGGTCATTCAGAATAACTTCACACACACCCGCTACTGTGTATTTCAAGTCTAATTCTGTCACTAAACCCATACCTGTCACCCAGCGCCTAAATACTAGGCCTCAAATTTATATCCTGCTAAATCTCTCGTTACCGCTGTCCTGTTGTAGCTGGGAAAGTTATTTAGTGTCCGTCAAAGCACATTTTTTGTTCTGGGTTGAAGTACAATTCCCAATTTAGCAATTTCATAATTTAGTGGTTTCTGCTATATCAGAGCTATTTGAAATCTATCCCTAAAAGGGTATATAATATTCAAGGTGCACATTGGGTCATTCAGAATAACTTCACACACACCCGCTACTGTGTATTTCCAAGTCTAATTCTGTCACTAAACCCATACCTGTCACCCAGCGCCTAAATACTAGGCCTCAAATTTATATCCTGCTAAATCTCTCGTTACCGCTGTACTGTTGTTGCTGGGAAAGATATTTAGTGTCCGTCAAAGCACATTTTTTGTTCTGGGTTGAAGTACAATTCCCAATTTAGCAATTTCATAATTTAGTGGTTTCTGCTATATCAGAGCTATTTGAAATCTATCCCTAAAAGGGTATATAATATTCAAGGTGCACATTGGGTCATTCAGAATAACTTCACACACACCCGCTACTGTGTATTTCAAGTCTAATTCTGTCACTAAACCCATACCTGTCACCCAGCGCCTAAATACTAGGCCTCAAATTTATATCCTGCTAAATCTCTCGTTACCGCTGTACTGTTGTTGCTGGGCAAGATATTTAGTGTCCGTCAAAGCACATTTTTTGTTCTGGGTTGAAATACAATTCCCAATTTAGCAATTTCATAATTTAGTGGTTTCTGCTATATCAGAGCTATTTGAAATCTATCCCTAAAAGGGTATATAATATTCAAGGTGCACATTGGGTCATTCAGAATAACTTCACACACACCCGCTACTGTGTATTTCCAAGTCTAATTCTGTCACTAAACCCATACCTGTCACCCAGCGCCTAAATACTAGGCCTCAAATTTATATCCTGCTAAATCTCTCGTTACCGCTGTACTGTTGTTGCTGGGCAAGATATTTAGTGTCCGTCAAAGCACATTTTTTGTTCTGGGTTGAAATACAATTCCCAATTTAGCAATTTCATAATTTAGTGGTTTCTGCTATATCAGAGCTATTTGAAATCTATCCCTAAAAGGGTATATAATATTCAAGGTGCACATTGGGTCATTCAGAATAACTTCACACACACCCGCTACTGTGTATTTCCAAGTCTAATTCTGTCACTAAACCCATACCTGTCACCCAGCGCCTAAATACTAGGCCTCAAATTTATATCCTGCTAAATCTCTCGTTACCGCTGTACTGTTGTTGCTGGGCAAGATATTTAGTGTCCGTCAAAGCACATTTTTTGTTCTGGGTTGAAATACAATTCCCAATTTAGCAATTTCATAATTTAGTGGTTTCTGCTATATCAGAGCTATTTGAAATCTATCCCTAAAAGGGTATATAATATTCAAGGTGCACATTGGGTCATTCAGAATAACTTCACACACACCCGCTACTGTGTATTTCCAAGTCTAATTCTGTCACTAAACCCATACCTGTCACCCAGCGCCTAAATACTAGGCCTCAAATTTATATCCTGCTAAATCTCTCGTTACCGCTGTACTGTTGTTGCTGGGCAAGATATTTAGTGTCCGTCAAAGCACATTTTTTGTTCTGGGTTGAAATACAATTCCCAATTTAGCAATTTCATAATTTAGTGGTTTCTGCTATATCAGAGCTATTTGAAATCTATCCCTAAAAGGGTATATAATATTCAAGGTGCACATTGGGTCATTCAGAATAACTTCACACACACCCGCTACTGTGTATTTCCAAGTCTAATTCTGTCACTAAACCCATACCTGTCACCCAGCGCCTAAATACTAGGCCTCAAATTTATATCCTGCTAAATCTCTCGTTACCGCTGTACTGTTGTTGCTGGGCAAGATATTTAGTGTCCGTCAAAGCACATTTTTTGTTCTGGGTTGAAATACAATTCCCAATTTAGCAATTTCATAATTTAGTGGTTCCTGCTATATCAGAGCTATTTGAAATCTATCCCAAAAGGGTATATAATATTCAAGGTGCACATAGGGTCATTCAGAATAACTTCACACACACCCGCTACTGTGTATTTCCAAGTCTAATTCTGTCACTAAACCCATACCTGTCACCCAGCGCCTAAATACTAGGCCTCAAATTTATATCCTGCTAAATCTCTCGTTACCGCTGTACTGTTGTTGCTGGGCAAGATATTTAGTGTCCGTCAAAGCACATTTTTTGTTCTGGGTTGAAATACAATTCCCAATTTAGCAATTTCATAATTTAGTGGTTCCTGCTATATCAGAGCTATTTGAAATCTATCCCAAAAAGGGTATATAATATTCAAGGTGCACATAGGGTCATTCAGAATAACTTCACACACACGCTTCTGTGCATTTCCAAGTCTAATTCTGTCACTAAATCCATACCGGTCACCCAGCGCCTAAATACTAGGCCTCAAATTTATATCCCGCTGAATTTGAATACAATACATTGGGCCAAATAATATATTTGTTGTTGTGGTGAACCATAACAATGAGAAAAACATCTAGTAAGGGACGCGGACGTGGACATGGTCGTGGTGGTGTTAGTGGACCCTCTGGTGCTGGGAGAGGACGTGGCCGTTCTGCCACATCCACACGTCCTAGTGTACCAACTACCTCAGGTCCCAGTAGCCGCCAGAATTTACAGCGATATATGGTGGGGCCCAATGCCGTTCTAAGGATGGTAAGGCCTGAGCAGGTACAGGCATTAGTCAATTGGGTGGCCGACAGTGGATCCAGCACGTTCACATTATCTCCCACCCAGTCTTCTGCAGAAAGCGCACAGATGGCGCCTGAAAACCAACCCCATCAGTCTGTCACATCACCCCCATGCATACCAGGGAAACTGTCTCAGCCTCAAGTTATGCAGCAGTCTCTTATGCTGTTTGAAGACTCCGCTGGCAGGGTTTCCCAAGGGCATCCACCTAGCCCTTCCCCAGCGGTGAAAGACATAGAATGCACTGACGCACAACCACTTATGTTTCCTGATGATGAGGACATGGGAATACCACCTCAGCATGTCTCTGATGATGACGAAACACAGGTGCCAACTGCTGCGTCTTTCTGCAGTGTGCAGACTGAACAGGAGGTCAGGGATCAAGACTGGGTGGAAGACGATGCAGGGGACGATGAGGTCCTAGACCCCACATGGAATGAAGGTCGTGCCACTGACTTTCACAGTTCGGAGGAAGAGGCAGTGGTGAGACCGAGCCAACAGCGTAGCAAAAGAGGGAGCAGTGGGCAAAAGCAGAACACCCGCCGCCAAGAGACTCCGCCTGCTACTGACCGCCGCCATCTGGGACCGAGCACCCCAAAGGCAGCTTCAAGGAGTTCCCTGGCATGGCACTTCTTCAAACAATGTGCTGACGACAAGACCCGAGTGGTTTGCACGCTGTGCCATCAGAGCCTGAAGCGAGGCATTAACGTTCTGAACCTGAGCACAACCTGCATGACCAGGCACCTGCATGCAAAGCATGAACTGCAGTGGAGTAAACACCTTAAAACCAAGGAAGTCACTCAGGCTCCCCCTGCTACCTCTTCTGCTGCTGCCGCCTCGGCCTATTCTGCTGCTGCCGCCTCGGCCTCTTCCTCCGCCTCTGGAGGAACGTTGGCACCTGCCGCCCAGCAAACAGGGGATGTACCACCAACACCACCACCACCACCTCCGTCACCAAGCGTCTCAACCATGTCACACGCCAGCGTTCAGCTCTCCATCTCACAAACATTTGATAGAAAGCGTAAATTCCCACCTAGCCACCCTCGATCCCTGGCCCTGAATGCCAGCATTTCTAAACTACTGGCCTATGAAATGCTGTCATTTAGGCTGGTGGACACAGACAGCTTCAAACAGCTCATGTCGCTTGCTGTCCCACAGTATGTTGTTCCCAGCCGGCACTACTTCTCCAAGAGAGCCGTGCCTTCCCTGCACAACCAAGTATCCGATAAAATCAAGTGTGCACTGCGCAACGCCATCTGTAGCAAGGTCCACCTAACCACAGATACGTGGACCAGTAAGCACGGCCAGGGACGCTATATCTCCCTAACTGCACACTGGGTAAATGTAGTGGCAGCTGGGCCCCAGGCGGAGAGCTGTTTGGCGCACGTCCTTCCGCCGCCAAGGATCGCAGGGCAACATTCTTTGCCTCCTGTTGCCACCTCCTCCTTCTCGGCTTCCTCCTCCTCTTCTTCCACCTGCTCATCCAGTCAGCCACACACCTTCACCACCAACTTCAGCACAGCCCGGGGTAAACGTCAGCAGGCCATTCTGAAACTCATATGTTTGGGGGACAGGCCCCACACCGCACAGGAGTTGTGGCGGGGTATTGAACAACAGACCGACGAGTGGTTGCTGCCGGTGAGCCTCAAGCCCGGCCTGGTGGTGTGTGATAATGGGCGAAATCTCGTTGCAGCTCTGGGACTAGCCAATTTGACGCACATCCCTTGCTTGGCGCATGTGCTGAATTTGGTGGTGCAGAAGTTCATTCACAACTACCCCGACATGTCAGAGCTGCTGCATAAAGTGCGGGCCGTCTGTTCGCGCTTCCGGCGTTCACATCCTGCCGCTGCTCGCCTGTCTGCGCTACAGCGTAACTTCGGCCTTCCCGCTCACCGCCTCATATGCGACGTGCCCACCAGGTGGAACTCCACCTTGCACATGCTGGACAGACTGTGCGAGCAGCAGCAGGCCATAGTGGAGTTTCAGCTGCAGCACGCACGGGTCAGTCGCACTACAGAACAGCACCACTTCACCACCAATGACTGGGCCTCCATGCGAGACCTGTGTGCCCTGTTGCGCTGTTTCGAGTACTCCACCAACATGGCCAGTGGCGATGACACCGTTATCAGCGTTACAATACCACTTCTATGTCTCCTTGAGAAAACACTTAGGGCGATGATGGAAGAGGAGGTGGCCCAGGAGGAGGAGGAGGAGGAGGAGGAAGAGGGGTCATTTTTAGCACTTTCAGGCCAGTCTCTTCGAAGTGACTCAGAGGGAGGTTTTTGGCAACAGCAGAGGCCAGGTACAAATGTGGCCAGCCAGGGCCCACTACTGGAGGACGAGGAGGACGAGGATGAGGAGGAGGTGGAGGAGGATGAGGATGAAGCATGGTCACAGCGGGGTGGCACCCAACGCAGCTCGGGTCCATCACTGGTGCGTGGCTGGGGGGAAAGGCAGGACGATGACGATACGCCTCCCACAGAGGACAGCTTGTCCTTACCCCTGGGCAGCCTGGCACACATGAGCGACTACATGCTGCAGTGCCTGCGCAACGACAGCAGAGTTGCCCACATTTTAACCTGTGCGGACTACTGGGTTGCCACCCTGCTGGATCCACGCTACAAAGACAATGTGCCCACCTTACTTCCTGCACTGGAGCGTGATAGGAAGATGCGCGAGTACAAGCGCACGTTGGTAGACGCGCTACTGAGAGCATTCCCAAATGTCACAGGGGAACAAGTGGAAGCCCAAGGCCAAGGCAGAGGAGGAGCAAGAGGTCGCCAAGGCAGCTGTGTCACGGCCAGCTCCTCTGAGGGCAGGGTTAGCATGGCAGAGATGTGGAAAACTTTTGTCAACACGCCACAGCTAACTGCACCACCACCTGATACGCAACGTGTTAGCAGGAGGCAACATTTCACTAACATGGTGGAACAGTACGTGTGCACACCCCTCCACGTACTGACTGATGGTTCGGCCCCATTCAACTTCTGGGTCTCTAAATTGTCCACGTGGCCAGAGCTAGCCTTTTATGCCTTGGAGGTGCTGGCCTGCCCGGCAGCCAGCGTTTTGTCTGAACGTGTATTCAGCACGGCAGGGGGCGTCATTACAGACAAACGCAGCCGCCTGTCTACAGCCAATGTGGACAAGCTGACGTTCATAAAAATGAACCAGGCATGGATCCCACAGGACCTGTCCGTCCCTTGTCCAGATTAGACATTAACTACCTCCCCATAACCATATATTATTGGACTCCAGGGCACTTCCTCATTCAATCCTATTTTTATTTTCATTTTACCATTATATTGCAAGGCTACCCAAAGTTGAATGAACCTCTCCTCTGCCTGTGTGCTAGGCCTAAATATATGCCAATGGATTGTTGCAGTGGTGGCTGACGTGAAGCCTGATTCTCTGCTATGACATGCAGACTGATTCTCTGGTGACATGAAGCCAGATCCTCTGTTACGGGACCTCTCTCCTCTGCCTGGGTGCTGGGCCTAAATTTATGAAAATGGACTGTTGCAGTGGTGGGTGACGTGAAGCCTGATTCTCTGCTATGACATGAAGACTGATTCTCTGCTGACATGAAGCCAGATCCTCTGTTACGGGACCTCTCTCCTCTGCCTGGGTGCTGGGCCTAAATATCTGACAATGGACTGTTGCATTGGTGGCTGACGTGAAGCCTGATTCTCTGCTATGATATGAAGACTGATTCTCTGCTGACATGAAGCCAGATTGTCTGTTACGGGACCTCTCTCCTCTGCCTGTGTGCTAGGCCTAAATATATGCCAATGGATTGTTGCAGTGGTGGCTGACGTGAAGCCTGATTCTCTGCTATGACATGCAGACTGATTCTCTGGTGACATGAAGCCAGATCCTCTGTTACGGGACCTCTCTCCTCTGCCTGGGTGCTGGGCCTAAATTTATGAAAATGGACTGTTGCAGTGGTGGGTGACGTGAAGCCTCATTCTCTGCTATGACATGCAGACTGATTCTCTGCTGACATGAAGCCAGATCGTCTGTTACGGGACCTCTCTCCTCTGCCTGGGTGCTGGGCCTAAATTTATGAAAATGGACTCTTACAGTGGTGGGTGACATGAAGACTGATTCTCTGCTGACATGAAGCCAGATCCTCTGTTACGGGACCTCTCTCCTCTGCCTGGGTGCTGGGCCTAAATATCTGACAATGGACTGTTGCATTGGTGGCTGACGTGAAGCCTGATTCTCTGCTATGATATGAAGACTGATTCTCTGCTGACATGAAGCCAGATTGTCTGTTACGGGACCTCTCTCCTCTGCCTGTGTGCTAGGCCTAAATATATGCCAATGGATTGTTGCAGTGGTGGCTGACGTGAAGCCTGATTCTCTGCTATGACATGCAGACTGATTCTCTGGTGACATGAAGCCAGATCCTCTGTTACGGGACCTCTCTCCTCTGCCTGGGTGCTGGGCCTAAATTTATGAAAATGGACTGTTGCAGTGGTGGGTGACGTGAAGCCTGATTCTCTGCTATGACATGCAGACTGATTCTCTGGTGACATGAAGCCAGATCCTCTGTTACGGGACCTCTCTCCTCTGCCTGGGTGCTGGGCCTAAATTTATGAAAATGGACTGTTGCAGTGGTGGGTGACGTGAAGCCTCATTCTCTGCTATGACATGCAGACTGATTCTCTGCTGACATGAAGCCAGATTGTCTGTTACGGGACCTCTCTCCTCTGCCTGGGTGCTGGGCCTGAATTTATGACAATGGACTGTTGCAGTGGTGGCTGACGTGAAGCCTGATTCTCTGCTATGATATGAAGACTGATTCTCTGCTGACATGAAGCCAGATTGTCTGTTACGGGACCTCTCTCCTCTGCCTGGGTGCCGGGGCCTAAATATCTGAGAATGGACTGTTCCAGTGGTGGGTAACGGGAAGCCAGATTCTCTGCTATGATATGAAGACTGATTCTCTGCTGACATGAAGCCAGATTGTCTGTTACGGGACCTCTCTCCTCTGCCTGGGTGCTGGGCCTAAATTTATGAAAATGGACTATTACAGTGGTGGGTGACGTGAAGCCTGATTCTCTGCTATGACATGAAGACTGATTCTCTGCTGACATGAAGCCAGATTGTCTGTTACGGGACCTCTCTCCTCTGCCTGGGTGCCGGGGCCTAAATATCTGAGAATGGACTGTTCCAGTGGTGGGTGACGGGAAGCCAGATTCTCTGCTATGGAACCTCTCTCCAATTGATTTTGGTTAATTTTTATTTATTTAATTTTTATTTTAATTAATTTCCCTATCCACATTTGTTTGCAGGGGATTTACCTACATGTTGCTGCCTTTTGCAGCCCTCTAGCCCTTTCCTGGGCTGTTTTACAGCCGTTTTAGTGCCGAAAAGTTCGGGTCCCCATTGACTTCAATGGGGTTCGGGTTCGGGACGAAGTTCGGATCGGGTTCGGATCCCGAACCCGAACATTTCCGGGATGTTCGGCCGAACTTCTCGAACCCGAACATCCAGGTGTTCGCTCAACTCTACTTAGAAGTTTAGAAGCAAATCTTGAAATTTTTCAGAAATCCAATTTTTAGGGACCATTACAGGTCTGAAGTCACTTTGCAAGGCTTACATAATAGAAACCACCCAAAAATGATGACATTCTATAAACTAAACAGCTCAAGGTATTCAAAACTTATTTTACAAACTTTGTTAACCCTTTAGGTGTCGCACAAGAGTTATTGGCAAATGGGGATGAAATTTGAGAATTTAATTTTTTTACCTAATTTTCCATTTTAACCCATTTTCTCCACTAACAAAGCAAGGATTAACAGCCAAACAAGACTGTATATTTATTGCCCTGACTCTGCTGTTTACAGAAACACCCCATATGTGGCCGTAAACTACTGTACGGGCACACAGTAGGGCGCAGATTTTGCTGGACTGGTTTATTTACACCATGTCCCATTTGAATCCCCCTAGAGTAGAAACTCCATAAAAGTGACCCCATCTAAGAAACTACACCCCTCAAGGTATTCAAAACTGATTTTACATATGTCGTTAACCCTTTAGGTGTTGCACAAGATTTAATGGAAAATAGAGATACAATTTCCAAATTTCACTTTTTGGGCAGATTTTCCATTTTAATTATTTTTTTCCAGTTACAAAGCAAGGGTTAACAGCCAAACAAAACTCATTATTTATGGCCCTAATTCTGTAGTTTACAGAAACAACCCATATGTGGTCGTAAACTGCTGTACGGGCACACGGCAGGGCGCAGAAGTAAATGAATGCCATACGGTTTTTGGAAGGCAGATTTTGCTGGACTGTTTGTTTTTTACACCATGTCCTATTTGAAGCCCCCCTGATGCACCCCTAGAGTAGAAACTCTAAGAAAGTTACCCCATTTTAGAAACTACGGGATAGGGTGGCAGTTTTGTTGGTACTAGTTTAGGGTACATATGATTTTTGGTTGCTCTATATTACACTTTTTGTTAACAAGAAATACCTTTTGGCACAGTTTTTTTTTTGTTATTTACAACATTCATCTGACAGGTTAGATCATGTGGTAATTTTATAGAGCAGGTTGTCACGGACGCGGCAATACCTAATATGTATACAATTTTTTTTTTTATGTAAGTTTTACACAATGATTTGATTTCTAAACAAAAAAAAGTTTTAGTGTCTCCATAGTCTTTTCAGTTTTTGGGTGATTATCTTAAGTAGGGTCTCATTTTTTGCAGGATGAGATGACGGTTTGATTGGCACAATTTTGGGGTGCATATGATTTTTTGTTCGCTTGCTATTACACTTTCTGTGACGTAATATGACAAAAGATTGCTTTTTTTTACACCGTTTTTATTTTTATTTTTTTATGGTGGTCACCTGAGGGGTTAGGTCATGTGATATTTTTATAGAGCCGGTCGATATGGACGCGGAAATACCTAATATGTATACTTTTTTTTTAATTTATGTAAGTTTTACACAATGATTTCATTTTTGAAACAAAAAAAATGATGTTTTTTTTCAGTTTTTGGGCGATTATCTTAAGTAGGGTATCATTTTTTGCGGGAGGAGATGACGGTTTGATTGTTACAATTTTATTACTTTTATTACCTTTTTTTGGGAAGTAAGGTGGGCAAAATTTCAATTTCATCATAGTTTTTAATTTTTTATTTTTATGGCGTTCACCGTTCGGGTAAAGTAACACGACTGTTTTATAGATCAGGTCGTTACGGACGCGGCAATACCAAACATGTGTAGGGAATTTTTTTTTTTTTCATTTTTAATCAGTGATAAATTTGTTTTTTGATTTTTACTTTTTTTTTTTACTTTTTATTGACCCAGACCCACTTGGTTCTTGAAGATCCAGTGGGTCTGATGTCTGTATAATACAGTACAGTACAATATATATTGCCTTTAGCATAGATCTGTTCAGCATCATGGACTGCAGGACGCCTAAAAAGGAATCCTGTTGCCATGGGAACCTTCCCCGTCTGCCACAACTTCACAGACTGGAAAGGGTGAGGACGGGGCTTCGGGGGGCTGTCTGGGGGCTCTCTCCCTCTCCCATCGGGGGGCTGCAAAGGCACAGCAGCCCCCCGATCGGAGAGGGAGGGAGCTCCCTGCGCTGTTAACCTTTTCTATACAGCGGTCCGTACGGACCGCTGTATGGAAAGGGTTAAACGGCTGACATTGCATCAACGATGTCGGCCTTTTATACCAGGGTGCCAGCAATGTGCTGACACCCTGGTATACCCACTAGACGCCAACGATTATTCAAGGGGAGGCGGGCGGGGGAACGTGATCCCTCCTGCCGCACCGCCCACCTCCCGCACCGCACGCAACCCTCCCGCTGCACCACCCGCCCACATAATATAATATAGGGGTGCTGGGGGAGGAAAAACATATATATTTTGGGCATTATAAAGTTTTTGATCCCCGCGGTATACCCACTAGACGCCAACGATTATTCAAGGGGAGGCGGGCGGGGGAACGCGATCCCTCCTGCCGCACTGCCCGCCTCCTGCACCGCCCGCTCCGCCCGCAACCCTCCCGCTGCACCACCCGCCCACATAATATAATATAGGGGTGCTGGGGGAGGAAAAACATATATAATTTGGGCATTATAAAGTTTCTGATCAGAAACGGCAGAAACGGATCAGAAATGGCAAAAAGCGCATCAAACCGCAGGTCTGTATTGACCTGCGGTTTGTTGCGATCACCGACATGGGGGGGGGGGGTCACGGGACCCCCCCCCCCCCCCCCGCGCATTTAGCCTAGGTGCCTGCTCAATGATTTGAGCAGGCACCTTGTTCCGATCACTGCCAGCCGGGCGGCAGTGATCGGAACAACACATGACGTACCAGTACGTCATGTGTCCTTAAGTACCAGGACATCATGACGTACCGGTACGTCATGTGTCCTGAAGAGGTTAAATTGGGACTTCAACAGTAGCCCATCCCCTTAACTTTGACCTTCACAGCAGCCCACCCCTTTAACAGTAAGTTTCACAACACCCAACTCCCTTAACTGTGATCTCCTCAGGGGCCTGCCCCCTTAACAGTAACCTCCACAGAACCCATCCCTTTAACATTGACCTCCACAATAACACGCTCCCTTGACAGTGAGCTCAAAGTACCCTGCTGCCTTAATAGTGACCTCCACAGCAGCTGCTCCTTCAATAGTTTTTACTTCATAAAAAATGCCAAATGGAGAAATTAAAGATGTGCTACTACAAGGAAAGTTCATGCAGATTCAGATATAACAAATATGTTGAAAGGAATCTTTCTTAGGACATGTCTGCAAATGCCCAGCAATATATACTAATTTCTTCTGTGGTTGAAAGTTGCTGATTGGTTGGGACATCATTTTCAAAAGTATAGTGTAAATGAAAAGATCAGTGGAGCGCAGATAGCAAATGGTAATGCAGACGTTCAATCTACGAACTACTAATACCAGAATTGGTATTATGAAAATAGGGTTAACATGAGGTGCTATTACGCAGTGTTCTATGGATGCACATACTGAATAAAAACAATATGTAAAAACAATATACAGTTGCAAGAAAAAGTATGTGAACCCTTTGGAATGATATGGATTTCTGCACAAATTGGTCATAAAATGTGATCTGATCTTCATCTAAGTCACAACAATAGACAATCACAGTCTGCTTAAACTAATAACACACAAAGAATTAAATGTCACCATGTTTTTATTGAACACACCATGTAAACATTCACAGTACAGGTGGAAAAAGTATGTGAACCCTTGGATTTAATAACTGGTTGAACCTCCTTTGGCAGCAATAACTTCAACCAAAGATTTCCTGTAGTTGCAGATCTGACGTGCACAAAGGTCAGGAATAATTCTTGACCATTCCTCTTTACAGAACTGTTTCAGTTCAGCAAAATTCTTGGGATGTCTGGTGTGAACCGCTTTCTTGAGGTCATGCCACAGCATCTCAATCGGGTTGAGGTCAGGACTCTGACTGGGCCACTCCAGAAGGCGTATTTTCTTCTGTTTAAGTCATTCGGTTGTTGATTTACTTCTATGCTTTAAGTCGTTGTCCTGTTGCAACATCCATCTTCTGTTGAGCTTCAGCTGGTGGACAGATGGCCTTAAGTTCTCTTGCAAAATGTCTTGATAAACTTGGGAATTCATTTTCCTTCGATGATAGCAATCCGTCCAGGCCCTGATGCAGCAAAGCAGCCCCAAACCATGATGCCCCCACCACTATACTTCACAGTTGGGATGAGGTTTTGATGTTGGTGTGCTGTGCCTCTTTTTCTCTTTGGTTTCATCTATCCACTGAATATTTTGCCAGTACTGCTGTGGATCATCCAGGTGCTCTTGTGCAAACTGTAAACAGGCAGCAATATTTTTTTGGGGGACAGCCGTGGCTTCCTCTGTGGTATCCCCCCATGAAATCCATTCTTGTTTAGTGTTTTACATATCGTAGATTCGCTAACAGGGATGTTAGCATATGCCAGAGACTTTTGCAAGTCTTTAGCTGACACTCTAGGATTTTTCTTCACCTCATTTAGTAGTCTGCGCTGTGCTCTTGCAGTCATCTTTACAGGACAGCCACTCCTAGGGAGAGTAGCAGCAGTGCTGAACTTTCTCAATTTATAGACAATTTATCTTACCGTGGACTGATATTGGTAGTGGAGATACTATTACAACCCTTTCCAGCTTTATGCAAGTCAACAATTCTTAATTGTAGGTCTTCTGAGAGCTCTTTTGTGCGAGGCATCATTCACATCAGGCAATGCTTTTTGTGAAAAGCAAACCCAGTACAGGTGTGTGTTTTTTTATAGGGCAGGGTAACTGTAACCAACACCTCCAATCTCATCTCATTGATTGGACTCCAGTTAGCTGACACATCACTCCAATTAGCTCTTGGAGATGTCATTAGTAGAGTTGAGCGAACCCGAACTGTAAAGTTCGGGTTCGTGACGAACTTTAGGGTTTTCGGGAACCCGAAGCCGAACATTTACGTAAAAGTTCGGGTTCGGTGTTCAGCGATTTTTATAGCGCTTTTTGAAAGGCTGCAAAGTAGCCAATCAACAAGCGTCATGCTACTTGCCCCAAAAGGCCATAACAGCCATGCCTACTATTGGCATGGCTGTGATTGGCCAACTGCAGCATGTGACCCAGCATCTATTTAAGCTGGAGTCACGTAGCGCCGCCCGTCACTCTGCTCGGATTAGTGCAGGGAGAGGCTGCAGCTACTGTGAGGGAGAGATCAGGGAGAAATCGTATCAAGAACTGTTTTTTGTACTCAGCGATCTACAGCAAATGTGTTTTGTGGGTGCAGTGCACAATTTTTTTAAGCCTGCCCTGAGCCAACTACTACTGAAAACAAACTATTTTTTTTCTTCAGTTAGTCAATATCAATACATAATCGGCAGCCATTTTATGCAATGATAGTGAACCAGCACAGGCTATCTGCATGTCTGCAGGTCCAGAAATACAGCTTTTTGCTTACTGGGGTTAAAAAAATACATCTGTTAAATATAGTGCACATCTGGGATTGCACATGCATAAGTGATTGTCACATTTAGGCCAGAAATACAGCTTTTTGGTTACTGGGGTGAAAAAAAACTCTAATATACTGCACATCTGGGATTAGACAAGCATAAGTGACTGTCACATTTAGGCCAGAAATACAGCTTTTTGGTTACTAGGGTGAAAAAAACCTTCTAATATACTGCACATCTGGGATAAGACATGCATAAGGGATTGTCACATTTAGGCCAGAAATACGGCTTTGGCATACTGTGGTGAAAAAAGCCTCTAATATATTGCACATCTGGGATTACACGTGCATAAGTGACTGTCACATTTAGGCCAGAAATGCGGCTTTTTCGTTACTGGGGTGAAAAACCCCTCTAATATACTGCTCATCTGGGATAAGACGTGCATAAGTGAGTGTCACATTTAGGCCAGAAATACAGCTTTTTAGTTACTGGGGTAAAAAAAACCTCTAATATATAGCACATCTGGGATAAGACATGCATAAGTGAGTGTCACATTTAGGCCAGAAATACGGCTTTTTGGCTACTGGGGTGAAAAAAAACTCTAATATACTGCTCATCTGGGATAAGATATGCATAAGTGAGTGTCACATTTAGGCCAGAAATACGGCTTTTTGGTTACTGGGGTGAAAAAACCTTCTAATATACAGCTCATCTAAGATAATACATGCATAAGTGAGTGTCACATTTAGGCCAGAAATATGGCTTTTTGGTTACTGGGGTGAAAAAACCCTCTAATATACTGCACATCTGGGATAAGACGTGCATAAGTGAGTGTCACATTTAGGCCACAAATACCGCTGTCATATAGAATAAAAAAAACATTTGAGTGCAATACCCTACATCAGGGTTTTCATTGGCGGTTAATTATTTTTAACAGACTTAACCACTTTTTACTTTGCTTTGTAAACGCTAACTATGAGGCAAACATCTAATAAGGGAAGCGGTCATGGTCGTGGTGGTGGTGTTGGTGGAGCCTGTTGTGCAGGGAGAGGACGTGGCCGTTCTGCCAAAGCTACACATCCTACTGAACCTACTACCTCAGGTCCCAGTAGCCGCCAGAATCTACAACGATATTTGGTCGGGTCTAATGTCGTTCTAAGGATGGTAAGGCCTAAGCAAGTACAGGCGCTAGTCAATTGGGCGGCCGAAAGTGGATCCAGAACGTTCACATTATCTCCCATCCAGTCTTCTGCAGAAAGTGCACAGGTGGCGCCTGAAACCCATGCCCATCAGTCTGTCACATCACCCCCGTGCATATCGGGGAACCTGTCTGAGCCTCAAGTCGTGCAGCAGTCTCTTATGCTGTTTGAAGACCCTGCTGGCACGGATTCCTAAGGGCATCCACCTAGCCTTTCCCCAGGTGTGGAAGACATAGAATGCACTGACGCACAACCACTTATGTTTCCTGATGAGGACATGGGAATGTCACCTCAGCATGTCTGATGATGACGAAACACAGGTGCCAACTTTAGCACAGCCAGGGGTAAATGTCAGCAGGCCGTTCTGAAACGAATGTGTTTGGGGGACAGGCCCCACACTGCGCAGGAGTTGTGGTGGGGTATAGAACAACAGACTGACGAGTGGTAGCTGCAAGTGAGCCTCAAGCCCGGCCTGGTGGTGTGCGATAATAGGCAAAATCTCGTTGCAGCTCTGGGACTAGCCAATTTGACGCACATCCCTTGCCTGGCGCATGTGCTGAATTTGGTGGTGCAGAAATTCATTCACAACTACCCCGACATGTCTGAGCTGCTGCATAAAGTGCGGGCCGTCTGTGCGCGCTTCCGGCGTTCTCATCCTGCCGCCACTTGGCTGTCTGCTCTACAGCGTAACTTCTGCCTTCCCGCTCACCGCCTCATATGCGACGTGCCCACCAGGTGGAACTCCACCTTGCACATGCTGGAGAGACTGTGCGAGCAGCAGCAGGCCATAGTGGAGTTTCAGCTGCAGCACGCACGGGTGAGTCGCACTGCGGGACAGCACCACTTTACCACCAATGACTGGCCCTCCATGCGAGCCCCTGAAACAGCCTATAGGAAAGAGGTTGAGAACCTAGAGAGATGGAGTAAGAACAACAACCTCATACTCAATACCAAGAAAACAAAGGAGCTTGTTAGTTCATATTAGTCAAGACCTGTCATGGATAAAAAACACAACATAAATTACCAAAAAAGGCCTTCAGAGGCTTTATTTTCTGAGGAGTCTGAAGAAAGCACAACTCCCAAAACAGCTGCTTGTCAATTTTTACAGGTGCACCATAGAATCTGTTATCACATACTGCATCACAGTGTGGTACTCCGGCTGCTCTTCTGAGGACAAGAAGACCCTCAAGCGCATCATCAGAATGACTGGCAGAATGACTGGTACTCAGTTACCATCACTGGATGACATCTTCACTGCTCGCTGCAGCAACAGGGCAAAAATTATCTGCGGGGATCCAACTCACCCCGGCCACAAACTTTTCACTCCCCTACCTTCTGGTAGGTGTCTTAGAGCCCTACATGCCCGCACCACTAGGCTGAAGAACAACTTTTACCCCAAAGCAATCAGTCTCCTAAATGCTCGGAGATGATTGCCCCTTCCTAGGATAGAAACTACCACAGACTGAAAGTGAATGCTGCATTCATGAACCCATGATGATCTTTTGTCTGCAGTGGTGTCTGAATCAGTGTGTATATATACTCACAAGCACTTCCTACTTTGCTCTTGCTATATATAGGCTGTGAAATGTGAATAGTAATGCCTTCTAGTGCAATGTTTTTTTTTCTAGTGTAATGCTTTAGTTTAAATGTCAGTTCTTGTTCCTCTGTCCATGGCATCTAGGATTGCTCCAAACAACATTTCATTGTATTGTACATTGTATTACATTGTATTGTACAGTGACAATAAAGGCATCTTATCTTATCTGTTTCAAGTACTCAACCAACATGGCCAGTGGCGATAACGCCGTTATCAGCGTTACAATACAACTTCTATGTCTCCTTGAGAAAACAGGGCGATGATGGAAGAGGATGTGGCCCAGGACGAGGAGAAGGAAGAGGGGTCATCACTAACACTTTCAGGCCAGTCTTTTAGAAGTGGCTCAGATAGAGGATTTTTGCAACAGCAGAGGCCAGGGGCAAATTTGGCCAGCCAGGGCCCACTACTGGAGGATGAGGAGGATGAGGATGGGGATGAAGCATGTTCACAGCTGGGTGGCATCCAACGCAGCTCGGGCCCATCACTGGTGCGTGGCTGGGGGGATACAGAGGACGCAGACGATACGCCTCCCACAGAGGACAGCTTGTCCTTACCTCTGGGCAGCCTGGCACACATGAGCGACTACATGCTGCAGTGCCTGCGCAACGACTGCAGAGTTGCCCACATTTCAATGTGTGCTGACTACTGGGTGGCCAATGTGCTGGATCCCTGTTAGAAAGACAATGTGCCATCCTTAATTCCCTCACTGGAGCGTGATCGGAAGATGCGATACTACAGGCGCACGCTGGTGGACGAGCTCCTGAGAACATTCCCTACTGACGCCGGGGGACAAGTGGAAGCACAAGGCAAAGGGAGGGGAGGAGGAAGAGGTCGCCAATGCAGCTGTGTCAGCACTAGCACCTCAGAAGGCAGGGTTAGCATGGCTGTCATGGGGAAAAGCTTTCTCACCTCATCGCAACAACCGGCCCCAACTGCTGATATGGAGCGTGTTAGCAGGAGGCAGCATTTGAACAACATGGTGGAACAGTACTAACTAATAACTGATGGTTCTGCCCCATTCAGCTTCTGGGTCTCTAAATTGTCCACATGGCCAGAGCTTGCCCTGTATGCCTTGGAGGTGCTGGCCTGTTCTGCTGCCAGTGTACTCTCTGAACGTGTATTTAGCATGGCAGGAGGCATCATTACAGACAGACACAGCTGCCTGTCCACAGCCAACGTGGACAAGCTCACGTTCATTAAAATGAACTAGGCTTGGATCCCTCCGGACTTGTCTGTACCTTGTGCAGAATAGACAGTTTTAACAGCCTCAACCATCCATCCTTGTACTCAAGTGCACTTATTCGTTTTATTTATTTTTTTATATGTCCCAATATTTTGCGGTATACCCCTATGTAAAAATGCAAAATAACACACATCTGTGTTGGCTACCTATTCCTCCTTTGCCGCCGCTTCCTCCTAGACCGCCACTGCCACATCCACCCATTCACCGCCTCCTCAAACTCTTCCTCCTACACCATTCCTAATTTTTTTTTTAAGGTCTTTTATGTTTTTTTATTTATTTCCCTATCCACATTTGTTTTCAGAGCATTTCCCATGCTATTAAGCCCATTTTGCTGCCTTTTGCAGGCCTCTAGCTCTTTCCATGACATTTTTACAGCCATTTTAGTGCTCAAAAGTTCGGGTCCCCATTGACTTCCATGGGGTTCGGGTTTGGGGTCAAGTTCGGGTCCCGAACCCAATTTTTTTTTTTTCAAATTCGGCCGAACCTGCCGAACCCGAAAATCCAATTGTCCGCTCAACTCTAGTCATTAGTTTAGGGGTTCACACACATACTTTTTCCACCTGCATAATTTACATGGTGTATTATTTAATTTAACATTTAATTCTTTGTGTGTTATTAAGCAGACTGTGATTGTCTATTGTTGTGACTTAGATGAAGATCAGATCACATTTTATGACCAATTTCAGAAATCCATATAATTCCAAAGGGTTCACATACTTTTTTTGCAACTGTATATATTATTACTAACACAATATTGTGCTCCAATTAAAAACGTGCATTCATATGAGTTTTTACTCACTTCACGGGGGGGGGGGGGGGGGGAGGGGCGGTGGCACAAGATAAAACTCAAGACCCTTGACGCCATAAACCCCCCCTTGCCTAAAGAATGTTAGATATTCTCACCATTTGGTCACATGGTCATCAAATCATCGCAGGTCCTGTACTTTCTTCTGTAGTACAACAAGGAATCCGACTTGTCCTGTAAACGCAGGAAGAAATAGAAACACAGACCGCTCCATGGTGAAGGACACACCCCGCCCCAGGTAACTAGAACACTCACCAGATCCACACATGTAAGATCCACAGCTCCATCCGGTGTCATTTTACATATACCCATGCTGGGTGAGATAAATATCTCGGTCAAATGCTAACTTTGTATAAAAAAATTGGAAAAGTTGTCTTTTGCCAAGATATTTCTCTCACCCAGCAGGGGTATATGTAAAATGACACCCCAAAACACATTGCCCAACTTCTCCTGAGTACGTCGATACCACATGTGTGACACTTTTTTGCCGCCTAGGTGGGCAAAGGGGCCCACATTCCAAAGAGCACCTTTAGGATTTCACAGGGCATTTTTTACACATTTTGATTTCAAACTACTTCTCACACATTAGGGCCCCTAAAATGCCAGGGCAGTATAACTACCCCACAAGTGACCCCATTTTGGAAAGAAGACACCCCAAGGTATTTCGTGATGGGCATAGTGAGTTCATGGAAGTTTTTATTTTTTGTCACAAGTTAGTGGAATATGAGACTTTGTAAGAAAAAAAAATCATCAATTTCCGCTAACTTGTGACAAAAAAAATAAAAAAATCTAGGAACTCGCCATGCCCCTCACGGAATACCTTGGGGTGTCTTCTTTCCAAAATGAGGTCACTTGTGGGGTAGTTAAACTGCCCTGGCATTTTAGGGGCCCTAATGCGTGAGAAGTAGTTTGAAATCAAAATGTGTAAAAAATGCCCTGTGAAATCCTAAAGGTGCTCTTTGGAATGTGGGCCCCTTTGCCCACCTAGGCTGCAAAAAAGTGTCACACATGTGGTATCGCCATACTCAGAAGACGTAGGGCAATGTGTTTTGGGGTGTCTTTTTACATATACCCATGCTGGGTGAGAGAAATATCTCGGCAAAAGACAACTTTTCCCATTTTTTTATACAAAGTTGGCATTTGGTATATGTAAAATGACATCCCAAATCACATTGCCCAACTTCTCCTGAGTACGGCAATGCCACATGTGTGACACTTTTTTGCAGCCAAGATGCGCAAAGGGGCACAAATTCCTTTTAGGAGGGCATTTTTAGACATTTGGATCCCAGACTTCTTCTCACACTTTAGGGCCCCTAAAATGCCAGGGCAGCATAAATACCCCACATGTGACCTTATTTTGGAAAGAAGACACCACAAGGTATTCAATGAGAGACATGGTGAGTTCATATAATTTTTTTGGGGGGGGGCATAAGTTAGCGGAAATAGTTTTTTTTGTTTTTTCTCACAAAGTCTCCCTTTCCACTAACTTGGGACAAAAATTTCAATCTTTCAAGGACTCAATATGCCCCTCAGCGAATACCTTGGGGTCTGTTCTTTTCAAAATGGGGTCATTTGTGGGGTGTTTGTGCTGCATTGGCATTTGAGGGTCTCCGCAATAATTACATGTATGGCCAGCATTAGGAGTTTCTGCTATTCTCCTTATATTGAGCATACGGGTAATTTTTTTTTTTTCCGTTAAGCCTCTGGACTGAAAGAAAAAATGAACAGCACAGATTTCTCCATTCGCATCGATCAATGTGGATGAAAATATCTCTGTGAAAAAAAAAAAAAGGGGGAAAGGCGTCTGCCAGGACATAGGAGCTCCGCCCAACATCCAAACCCACTTAGCTCGTATGCCCTGGCAAACCCGATTTCTCCATTCACATCAATCGATGTGGATGAATAAATCATTGCCGGGATGTTTTTGATTTTTTTTTATATGTTTGCCAAAGCATATGAACACCGCCGTCCCCTCAGCTCATATGCCTCGGCAAACGTATCTTTTACTGCAGAGGAGAGATCTCATCTTGCAGCGCCGCATACACCGACTTTTGTGTAATCTGACAGCAGTGCAATGCTTCTGTCAAAATGCACATCAGTGCTGCAGCTAGTCGATCGGTTGGTCCACCTGGAAGGTAAAAAAAAAAAAAAAGAAAAAACCAGGCCGCAACGCAATAAATTTATTAACTTTATAATAACATTTGAACAGAACATATAAACTTTATTTAACTTTTTGAACAGAACATTAACTTTTTTGCTTACCGTTGATTTTTTTTTTTTTTTACCTTTATAGGATAAACCTCTCCTTCCCCATGGGACAATGTGCAAAGCGCAAATCGCCCAAAGATGTGGAGAAGTACATTATGCACTTTGTCCCAGGTAAAAGGAGAGGTTTGCAGCAGCTGTGAGTGAAAGGACCCTAATAGCCCTGTGTGCCTGTCCTGTGTAACACAATCCCTATGCTAAGTGTACCTGTGTCTGGTACTTCCGGAAACACTCCCCAAAGAATAGGGCAGGGTGGTCAGGACAGTAAGGACAGAAATAGCGGTTGTCATGCCTTATTCCATTCCTGCTACAGACACAACATCTTTTTTGGGGTGATGGTTGGGTTAAGGTACCAACAACGACACTGGGGAAATGTCGCTCGCGTAGACGGCTCACTACACTGGTGGTTGGGGCCACGGAACCTCCTGGATACAGGAGGTTCTCGATGATCTCTTCCTGAAATTTGAGGAAGGATCCTGTTCTCCCAGCCTTACCCTAGAGAACAAAACTATTATATACAGCTAATTATATCAAATATACAGACACCTTCTTATACCTACGTCTGGTGCGTCGGGAAACTAAATACGGAGCCAACATCTGGTCATTGAAGTCCACCCCTCCCATGAGCGAATTATAGTTGTGGACCGAGAGGGGCTTTTCAATGACACTGGTTGCTCATTCTATTTGTATTGTCGTGTCTGCGTGAATGGAGAAGAGCATGTAAACGTCACACTTGTCTCTCCATTTCACCGCGAGCAGTTCTTGGTTACACAAGGCAGCCCTCTCCCCCATTGCAAGACGGGTGGTAACGAGCCGTTGGGGGAAGCCCCGGCGACTAGGTCGTGCGGTGCCACAGCAGCCAATCTGTTCTAGGAACAAATGCCTGAAGAGGGGCACACTTGTGTAGAAATTGTCCACATAAAGATGGTACCCCTTGCCAAATAAGGATGACACCAAGTCCCAGACTGTCTTCCCACTGCTCCCCAGGGAGTCAGGGCAACCGACCGGCTCCAGGGTCTGATCTTTACCCTCATAAACACGAAATTTGTGGGTATAGCCTGTGGCCCTTTTTACAGAACTTATACAATTTGACCCCATACCGGGTGCGCTTGCTTGGGATGTATTGTTTGAAGCCAAGGCGCCCGGTAAAATGTATAAGGGACTCGTCTACGCAGATGTTTTGCTCAGGCGTATACAAATCTGCAAATTTGGTGTTGAAGTGGTCTATGAGGGGCCGAATTTTGTGGAGCCGGTCAAAACTGGGTGGCCTCTGGGACGAGAGGTGCTGTTGTCGCTATAGTGCAGGAAACGCAGGATGGCCTCAAATCGTGCCCTGGACATGGCAGCAGAGATCATGGGCATGTGATGAATTGGGTTCGTGGACCAATATGACCGCAATTCATGCTTTTTGGTTAGACCCATGTTGAGGAGAAGGCCCAGAGTTTTTTTTATATTCGGAAACTTGGACGGGTTTCCACCGGAAAGGCTGGGCATAATAGCTTCCCAGGCTGGCGGCTATAAATTGAGTGGCATATCGATTTGTTTCTGCTACAACTAAGTCCAACAACTCCGCAGTCAAGAACAGCTCAAAAAATCCCAGTGCCGAACTAATCTGAGCTGTCTGAACCCGAACTCCAGACTGGGCGGTGAAAAGGGGAACTACTGTTGCGGCTGAAGTTGGGGGCTGCCAATCAGGGTTTGCCAGCACCTCAGGGACTCTAGGGGCTCTACGGGCCTGTCTGTGCAGTGGCTGCGACGGGGTAACTACTGCACGTGCCACCGTACCAGCTTCAACTGCCCTTCTGGTGCTCGCCACTTCACCATGTTGTACGGCAGTGCTGGTACTAGGTCCAGGGTGGGCTGCGCTGCTGGTTTAGGCCTCACCACGTAATCCGACAGCGCTAGCCCCACTCTGCTGCCCTTAAAGCGGATCCTGCGCAACCTGTGGTGTAGCAACACGGGGCCGGGTACGCCTGGTGGTATCAGGGACCTCAACCTCCTCGTCAGGGTCAGGCTGTCACTGCTTTCTACAGGTTCATATTCTGACCCGCTGGATTCGTCAGATGAGGGTTCGCATTCCTCATCCGACTGGGTCAGAATCCTGTAGGCCTCTTCAGAAAATTACCCCTTGTTTGCCATTTGGTCAACTAAATTGAGGGGGTATTCCCTGAGACTACCCAAGAAAAAAAGCAACCCTATCTTACAAATGGGAGGCTAGCGAAGTACCGGAAGCCGCTGCGATTGATAGAAAATATGAAAACTGGTTTTTTTTTTTATCGCTGCAGCGCTTGTGAAGTGATTGTGCAGTGATCAAAAAAATAAAAAAAATTGGCACTGCGGCGTGGGCGGGCGTAGGTGAACGCACGTGTAGCGACCGATCAGGCCTGATCGGGCAAACACTGCATTTTTTGGTGGAGGGCGAACTAAGGTGACACTAATACTATTATAGATCTGACTGTGATCAGTTTTGATCACTTACAGATACTATAAAAGTACAAATGCTGATTAGCGATACGCTAATTAGCGAATCAGTGACTGTGGTGCGGTGGTCTGGGCGCTAAACGATCGCTAACTATCTAACCAATGGGCCTAAACTATCCTAAAACCTAACAGTTAATACCAGTGGGAAAAAAAAGTGACAGTTTACACTGATCACTTTTTTCCCTTTCACTAGGTGATTGACAGGGGCGATCAAGGGGTGATCAAGGGGTTAATTGGGGTGATAGGGGGTGATCTGGGGCTATTTGTTGTGTTTGGTGTGTACTTACTGTGATATGTGCTTATCTGCTGGAACCAACCGACGAAAAGGAACAGCAGAGGAGCAGAGAAGCCATTTAACACATCATATTTATAAATATAAAGCGTTAACTGGCTTCTGATTCGGTTTTTTGAAAATCATCAGCCTGCCAGCCACGATCATTGGCTGGCAGGCTGATGACAAAATACTCCTCTAACTTTTGCCGGGCCGCGATGCGCATGTGCGGGCCGGCTGTGAGCGTAATCTCGCGTCTTGCGAAATGACGCATATATGCGTGACTCTGCCTGAGACAGCCGCCTCCAGACCGCGATCCTGCGTTAGGCGGTCCGGAGGCGGTTAAAGAGGTTGTCCGGTCCCAAAATCTAAACTCTTTTCATGTGTACACCCCTCACCATACATACATAAGCCCCAATACCTGTTTTTCATGTCTGAGCTTTCCTTCCCCCCTGGAAGACATCACATTATCCTGGCAGATCTGTTTACTTTCTCCCCTTATTGTTTTGTTGAATACATACCTTTATTGATGCACAAGCCTGGCTGCACTGCACAGAGATGAGTCACAGGCTGGACACGCCCCCACTCTGCTCTGCCTGCAGCAGCCGCACCCACTACAACTCCTGTGTCTTCTACACCCAGACAGGAATCTACTTCTCACCCAGTGTCTAAATCCCATTACTGACTGTCCACAGCCTCACATGTTTATCTAATCCTATCCAGTTTGATACAGCCTGCTGAGCTGTGTATCTAATCCCATCACTTACCATCTGCAGGCTCTTCCCTCACCATCTTGAGAGTGTGAAAAACAGCTTGGAAGCATATCCAATCACATCTGTATCTAATCCTATCCTGTATGTGTGCCTGATACACATCCTGATGCTGGCAGCTGAAGTGTATATCTAATCCCATCTACTATAATACTGCCTGCTGAAGTGTGTATCTAATCCCATCTACTATGATACTGCTTGCTGAAATGTGTATCTAATCCCATCTTCTATGATACTGCCTGCTGAAATGCGTATCTAATCCCATCTTCTATGATACTCCCTGCTGAAGTGTGTATCTAATCCCATCTTCTATGATATAGCCAGTGGCGTACATACCAGGGTCGCAGGGGTCGCAGTTGCGACTGGGCCCGGCACTCCAGGGGGCCCGGCCGCCTGTGGACCCCCCCCAGGCCGCTGGCAGGGCTCCCGCTGTACTCACATGTAATGGAGCGCTCTGGTGGGGCCCGGCATGAAGTACAGTGGCAATTTCGGGCCCCATCAGAGCGCTCCATGCCACCATTACATGTATAATATGGGGGGTGGGGGGGCCGGAGGGTCAAGTAAGGGGGGGGGGGGGGCATGCACTCACACACACACGGCCGGCAGTTCCGTTTCTATAGTGAAGCAGGGAAACCTCTCTGCTCCCTGCTTCACTGATCTTCAGAGCTCAGGAGCTCCCCCTGCTGGCCCCAGATCGCGCTGCTGCCTGTCACTGTGGGAGGAGACCTAAAAACCCGGCAAGCTGCCTACTCTCATCAGGGAAGATGGTAAGTATGTAAGAATTTTTTTTTTCTAATGCTGCAGACTGGGGGCAGGGGGGCAAAGGGGCAGAGAGGCAGAGGGGCAGGGGGCAGAGGGGCAGAGGGGCAGAGGGGGGGGATTGATGGGAACAACTAGAGTGAGGGGGCACAAAAGTTGGCATCTCTACTGAGGGGCACCTAATCTGCCATAACTAATTTGAGGGGGCACCTAATGTGGCATAACTACTGTGAGGGGGCACATATAAAGGCATAACTATGAGGGGGCACATATGAAGGCATAACTACTGTGACGGGGCATGTAAGGCTACTTTCACACTAGCGTTCGATCGGATCCGTTCTGAACGGATCCGATCATATTAATGCAGACGGAGGCTCCGTTCAGTACGGATCCGTCTGCATTAATAACTTAGAAAAACTTAGAAAAAAAAGTGTGAAAGCAGCCTGAGCGGATCCGTTCAGACTTTCAATGTAAAGTCAATGGGGGACGGATCCGCTTGAAGATTGAGCCATATGGGCTCATCTTCAAGCGGATCCGTTCCCATTGACTTACATTGTAAGTCTGAACGGATCCGCTCGCCTCCGCACGGCCAGGCGGACAGCTGAACGCTGCAAGCAGCGTTCAGCTGTCCGCCTGTCCGTGCGGAGGCGAGCGGAGTGGAGGCTGAACGCCGCCAGACTGATGCAGTCTGAGCGGATCCGCTCCATTCAGACTGCATCAGGGCTGGACGGAGGCGTTCGGGTCCGCTCGTGAGCTCCTTCAAACGGAGCTCACGAGCGGACCGACGAACGCTAGTGTGAAAGGAGCCTAATCTGGCATAACCAATGTGAGGGGCACATATGTGAGCATATCTAATGTGAGGGGCACATAATCTGGCATAACCACTCTGAGGGGACACATATCTGGGCAAATTTACTTTGAGGGGGCACATAACCGGGCATAAATACTGTGAAGGGGCACATAATCTGGCATTATTACTGTGAGAGGACACGTAATCTGGCATAACCACTCTGAGGGGGCACATATGTGGGCATATTTACTTTGAGGGGGCACATAACTGGGCATAAATACTGTGAGGGGCACATAATCTGGCATTACTACTGTGAGGGGCATATAATCTGGCGTTACTAGGTGAGGGGCACATAGTCTGGCATTAATACTGTGAGGGGGCAAATAATCTGGCATTACTACTGTAAGGGGACACATATTTGGCATAACTACTATGAGGGGGCACATATCTGGGCATGGGGACCCCATAGATCAGTTTCGCATCGGGGCCCCATGGATTGTGTGTACGCTACTGGATATAGCGTGCTAAAATGTGTATCTAATCCCATCTTCTATGATACAGTCTGCTGAGTGGTGTATCTAAGCCTATCTTGTATGATCCTGCCTGCTGAGCTGTTTATCTAAACCCTTATGCACATGACCATATCCATTTTGCGATCCACAATTCTGGCAGTCCCATTGAGTTCTATGGATTTGAGATCCTCATTCTAAAGACCAGAATAGGACATGTTCTGTCTTTACTTGAACTGAAATACGGATGTAAAAAACACACTGATGACATCCATGTGCTTTCCACATCCGTATGTCAGTTCTGCGAAAGATAGAACATGTCCTATTCTGGTCCAAATAATGCAGATCTAAAACCCATAGAACTTAATGGGACTGCAAAAAAATGTGAATCACACATGGACGGTAACCTTATTTAGTGGATCCGCGACTTGCAGACCGCAAAACAGATACGGTTCTGTGCACGAGCCCTATCATTTATACTCAGCGCCCATAACAATGACATCCACAGTGCCCCCATAACAGTGACGTCCACAGTGCCCCATAACAGTGACATCCACAGTGCCCCCATAACAATGACATCCACAGTGCCCCCATAGCAGTGACATCCAGAGCTCCTAGTGCCATCCAATGCCCCCTTGTGCCATACATTGCCCCCATGTGCCATCCATTGCCCCATTGTGCCATTAATTACCCCTCTTGGGCCATCCAGTGCCTCCTGTTTGCCATCCAGTACCCCCTTGTACCATCCAGTGCCCCACTTGTGCCATCCAGTTCACCTATTGTGCCAACCATTGCCCCCTGGTGCCATCCAGTGCCCCCTGTGCAGTGGCGACTCTAAGGACAATATATAGGGGGGCACATAAGATGCCACAGTCAAAAGTAGGGGGGCACTAATAATTTTCACCACTTAAACATACTACTGAAAAAAACTAAATAAGTATATATAAATAAGATTACAAAATACCATAGTATTTCGGTCTGCAGGGATACCTTTTTATTGTACTAACCTAATAAATTTGTTTTGGTATGAGGTGACGGTTAGATTGGCACTATTTTGGGGGGCATATGACTTTTTGATCGCTTGGTATTACACTTTTTGTGATGTCATTTTGTGAGGGGTTAAGTTATGTGATATTTTTATAGAGCAGGATCTTATGGATGCGGCGATACCTAATATGTCAACTTTTTTATATTTATTTCTCTTTATCACAATAATAGCAGTTTTGAAGAAAAAAAAATCATATTTTAGTGTCTCCATTGTCTGAAAGTGATATTTTTTTTTTATTTTTTGACCGATTGTCTTAGGTAGGTTCTCATTTTTTTGGGGGGGGGGATGAGATGGTGGTTTGATTGGTACTATTTTGGGGGGCATACACCTTTTTAATCACTTGGTATTATATGTGATGTAAGGTGACAAAAATTACTTTTTTTTACACCATTTTTATTTTTTTACTGTTCAAATGAGGGATTAGGTCATGTGATATTTTTATAGAGCAGGTACCTACTGACGCAGCAATACCTAATATGTATACTTTTTTATTTACTTTAACACAATAAAAGCATTTTAGTGTCTCCATAGTCTGAGAGTCATATATTTTTTTTTCTTTTTGGGCAATTGTATCATGTAGGGGCTATTTTTTAGCGGGATGAGGTGACGGTTTGATTGGTACCATTTTAGCGTACATGCAACTTTTTTGATCACTTTTATTACCTTTTTTGGAAAGTGAGGTAGACAAAATTTAAATTTCATCATAGTTTTTTCTTTCTGTTTTTTGTGGCGTTTTGCGGGGGAAAGTAACATGACCCTTTCAGAGATCTGGTCGTTACAGATGTGGTGATATCAAACATGTGTAGTGTATCTTATTTTTTTAATTTTGACCCAGACCCACTTGGTTCTTGAAGATCCAGTGGGTCTGATGCCTATATAATACCCTACAGTACATTATATAGTGTACTGTAGTGTACTGTGACTGATCAGGAATGCTGATTTTAGCAGAAGCCTGATCTGGCTTAGGTACACCATGGCAAGCTGGAAGCCTGTGAAGCCGCCCGGTTGCCATGGTAACCATCGGACGCTGACACAACAGAGCAGCGGCTGATGAGGAAGGGATCCCCCTTCCCTCTATGTATCGGGTGGCTGCAATGGCACAGCAGCGCCAGATGGGAGAGAGAGGGAGTGCCCTCCCTGCTAACCCCTTGCATACAGAGGTCCCTATGGACCACGGCATGGAAGGGGTTAAACGGCTGATTTCAGCCATTTTAAGCAGTGTCAGCTGTTTGCTGACAGCCGCCCGGAGCTTTCTCCAGCAGGAGGCGGTGACCGGAGAACCCCTTTAAAAATGTACGCCAAATCAGATGTATTTACAATGTCTTAAAAGAAATATAGTGAGACAGAAAGCCAGACTTCTAAAGGTAATTAAACAAGTTCTCTAAGAAAGTTATGCAGGTTCTAAACCACGTTTCTAACAAATTTGTAAAAATAAAAAGGGGCAATCTTATCCACTCAGCTATAAAGCTGAATGCTAAACTGTGTCAGAAAAACCTCATAGTAGTTTCTGATGTAGTGAGTAATCCTATTCAGCAGAAGACTTATTTTATATAGCTACTTATTTTATATACCTGAGCAGGTTAACATGTAACTCTATAGTGTAGTGGCTAATGTCCTTACCTCTAATGTACAAAGTTGGGAGTTCAAATCCCAGCAGAAACTTTTCAGAAATAGATTCTAAATAACATTTAAATACACTGACTCAAGCACACTCTGTTAGAGGGTCACTCTGTGGTCTCCTGATGATGCCGCCACCTCCAGACTTATCACCTTGACACTCTGTGGTCTCCTCATGCTGCTGTCATCTCCACACTATGTCACCTTGCCACTCTGTGGTCTCCTCATGCTGGTGCCACCTCCAAGCTATTTCACTTTACCACTCGGTGGCCTCATCATACTGCTGCCATCCACAGACTCTGTCATTGTGCCACTTTTTCAAAGTGTTTTTTTTTCCCCCGGTAATATTGATAGGTGACTTCAAAACTCCTTTTGCTGTATGAACCGAATTACGTTGTGGCAAAACAATTTCTTTCCAACTAGTTTTTTCATTAAAAATGAAGGGATTGAAAAACTCCTTTTGCTGTATGGACCAAATGAAGTCGTGTGAGGTTGTGTGGCATCTGAAAGTGTGAGGAAAATATATATATTTAGAAACAACAAATATACAAACAGTACATGAAAGCAATTTCAACCTCTTGATACTGCCGCCACCTCCAGAGTCTGTCATTGTGCCACTCAATGGCCTACTCATGCTGCTGCCAACTCCAGACTCTGTCATTGTGCCACTCTGTGGCCTACTCATGCTGCTGCCAACTCCAAACCCTGTCATTGGGCCACTATATGGTCTCTTCATACTGCTTCCACCTCACCACTATGTCATAGGTCCACTCTGTGGGCTTCTCATGCTGTTCCCACCCTCCCCATTTCATGACTGGGCCACTATTTTGCCTTTTGGCCTGGCTGACATCATGATTTACATGATTCATTTGACCTTTCTTCTGATATGTCAGAAGGAAGGAAAAATGATACGCACAACGGATCCTGTCTGTGTAGCAGCTGTAAGGCCTGCATGGTCCCTTAAGAATTGGCTTATGATTTGGTAGCCAAAAGCAGGAGTGGGTACAAAGCACAGAAGACATGCAAATATTCCATTCACGTGTCATCTCTGTTTTACATCCACTCCAGTTTTTTGGCATTAGCAATACTGATGAATTATTGAGCAAATGCTGACCGAGTGAAGGCGTAAGCTCCAAAGAAAGGATCTGTTTTTTGTGGGTTATCATCCTGACGGATCAGAGGAAGTGCAAATTAATCAGTGACTAGTGTTGATCGAGCACCAAAGTGCTTGGGTGCTCGGGTGAACTGGCCCAACACATCATACACAGCCTTGTAAAATTATGATTGATGGCCTGCTGGTGACCCTCAAAAACAATAGGAGCAAGGGCCTGCTGATCTGACCATCTAAGAAATTATGGGCGAGGGCTTGCTGCCGCTTTAGTGACTCTAGATAACCCGGGGTCAATCGCATGTTCTCGCCGTTACGAGCAATTTGGATGTCTGCACTATCAACTTTCGATGTTATTTTAAGCCCAAACCATGTAGACCATAGGTAACGGGGGTATCATGGTTCGATTCCGGAGAGGGAGCCTGAGAAACAGCTATGGCTACCACATCCAACCAAGGCAACATGCGCTCAAATTACCTATTAGGTATAATTAGCTATGGTGATCATGCTCAATCTCCTCATCCTCTTCCTCCTCTTCTGCCCACCCACACTTAACAGATGGAATTAAACTTCCATGGGTACTACCCTCTGTAGTGGAGGCAACTGTCTCCTCCTCCTCTTCATCGTTCAATTTGCGCTGAGAAGACAAACTGAGGGTGGTCTAGCTATCACCCTGTGTAATGTCTTCCCCATTTCCATCTCTTACACATGCAAAGCGTCGTCCTTAATTGTGAGCAGAGATTGTTTGAGTAGACACAGAAGAGGGATAGTTACGCTGATAATAGCGTTATCGACGCTCACCATCTGTTTTGATTCCTCAAAGTTTCTTAAAACCTCACAGAGGTCAGACATCTATGCCCACTTCTTGCTTATGAATAGCAGAAGCTGACTGGAAAGGTGACTACCGTGTTGCAGCTGGTATTCCACTACTGCCCTCTGCTGCTCACAAAGCCTGGCCAACATCTGGAACATCGAGTTCCAGCGCATGCTCAGGTCACACAACAGCTTTTGAGCTGATAATTTCAAGCGCTGCTGCAGCATTGACAGACCGAGCTAGGCATGGGCTGTGAAAAAACAAGAGAACGGAGCTCATAGTACCAAAAGTAAAAATATATGCTTTATTGTAACATGATTAAAAAGTTTATATATGGATAAAGAAACAAGTAAATAATATGCTATTAAAAAAGGTGCTGGTGCAATACAAGAACGTAAAAAACTAAAAAAACAAACCACAATAAGACCAGGTGTGGTGTATCACCTGAGTCGGATGCCGTGTAGGTAGTAAAGGAGAAGAGACTCACCTAAAAGAGACCGCGTGCTATGTCACTCAGGATGGTGCTACCCCAACGCGGGTTTCGGCGTGCCTTCATCAGGGGGTAACACCATCACTGTGAATCGTGTATTTACATGCTCTCTCAACCAATAGAAAGTTGATTGTACTTACTCATTCTCAGCTGTGGGTGTATGATGGCACACAAGGCTCCAGTCAAACCGCGCCCGGCTGCCTCGCGGCCGGTGTCCCGCCGACACGCCCACACCAAATTTCACAATGTATAATAATAATACAAAAAGTGGCAATAACCATGGTGTAAGTAAACATACATATATAATCACAATAATATCTAATTAATCAGTGTATATATGAACATACAGTGCAAATACATGTAAGGGTATAAAATTAGGGGCAATAATCTGTAAAGTGCAAGAGTGCATTGAGATAATACATAACATATACCATATATATTTCTCTTCCCTTCCTCCCCCCCATCTAAGGTTTTTTTTTCCCCCTTCTCATCTTGCACTGTCCTATTGCTTTCTCTTTCTGCAATTATATTTACTTATTCTGTTTCCAGTGGTTATAACATGATTTGTAGTTACCCTTTACTCTGTGTCCGGCCGGGAGCTCCTCCTACTGGTAAGTGACAGGTCTGTGTGGTGCATTGCCTTATGATCTGTCACTTACCAGTAGGAGGAGCTCCCGGCCGGACACAGACATTGCAGCTCGCAGGTAAGTATGATGCTTCTAAAAATTGCTAAGTAACCATGGCAACCGGGACAGCAGTAGCGTCCCGGTTGCCATGGTTACCGATCGGAACCACAGCGATTAAACTGGGACTCCGATCGGTACTCTCCACTGCCACCAATGATAGGGGGGGAGATTTTAATTAGGAGGGGGAGGGAGGGGAGAGGGCCCACTGGCCACCAACGAGTTAACTACAGGGGAAGGAGGGGGGCCCACTGGCCACCAACGAGTTAACTACAGGGGAGGGAGGGGGGGGCCCACTGGCTACCAATGAGTTAACTACGGGGGAGGGAGGGGGGGCTGGCCACCAACGAGTTAACTACAGGGGAGGGAGGGGGGGCCCACTGGCTGCCAATGAGTTAACTACAGGGGAGGGAGGGGGGGGGCGGCCGCACTGGCCACCAATGTATTAACTACAGGGGGGGCTGCAGGGGGCAGTCATGTACACAGTTCTTTTAGTATATTCTAACCTGAAGCGTCCCCATCACTATGGGAACACCTCTGTGTTAGAATAAACTGTCGGATCTGAGTTTTCACAAAGTGAAAACTCAGCTCTGAAAAAGCTTTTATGCAGACGGATCTTCAGATCCGTCTGTATGAAAGTAACCTACGGCAACGGATCACGGACACGGATGCCAATCTTGTGTGCATCCGTGTTCTTTCACGGACCCATTGACTTGAATGGGTCTGTGAACTGTTGTCCGTCAAAAAAATAGGACAGGTCATATTTTTTTGACAGACAGGATACACAGATCACGGTCTCGGCTGCAAAACGGTGCATTTTGCGATTTTTCCACTGACCCATTGAAAGTCAATGGATCCGCGAAAAAAAACGGAAAACGGCACAACGGCCACGGATGCACGCAACGGTCGTGTGCATGAGGCCAAAGTCAAAGGTTTAACCAGGGGTCAGCTAGTCTGGTGTAACGACCATTTTATACTGTATCTCTTTTCTTCCAAAACATCCCAAGTCGGGCCGCCGGTAGAAATTAAGTACTTCCAGGCTTCCAACGAATGGTGCCACGTCCGAGTTTTCCAGAAGTTATTGATGGTTTTGGGCGACTCTGCCCCTGACAGCCCATTGCTTCCGTTCAAGGTCCATCACCTCATTCCAGTTCATCTTGCACATCCGCACAATGTTCCAAGCCACATTATAAAAAAAATGGGTCGCTGACACTCTCCGTGTTATGCTTGGTACATTCCGAATCCTCCAGCGGAAATATCCGAAGCTTTCTGTAGTTTGGTTGTATGACTTGCTTGCATTTGTTTAATACATTTATTTTTCTACCCTACATGGCTTGCTTTCTGCCCCCTTATGTCACGGAAGGTGTACAGGAAACAAGACAATGCAAAATGAATATATGACTCACTGGATCCAAAACTAAGGAACAAAAGGGAGACCCCTGCATCAGACCTGGCTCTCTCCCTGTCTGCTCAGCCTATGCGAAAATCCCAATGGTGGATGACCGCATATCCACGTACCTCGACTATATACCACCTGAACACCCTACAATAGTGAGGGGACACGACCACCGGCTCCCTACACTAGACACGGAGGGAGTCAGGGTCACCTGGGATCCAGCAAACAGAAAATCACAAATAAATGTACAGCACTTATCTTGTAGAAGGCTGGAAAATAGGATCAGCATGCACACACACTCCAGGAAGTTGTATAAGCCGCACACTAATGCATTATGGGGAGGAATTTAAAGGGATGCAATCAGTCCAACTACATGACAGCTGAGAGAGGCAAACGAGATGAGGAACTGAAATTCAAAACAAAGAAAACTCAAGGAGGAGGTTCTGAAAGGCTTCTGTCAGAGCTTCTCAGCTGTCTGGTTGTGACACCTTATAGGCCTACCCTTTGGTCATGGCTAAGGGCACCCCACCAGCCATCCAGTTCAGATCAGTAAATCGATAGTTAGGACAGGTCAGATCCCCGCCATTCGTTACAGTCCAGGATTCTCCTCCTCCGTAGCCACGACCACAAATAGTTAAGGCTGACATGTCAGCCTGTATTTGTGGGTGGGGGCGGAGGTACCTTTAAATACGGCGGCACGCTCTCCATAGCCGCACGCACGTTTCTCAGTGTCCCTCCCACCCTCTTTTCTTCTTATATCTCACTAGGGTGTGCCCCCGAATAGGCCTACCCTCGTTCATGGCTAAGGGCACCCCACCAGCCATCCAGTTCAGGTCAGTAAATCGATAGTTAGGACAAGTCAGATCCCCGCTACTCGTTACAGTCCAGGATACTCCTCCTCTGTAGCCACGACCACAAATATATATATATATATATATATATATATATATATATATATGTATATATATATATATATATATATATATAAACTAAGATTAAATATATAGATGAATGGAATCAATAGTTATTATGATCTAAAGATTCATTGAGGCCAAAGGGGCTTAAAGAGTTGAATCAAAAGATCCAATACATCTCCTTCCTACATAAACATAGAAAGGATTTAGGGACCCATTCAATCGGAGTAACCTTGAGGAGGGATGCATCACCAGAATGGGCCTGTGGGAAGTGTCGGGAGACGCTGTGCTTGGCATATATTTTAGCAATATTCCAGCGGTGTGAATTCAAACGATCTCTAATACTCTGGGTGGTGCGGCCCACATATTGAAGCCCACAAGGACATTGGAGCATGTATATTAAATAGGAGGTGCTTCAATCCATGCGGCTCTGGAGGAGAATCTTCTCACCAGATGTAGTGATAATTATTTATTTGATTCCATCAGTGATCGTCAAGCAGCATTTGCACCTTTTATGTCCCCATTTGTTGGATCCTTTTAGCCCCTGACCCATTGTAATGGTGTTCAGATCCCTAACGGGGACAATAGTTGGCTTGTCTAGTTTAGGACAAGAGGGTGCTCAATTTTTTTTTTTTTTAGTTTTAGCCCTACAGAATATCAGGCATGGTAGGGTTGGAACTATATCCCCCAAGATGGGGTCTTTACGAATAATTTTCCCAGCAAATGGTGCTGGCACCATTTTTGTACGATTCATCCGAAACAAATTGCCAAACCTTTGGATTGTTTGGTGGACACATTTTTTTGAAATTTGCAATTAATCCAATTAATTTATTAATAGATTTTCTTATCTCAAATATAGCTATATGCACAGAATAAGAAATTTGCTCATCTCTATTATATCTACACAATTTACAATTACAAATACTTGAGTTCATATTTAAGACTTTGAAGACATTTTCATATACAGCATGTATAACGAGTAAATATGCTTTGATGTGATAGCATAAGGTAATAGTTTTATGAATTAATATAATTTCAGAATATAAATGTTACCATTGACCTGTGATGTTATAATGGTATTTATGCTAGCGTTTACCCCTGATGATTAAGTGTGGGTAAGAAATTGAGAAACTGCCACATAGAACGACCTTACCTGATAAGTCTTTCCTATTTTTCTTGAAGTAGGTGAGAAAGGCTGTCTGTGCACAGCAGGTTGTTTTCTCAGCACCTTAATGAGAAAAATTGACCTGTTTATCCACCAGCTGTCTCCTTTGCTTCCAAGCTTAGCCATAAGTGTAATTTCTGTCCTTACATTTTTATTCTAATTTGATTATATAAAAATGTCTAATATTTCCAGAGAACAAAAAACAAATCATATTAACCCTTTTTAAATAATGATTGATCTTTTTTTTTCTTTTACACAGGGAACTCAAAAGGTGAATATGAATTTAATGAAATAAGAGATTAGCATTAGAATAATGAAAATGAAATAATTTCCTGTAATTTCCTTTACTACTGTTCCCTAGAATATTCTGTACACTTAATAAAAGGTTATTTATGCGATAGCAAAGTCTAGTCCACTGAGGCTTTATACAAATGCTAAAGGTAAGGGTTTATGTTTAAATAATTTAAAAATCATTCTACACAGAAGGCACCATAAACAGGACAGATGTGATTTACAAAGGACAGTGGCAGATGTGTTTTACTAGGATGGCTGTCAAAACATTACACATTTCCTAAAATCAGGTTAGGTATAAAAAGTCTCAGATACAGTATGACAAGTGCAGACAAGTAATAGCTATTAATACTCAGACAGAATGAATACATTTATATAGAAAAATCTTCATACGATTATATGGTAGTATCTTGTTATCTGTCTATAAAGGTTGCATATAAAATGCTATTATACATTTCTGTGCATATCTATGTCACAAAATGAGGGACATAAAAGATCTTGTGGCATATAACTGGCATAACTAAATGTATAATGAAGGCTACTTTCACACTCGCGTTTTGGGCAGATCTGTCATGGACGGATCCGTTTGTATTATCTGTAACATAGCCAAGACGGATCCGTCATGAACTCTATTGAAAGTCAATGGGAGACGGATCCATTTTCTATTGTGCCAGATTGTGTCATAGAAAACAGATCCGTCCTCATTGACTTAAATTGTGTGCCGTTTGGCTCAGTTTCGTCAAGCGGACAGCAAAACGCTGCAGGCAGCGTTTTGGTGTCCGCCTCCAGAGCGCAATGGAGACTGATCGGAGGTAAACTGATGCATTCTGAGCGGATCCTTTTCCATTCAGAATGCATTAAGGCAAAACTGATCCATTTTTGACCGCTTGTGAGAGCCCATGATGGATCTCACAAACGGAAAAGCCAAAACGCAAGTGTGAAAGTAGCCTAAGACCCAGGGTAAAATATAGTGTCCAAGACCAGGCATGATCCACCTCAATCATGAGGCCTCATACACACCACCGTTGTTGGTCTCCGCGTCCGTTCCGCCGATTTTAGAGTTTCAGATGCGGACCCATTCATTTCTATGGAGCCGTTGAAAATGCGGATAGTGCACCGTTTCCCATCCGCATCTATGATCCATGGTTCCAGTCCGTCAAGTAAATGGGACCGCTAAAAAACATTCAAGTCAATGGGACCGCTAAAAAACACGGAGGCACACAAGATTGTCATCCGCGTCCATTTTATTCCTATCATTTCCATGGCAAACCTGTCTTAGATTTTTTTTACTTTCCTTTATGTCTGGTGGTACTCCAAAAATAAAGGAAGACACACGGAAACAAAAACGGAAACGGATCACGGAACAACGGATCCCCTATTTTGCGGAACGGAACACAACAACGGTCGTACAATCTGTACAATTTTCAAGTCAACAGTAATGAAAAGCATTTTAATTGTTTGTGACCATGCGGTTTTCCAGATAAACATCACTTTAGGACACGACCAGTAGTAATCAAATTGCTTTTGACTGCAATCAGTTTTGAAGAATGCAGTAGGATAAAGCCAAAATCATGAGGTAATCACAAAGTTTAGCATGGATTTGGTAACAGTGCACTATAAGGCTGGGTTCAGACCTGAGCGTTTTACAGAGCGTTCCTACGCGCTGTAAAACGCTCAACAGGCAAGAACCAATGATTCTCTATGGGAATGGTTCTCATCTGAGCGTTTTACAGCGCGTACGATCGCGTTGTAAAACGCCCGACGCCCCAAAAAGTACAGGAGCTTCTTTGGGGCGTCTTGTCGTGCGTTCCCGTACATAGACTTCAGCGGGAACGCGCGACAATGGGCGTTCGCTTGTCTCTGTATGCGCGATTGCAAACGCCCGTACAATCGCGCATACAGAGCGTACATTCAAGTACGCTCAGGTCTGAACCCAGTGTAAGATCCCAGTCTTATCAAGAAGGACTGGTGCTACAGGTAAAAATATGTAGCATATACTATTTTATGTACATGATATGAACTACACTATATCAAGCAACATTTATCAATGAGCAGAATCAGATTTTGTTTCAGTCGACTTCAGGTGTTATTTAGAAATTAGAGAATCCATTTTATGGAATCAACATTTGACCCAAATATTTGGCAGAGAGAGAAGCACTATTAATTCAGTCCAAATTGAAACTGACCCAAATAGAATTTCTAGAAATTTGCTAATCACGAATGGTATTTCATTGGCCGATTGTGACTGTAATTTAATGTGACCCCATTTTAGAAACTGTACTTTAGGTGTTCCACAAGAATTAAAGGAAAATTGAGATTAAATTTCAAAATGTCACTTTTATGGCAGATATTTCATTTTAATCATTTGTTTATTCATTTCCCCACATCAAGGGATAACAGCCAAAAAAAGTTAATATATATTACCCTGATTCTGACGTTTACAGAAACACCCCAATTGTGGTGGTAAACTGCTGTAAGGGCGCACAGCAGGGTGCAGAAGAAATGAAGCACTGCATGTTTTTTGGAAGGCAGATTTTTCTGGACTGTTATTTAGACACCATGTCCCATTTGAAGCCCCCCTGATGCACCCCTAGAGTACAAATTCCCCAAAAGTGATCCCATTTTGGAAACTACGGGATAAGGTGACAGTTTTATTGGTATTATTTTGGGGTACATATGACTTTTAATTGCTCTATATAAAAAAAATTGTGAGGCAAGGTAAGCAAAAAATGGCTGTTCTGGCACATTTTTCATGTTTTTTACAATGTTCATCTGACAGGTTAGATCATGTGCTATTATTATAGAGGTTGTTATGAACTAGTTGATATCAAATATGTCTACTTTCATTGTTTGTTTCAGTCTTACATAATAAAGAATTGGTACTATTTTTGGGGTCATACACCTTTTTGATTGCTTGGTGTTACACTTTTTGTGATGTAAGGTGACAAAAAATTGCTTTTTTTACAGTGTTTATCTGATGGGTTAGATCATGTGATATTTTTATAGAGCTGGTTGTTACGAATGCGGCAATACCAAATATGTCAACTTTTTAATTTTTTTTCACTTTAATACAATAATAGCATTTTTGAAGCAAAAAAAATATGTTTTAGTATCTCCATATTCTAAGAGCTTAATTTTTTATATTTTTTTTGTCCGATTGTCTTAGGTACAGTAAAATGTTTTGCGAGATGAAATGACGGTTTGATTGGTACCATTTTAGGGGGCATATACCTTCTTGATCACTCGGTTTTGCACTTTTCGTGATGTAAGGTGCCAAAAATAGCTTTTTTGGCACATTTTTTTATTTTTTTTTACGGTGTTTATCTGATGAGGTACATTATGGGATATATTTATAGAGCTGGTTGTTACAGATGTGGTGTTACCTAATATGTGTGTTTTTTCTTTTTTTCATTTTTTTTAAAATAAAATCACGGTAAAGGAGCATTTTTTTTTTTTACTTGAAACTTAATTTTTTATTATTAAAACACTTTTTTAAAACTTTTTAAACTTTATTTTTGTCCCACTCTAGGACTTTAACTTTTGGGGGTGTGATCCAGGCCGCCGTCTCACAGACTGGGGACTCAATAGGATCCCACACTGGCCGCAAACCCCTTCTATGACGCTGTCAACGATGACCGCTGTCACGGATGATGATCCGCGAGAATACTGAACCGTCCTCCCAATATTATCAATATCCCTATCCCTTATTGATCAATGGGTCTATTAAACAGTATTTATTTCCATTGGCCCCAGAACCTACAATCTGATTACTCAGAGCGTCTATTTCTGTGTACCCAGAGAACAAAATAGTCCTTTTGTTCAAGTCAGTCAATAGATGCCCAGCAGATAACGCAATTAAAGCCGGTTTCCTTAGGTTGACCCTACACAAAAGAACTTCCCTTTCTGCAGAAATATCACAGCTAGGTGTGAAGACTACACCTGGGGGGGGGAGCCATTTGGTGTCGCTGCCATAAGGGGCTTGTAAGCTAAAATTACATCATCGTGTCACTCAGAATTTACTGGACATTTACATATGACAAACATAACTCTAGGAGATGCCCCGGTAAAGTTATGGTGTTACCCCATCATAGAACCAGTTAGTCATATTTGGTATCCCTGAACTCCTTATTTTGTGGGGAATGTGAATCTCTGCTCGTTACTTATGTACAGCGGAGACATCCCGAGATATGGCACATACCATATTTCAGAACTGGCATTCATCTCAGAAATACAGCCGGCCCCAGCAGGCGGACTCTCAATTCCCCGCCTTGATTCTGGACCCTTTATAACAAAGACCTAGAATCTGCTAAAGAAGTTCTCCACTTTTAAAAACACCTGAAGAGGGCCTCAGCCAGAGAACCAGTGGGCTGTAGGCATATTTGGATTGTAACACACCGGACAAAGGCTTTCTTGGACTTTATCCCTGCAACAGACTATTTCACCAACAGACATCTTTTCTGCGTACAATAAGTATTTTCTTTCTTTTCTCCCTTTTTGTTTATTGGACTATACTTTCCTTGATTATTGTGTTAATAATTACTGTGCATCTTGATAATTTGTATTGTATATATATACAGTACAGACCAAAAGTTTGGACACACCTTCTCATTCAAAGAGTTTTCTTTATTTTCATGACTATGAAAATTGTAGATTCACACTGAAGGCATCAAAACTATGAATTAACACATGTGGCATTATATACATAACAAAAACATGTGAAAGTTTGAGTTTGGGACCCGAACTTGACCCCAAACCCGAACCCCATTGAAGTCAATGGGGACCCAAACTTTTGAGCACTAAAATGGCTGTAAAAATGTCATGGAAAGGGCTAGAGGCTGCAAATGGCATCAAAATGTGGTTAAGAGCAAAAAATAATAATAATCTTGATCTAGGAGGACGAGGTCCATATTGAGTAGGAGGTTGAGGAGTCGGTGGATGTGGTGGTGTATGTGGAAGTGGCGGTGGAGGAGGAGGTAGCCTACACTGCTTTTTGGTTTACATTTTTTTATTTATTTTTTAAATTAGGGTACACCCCAAAACATTGGGAAATATAACCCTCCAGTCGTGCTAAACACACGTTCAGACAATACACAGTCTGCAGGGTAGGCCAGCACCTCCAAGGGGTAAAGGGCAAGCCGAGGCCATGTGCCTAATTTAGAGACCCAGAAGTTGCAGGGGCTGACCCCTGTCAGTCAGTTCATGTAGATGTGTGCATACTTACTGCCCCACCATGTCGCGCGTCCCCGTGCTGTTCACGATCCAATTTGATATCTGCTCTATCAACTTTCGATGTTCTTTTATGCGCCTACAATGGTGATCGCGGGTGGCGGGGGAATAAGGGTTCCAGATCGGAGAGGGATCGTGAGAAAGAAAGACCACATCCAAGGGAGGATTAATTTTTATAAATTTAAAATTATAGAGCGGAAATATGGGACAAAGTATTAAAGCGTAAAAGTGGGACAACTTTTCAAAGTTTAAGCATTGAATGGAAGGATGTGTCGCGCATCAATTAATGAAGAATTTCTTAAATTTTATTTTTGGTCAACTATGCAGAGTAGGGTTTCTATACGCCAAAATAAAAAAAAAATGTCACCTGACAATGTAATTGACGATTTTTTAAAATTTATGTTCCTGTCACCTATGTAAAGGTGTCCCAGTGACATCCGGAGAGGGAGCGTGAGAAAAAGAGACCAAATTTAAGGGAGATATTCTACTTTAAAAAAATTGGGATCCAGCAGAAATGTAGGAAAAGCTATTGTGGCACAAATGTGGGACAAATTACAGAAGCCCAAATGTGAGCCAAAATAGTCAAGCGGAAATGTGGGAAAGGCTATTATGGCGCAAATATACAAATTACAGAAGTCCAAATGTGGGCCAAAAGAGTCAAGCGGAAATGTGGGAAAAGCTATTAAGGCGCAAATGTTGTACAAATTACAGAAGTCCAAATGTGGGCCAAAAGAGTCAAGCGGAAATGTGGGACAAATTATTGAAGTGCAAATGTAATACAACTTGTTTAAGTTTAAGCATTGAATCAAAGGATGTGGCACATATCAAGTAAAGAAGCATTTCAGACATTTTATTCCCTGTCACCTATTCAGAGCAGGAGTTAATTCACGTCTAAAATTGTATAATGTCAACCCAAGAATGTAACAGAAAAATTACAGAAATTTGTTAACCTGTCTACTTGGTAGAGCAGGGGTCTATGACAGAAAAAAATTGTTTATTGTCACCCGAAAATGTAAAATAAAAATTATTGAAATGTATTAAGCCATCAACTTGGTGTAGGAGGGGTATATTACACTCAAAAGTTGGTGAATTTGACCCTAAAATGTAATTGACAAATTTTTTTTTTTACCTTTCTACTAGGTATAGCAGTGGTACTATACACCCAAAAATTTGTGAATTTCATCCAAAAATGTAACTGACAAAGTAGTGAAATTATAAAAAAAATATACTTGATTTATGAGGTGGAGTTCCACATGAAGTAGGAATTGTAGAGGCGTGGACGTTGCGGTGTAGGTGGAAGCGGCGGGGGAGGAGGATGAGGTGGCCAACACAGGTTTTTGGTTTTAATTTTATTTATTTCTTAAAATTAGGGTACACTCTAAAAAAGTAGCATGAGCAATTGTGCTGCAGTATAACAATGGCTGGTTAGTACCGGCATACATGTCTATTCTGCACAAGGTACAGACAAGTCCTGAGGGATCCATGCCTGGTTCATTTTAATGAACGTGAGCTTGTCCACATTAACATAGTACATAAGTAACATAGTACATAAGGCTGAAATAAGACATCTGTCCATCCAGTTCGGCCTGCTATCCTGCAAGTTGATCCAGAGGAAGGCAAAAAAAAAAAAAACCCTGTGAGGTAGAAGCCAATTTTCCCCACTTAATTGGCTGTGGACAGGTGGCTGTGCTTGTCTGTGATGATGCCTCCTGCTGTGCTAAACACACGTTCTCACTTGTACTCGTGCATCTTAAGATCACGCTCCAGTGAGGGAATTTAGAACGGTACATTGTCCTTGTAAGGGGGATCCAGCAGCGTGGCCACCTAGTAGTCAGCACAAGTTAGAATGTGGGCAACTCGGCGGTCATAGCGGAGACACTGCAGCATGTAATCGCATATGTGCCAGGCTGCCCAGAGGCAAAGAAAAGCTGTCCTCTGTGGGTGGTGTATCATCTGTTTCCTCTGTATCCCCCCAGCCACGCACCAGTGATGGCCATGAGCTGGTCTGGGTGCCACCCTGCTGTGAAGATGATTCCTCCATCTCCTCCTCCTCATCCTTCACCTTGTCATTCTCCAGAACTGTGCCCTGGCTGGACAACTGTGTACCTGGCGTTTGTGGGTGAAGGAGGAGCATTTTTTAAAGGAGGCATAGAAGTGGGATAGTAACGCTGAGAACGGCGTTATCGGCACTGGCCATGTTGGTGGATTACTCGAAACAGAGCAACAAGGAACACAGGTCTTGCATGGAGGCCTAGTCATTGGTGGTGAAGTGGTCAGCGTGCTGCAGCTGAACCTCCACTATAGCCTGCTGCTGCTCGCACAGTCTGGCCAGCATGTGCAAGGTGGGGTTCCACCTTGTGGGCACATCGCATATGAGGCGATGAGCGGGAAGGCCGAAATTACGCTGCAGAGAGAACGCTGCGAGAGAACACCAAAAGCTTGCACAGACGGCCCACACTTTATGCAGCAGCTCTGACATATCGGGGTAATTTTAAAGAATCTCTGCACCACCAAATTCAGCACATGCGCCAGGCAAGGGATGTGTGTCAAACCGGCTAGTCCCAGAGCTGCTGCGAGATTTCTCCCATTATCGCACACTACCAGGCCGGGCTTGAGGCTCACTGGCACAAACCACTCATCGTTTTTTTTCTTCAAGGCCCGTCCACAGCTCCTGCTCAGTGTGGGGTTTGTCCCCCATACAGATAAGTTTTAAAACTGCCTACTGTCGTTTACCTGTGGCTGTGCTGAAGTTGGTGGTGAAGGTGCTACGCTGACCGGATGAGGAGCTGGTAGAGGATGAGGAAGCAGAGTAGGAGGACGAAGCAACAGGAGGCAAACGGAAGCGCCCTGCAATCCTCGGTGGTGGAAGGACATGCTCCAAACTGCTATCCGCCTCAGGCCCAGCCGCCACAGCATTTACCCAGTGTGCTGTTATGGAGATATAATGTCCCTGACCGTGCTTACTGGTCCATG